>NW_027423744.1:1200000-1800000 GCF_013202065.1 Cotesia typhae
TCTACTTGCATCAGATAAAATTAAAACGAAGGGTTTGTCTAACAAAAGCTTTGCAAATAAAAATATTTAAATAAATAAATAAAGCGTAATATTATCTGTTTACTGAGAATTTATCTTAAGAATAAGCAAAATAATAAATGAATAAATTAAGAGAATCGTGTTAACGTAACACGAGTAGCAGATAGGAAAATTTGTTATCATCTCAAGATTGTGTAATCGTTCATCACCCTTTTATCTCATCTCATGCCACTGAATCTTTGATAAGTACCAGCAGTATCAGAACTATTAAAATGATAACTGATAACGATTAATTAATGTGACATTAAAGAAGAAATAATAATAAATCTAGCTAACGGAATTTTAATATTAAATTAAAGCTAAAAAATATAATAATAATAAAGTTAGCCGACGTTTTTAATTTTTTGACATATTTTTAATTATTAAATTAAAACAAAAAAAAAAATTTTTTTTAAATTGTACTTCTAATTTTTCAAATTTTTTACAAGTGCATTTTTTTGTAATAATTTTTTCAATAAAAAAAAAATTTTTTAATTGCACTCGTAGTTTTTCAAGTTTTTTACAAGTGCATTATTTTTTTTTAATTTTTTTTAAATAATTTTTTCATTAAAAACAATTCAAAAAATTTTTAAAAGTCGGCTAACTTAATTTTTCTAAAAATATTTTTCTGAAATAAAAAAAAACATTCTAAAAATTTTTCAGCTAATTTTCATAAAAAAAAAAAAAAAAACTAAAATTACTTGAGCGACTCTCATGGTATTCTGAACCGCTCCGCCAGCAATAAATTCCGCTTTGTACTGCTCAATCAGCTCGTCATACAGTGGCTTGTGACTCTCATCAGCGAGAATTGCATTATTAGCTTTTAAATTGTATTTCATGAGAAAATCTTCGTCGACAACAGCTGAGATATCGAGGAGCGGGTTTCCGAGTCCCAAGATTAATCCTTCCCTGAAAAGCATTAAATAATAATTAAAAATAATAACAATGAGTAAAATAAAAATTGATTTTAAATCACAGGTCTCGGATGAGCGACTGCATTCTCCTGAAGGTCAATTAAATATAGCCATTGATCCAGTATAATCTTCATTAAATTATTTTTTCTTTTTTAAATTTAATTTTATTAAATAATCAGTATTTATTTAAATGTGATAAGTATTGTAAATTATAACCTAAAAATAACTTAATTTATTATTTATAAAAAAGTATTAATTGTTTACTTTAATTTTTCCGCCATCTTTGTGAGTTAATTTGTTGACGAGGATAATTAAGTTTATTATACAATACAAGAGGAGTATAATAATGTCCGTGGGTAATTAACTAATAAAAAAAATTATACACGTGTTAAGTGGTCAATAGAGCGCGCCAGACTGAGGAGCGTTCAATTTAAATTTTGTGTCATGGCGGTCACGCGCATGCGCGTTACTTTTACAAAACACATGCGGGAATCATCTGCTTGAATACGCCACCTGTCAGATCAAATGTGAACTATTCCATGCAAGTCGAGTATAAACAGCTGATGTCATATAATATGCCAAAGCTGTAGTTAAAAATTGTTGAAATACTTTTTTAAAATGTTAAGTAATTAATTATTGTCTGTATTAGTTATCATATAGTTTTTACAAATAAAAATTTTTATTTAATTTTTCTATAGAAAAAAATTTCTAAATGTCAGCTAATTTAATTTAGCTGATATTTAGTAATTTAATAATTTTTTCAACAAAAAAAAATTTATTTTTTAAATTATAAATGCAATTTTATATAAAATTAAAAAAATTTTTAAGATTTAAAAAAATTGCACTTATAGCTTTTTAGAAATAAAAAATTTTTTTAATGAAAATTCTATTTATAATTTATAAAGTTTTTTACAAATAAAAATTTTTTATTTTTTTGTAATAATTTTTTTAATAAAAAAAAAATTTATAACAATTTTTAAATGTCGGCTGCAGGTTAGCAAGATTTCATTCTCCAATCTTCAAGGTAAATTTATTAGATACAAATGTAGACACATGATGTCGTTAGTGTCGGCTCCTATATTTATTTATGTAAGTACACATATACAGGAATGTGGTATCAACCTAATGTGTTGGAATCTCGACGTGTGCTCTGTCTGACGTTTGACGTGAACATTTTTAATTTTTCACTCCGTGCTACTTAACACGTTTGCGCTTACATTTAGTTTTTATACGAAACTAATAAATTAAATATCAAAGAAAATTCATGTGGATGCTGATGAGCTATCTGTCAATTTTCTGTAAAATAGCTCCAGTCGAGTTTATGATGTCAAGATGAGAGAGTGAGTATATTTATTCGGTAAATAGTGCAGTCCAAGTGATAACAGACAGCTAGACGATCGACAAGTGTGAACAACACCAACATCAGGATGTCCAAGTCAGGGTGTCCTGGAGCTGGGCTCTACGTCGTCGAGGGTGAGGTTTCTCTGCTAATGACCGCGATGCGACGTGGTGTAAGATGGTCATCTCATTCACATCAGGTTTGTGTTTTTTTTTGTTTTTATTGATTTTTTTTTATTAGGTTAGGTTTGTAATTTTATCAACAGATTGTTAATTTAGTTTTAATAAAATTATTTTTTTTTATTTGAAAAAAGAAAATTTTTTTTTTTTATTTAAAAAAATATTTTTTTAATTTTTCATTTAAAAAAAAATTATGAAAATAAAGTTAGCTAACATGCAAAAATTTTTGTAATTTTTTTTTTTTTTAATTATTACAAAAAAATTGAAAAAAAAATTTTTTTTCATTTGCAAAAATAAAAAATTTTTTTTTTATTTAAAAAAACATTTTTTAAATTTTTTGTTTAAAAAAAATAAAAGTTAAGAAATTATGAAAATAAAGTTAGCTGACATCTAAAAATTTTTGTTATTTTTTTTTAAATTATTACAAAAAAATTGAAAAAAAAAAATTTTTTTTATTTAAAAAAACATTTTTCAATTTTTTATTAAAAAAAAAAAAAAGGTAAAAAATTATGAAAATAAAGTTAGCCGGTATCTAGAAATTAACAAAATTTTTTTTTTAAATTAAAAAATTTTTTTAATGTATAAAAAACTTCAAAAACTATGTGCAATTTTTTAAAAATATTTTTTAGTTCTAATTTACTAAATTAACCAAAATTGAAAAATCAAAAATGTCGGTTAACTTTAATAATATTAAAAAATTTATTTTATAATTATCATTAATATTATGAAATATTTAAAAACTCTTTTTATAAATTAAAAAAAAAAATTTTATTATTGAGATAAAAATTTTATTTTAACCAGTAATACTGTTCCTTCAGAAAATAAAAAAAAAATTACAAAATTTTTAATTATTCCAATTATTCTATCAACTACAAAATAAAAATGAGCCTTAAAATAATTTTATCCACCCCGTACAAAAAAAAATAAACAAATACAACACCTAAAATAGCTATGGGATATAATTTTCCAGGACGAAGACCAGGATGTGCTAATGAAAGGTTTGACAACCTTAAAAGAAGCCTTGAGCGACTCAAAAAGTCTGTCTCAACTGGAGCCGGGGGTGTTCCTGGCGCCATTTTTAGAAATAATCCGTTCGGAGGAAACAACGGGTCCTGTAACAAGTCTGGCGTTAGCCGCAGTCAATAAAATAATATCTTACGGATTGATAGGTAAGCTTAAATCTTATTCCCTTTTCAATTTTCTATCTCTAAACTAACTCTCTATAACCGAACTTCTCAGATAACGAACACCCGGCAATAAGTTCGTGCGTGGAAGCAGTTTCCGACGCAGTAACGCATGCGCGTTTTGTCGGAACAGACGCTTCATCAGACGGCGTAGTTTTAATGCGAATCCTCCAGGTGCTCCGAGCGCTAGTACTGGCTCCTATTGGCGACCACCTCTCAGACGAGAGTATCTGCGAAATAATGCTGAGTTGCTTCAGAATTTGCTTTGAAACCCGGCTCAGCGAGCTCTTGCGGCGTACTGCCGAACACTGTCTCCGCGACATGGTCCACCATCTTTTCGTCCGTCTACCTCAATTCGCAGATGACACTCGCGTTCTTCCTAACATGAAGAAAATGCGAGCTAACGGTATTGAAAACACTAGGCCCAAGCGAAAAATCAGTAAGAATCTTAAGCAGAAAGTAAAACCCGCGAATGATGATCTGGATGATACTGATACGAAGGATTTGCTCAGTCCTGTGGAACGTATTCGCGGAAACCATTTGGCAACGACGCCTATCACTCCTGCGGGCAATATTGTAGACATGCAAGGATCGCTGGATCAAGGAACGCCTGATAAAATTGAAGAGGAGAAGGATAGTAGTTCTGAAGGTAAGTTAGTTGATAAGGATCAAGAAGGTAACCCAGTTGCTAATGATCAAGAAGGTAATCCAATTGCTAATGATCAAGGAGACAAGTCAGCTGAAAAGGATCAAGAAGATAAAACAGTTGCTAATGATAATGATAAAGAGAAGCCAATTCAAGAAAATGGCGACAAAGTTGAAGAAGATAAGACTAATGAAGAAAAGATTGATGAAAATGTAAAGTCTAATGAAGATACCAAAAACGAAGAAAAATCTAAAGAAACTATTCCCGAAAGTCCCGAATTAGCTCAATCCCCGCTAGGTAGCGTAGAAGACTTGTCTGTCGATGAAAAGCTGCCCAAAATAGTCGATGAAGTCCAGGAATACGTGAACCAACAAGGAGTACGTTTTACCCCTTTGCAACAATTGACTCCTTACGGCGCGTTGTGTATCCGAGAATTGTTCCGATTTCTTGTGACGCTTTGCAACCCATCCGACAAACAGAACACGGAAACTATGACCCATGTGGGTCTTAGTCTTTTGCAAGTGGCGCTGGAGATCTCAGCGGACGCGTTAGCGAACTTCCCATCGCTGTTAACAGTAGTTAAAGACGATCTATCGAGGAATTTAATCGTGCTTTTGAGCACTGAGAGACTATCAATCTTAGCGGCTGATTTGCAAGTTGCGTTTCTGGTGTTCGAATCCCAGAGGGAGCATTTAAAGTTCCAGTTAGAACACTATCTGCTGAAACTGATGGAGATTATTGATTCCGAAAGCAGTAGGATCAGTTACGAACAGCGAGAGCTGGCGTTGGAAGCAATAACAAGGTTATGGAGGATTCCTGGATTGCCTGCGGAAATGTATATTAACTACGATTGCGGGCTCTATTCATCGAATTTATACGAAGAACTGATGAAATTACTGTCGAAGAACGCGTCGGCTTTAATGGGCAACATGCACAGTATTCAATTCATTGCATTAGACGCGATAATCATGCTAATAGCTGGGATAGAAGCTCGGTGTAAGGGTTACAAAGATCTCTACAAGCCAGCGAGGCACGACCCTAGTCCTGTTTTACCGACAGTCGAAGATCTAAAGCTCGCCAAGACTAACAAGCGCTGGCTGGCTCACGGTACGGAGAAATTTAACGAGCATCCGCGAACTGGAATCGCGAAGCTTGCCGAACACGGTCTTCTAGGCCCCGGTGAGCCCGATCCAGAGCGAATTGCAAAACTGCTGAGAGAGAATCCGATGTTGGACAAATTAGCGATTGCCGAGTACATTAGTCGGAAGGAAAACACGAATATCCTAAATGCGTTTGTCAAGAGCTTGGATTTGAGGAACATGCGCGTTGACCAGGCGTTGAGGTTCTACTTGGAGTCCTTTAGACTCCCGGGAGAGGCGCCACTGATCAGTCACTTGCTAGAGAAGTTCGCGGAACACTGGCACGATAGCAATGGACGGCCATTTGCTTCTGCAGACGCTGCTTTTACCTTGGCTTACGCGGTGATAATGTTGAACGTCGATCAGCACAATCGTGTCGCCACCAAGCAGAACAATCCGATGACAGTCGAACAGTTCAAGAAGAACGTGAAGAACTGCAACGGTGGAAACGCCGATTTCGATCAAGATATGCTGGAGGAGATCTACAATTCTATAAAAAGCGACGAAATTGTGATGCCGGCAGAACAAACCGGGCTGGTTAAAGAAAACTACCTTTGGAAGGTTCTCCTAAGAAGAGGAGAGAGTCCTGAGAGTGTCTACATCAAGGTAGGCAATGAAGGAAGCTTCGTCGACAAGGAACTGGCTGAGAGAGCTTGGGCGCCGATAATAAGCGCCCTCTGTCGCGCTTACGACAAAGCTCCAGACCGAACATTGCAGCGACGCGTTGCTCAAACTTTCTTGTGGTGCGCTGGGATTAGCGCTCACTACAACATGACCAGTGACTTGGACACCTTGATAGTCTCTTTGTGCAAATTCACTGGATTAGCGACAGGTGGCGAGCCTGACCAAGTGATTCTCCACTTCGGAGGAAGCGGACGCTGCCAACTAGCTGCAAGAACGCTGTTCAAGATAACGCACCTGCATGGCGATGGATTAAGAGCATCTTGGAAGAACATCATCGACTGTATGCAGACTCTGTACAAAGCCAGGTTGTTGCCAAAGAACATGACCGACGGAGAAGACTTCTTGGATCCTTTAGGCAAAGTGTCATTGCTAAGAGAACCAACAACTCCCAAAGCATCCCCAGCTGGCCAAGGAATTCTATCAAGCTTGTACTCCTACATCGCATTGGACAGCCGCGTTCCACATCCTGCAGAAGCTACGACCAAGAAACGCGCCGCTGATTGCATAGCGAACTGCTACCTCAAGCAGATCCTTGAAGAGTCAAAGTTCTTGCAAGAGAGCTCTCTCAGACCTTTGGTAGGTGCTTTAGTTTCCGTGAATTCCCATGATGAAGACATCGCAGTGTTTTTATTGGAACTTCTTCTTGAAGTAACTATCCAAAACCGCGACCGCGTGATGTGTATCTGGCCGATAGTCCTCGCACACATGGACGGCTTGCTGACCACAGCAGCTCGTGAGAACCACCCTTACCTCCTGGAACGCGTCGCCGTAGGAATGCTGAGATTAGCAATTCGTCTTCTTCGAGGCGAAGAGTTTGCTGTGACGGTTCTACCTCCGCTGATGCCGCTTACCCACTTAGCGTCGGCAACAACGGCTCCCCTAGCCCGGCAAATCGCTTACGGACTCTTCGAATTGTTAAAAACTGGAGCTGCTAACATCCACAGCAGCGAGGATTGGAAAGTCGTCTTCAGTTTGCTGGAGTGTTCCGGCGCTGGTGCGCTATCTCCCAAACCCACTGCAGAAGAAACCACCCAAAGATCGGTCCTGGACCAAAGGCCCATAAGTCCCGTCCCTGAGTGGGTTTTAGTATCTCCAACTGGAACCGAAGCTCCCCTACCCGTCGCCGCAGATTCAATTGTCTTAGACCGCGACTTCCTTACCCATGACCCAGTTTCTTTGATAAAGTGCTGCGAGAGCTTGACATTCCTAGTCCGGGACGTCGCTCACGTTACCCCGTTCAACTTTGAGCTCTGCATCCAGTGCATCCGCACCTTCGTCGAGGCTATCCTCCAGGTTCCAAGCAAGCGCGTTAAACTCAATCCCTTGGCTTTGGAAAACGAAACCTACCACGCGGCTCCTATACAGCTTCTAGAGCTGATGCACACCTTGCACGCAAGAACCGCCCAAGTGTTCCGCTGGTGGGCGGAAGAGAGTGGAGCCACTGAAGTGGTGAGCTTGTGGCCTACTGCTTGGCGCCCACTTTTGCAAGGAATAGCAAGGCTTTGCTGCGATTCTAGAAGAGGAGTTCGCGCTGCTGCAATCACTTACCTCCAGAGCACTCTGTTGGCCGCGGACCTGAACCAGCTGACGGCGATTGAGTGGTCCCAGTGCTTGGAACAGGTTCTGTTCCCACTGTTGGCGCAGCTGTTGAGCCCCATTGCTGCGCATGATCCAATTGGCGTCGAGGAAACGAGGGTCAGAGCCGCCATGTTGCTGTCCAAAGTCTTCCTGCATCACTTGACGCCGCTGCTGACTCTCCCTGGGTTCTTACCGTTGTGGCTCACGGTTCTGGACTTGCTCAGGTCGTACATGCATGTAGATCACAGTGAGTTGCTCTTTGAAGCTATTCCTGAGTCCTTGAAGAACATGCTACTGGTGATGTCTTCTACAGGAGTTTTGACGCCGACTTCGAACCTTTGGGAGCCTACTTGGCGGACTATCAACGGATTTCTGCCGAACTTGAAAGCAGAACTGTTCCCGGAACCGCCGGTTCCTGAGCCAGAAGAAGCTAAAGGCTCGGAAGTTATTAGTTTGGTGGAACAAGAGCAGCCCAGCTTCAGGATTGAAGGGTCCATTGCTGTCCAACCTGATGGACAGGATGGAACTGATGTTCCGGTGGGAATTCCTCTAGTGGTGCCCTCTCTTGGCGAGAGTGACGGAGTTAACAAGTCGCCGAACAGGAATTCTGTATTCTTGTCCGCGGATTATTACAGAGCCGTAGGACAGGATTTTGGAATTCCAGCTCTAGGAGTTGAGGCCAAGGAACAACAACAGGTTATTAATCTGCTCAACCAGCCACCGCCGAGTGTAGCTAGTCCTGTCGCTATTCAGCCTATTTCGCAGTCCTTTGAGTTTTACCTACCGAGGGTTGATGGTAAAGCAGAGAGTGGCTTGGAGGAACAGGCGGAAGAGGACAGAGTTGAACAGCAGGATTTGGAGGGATCTTTTAGTCCTACTCATCAACTTACGGTGAGTTATTTTTTATGGAATATTTAGGATGTATTCGAAAATACTACATCTCTAAATACATAATTAATAAATGACTTTTTATCTTGTGAAATATTGACGTTTTTAAAGATATAAGCTCATCCCGATGTTACACTCATCAAGACCTTTCATTTAAGTACCCACATCAATTTTTCATATATTTTATATATTTATATATATTATATATATGTATATATGAAAAATATATAAAAAATGCATGTGGGTACTCAAATGAAAGCTCTTGATGAGTGTAACATCGGGATGAGTTTATATCCTTAAAAATGTCAATAATTATGAAATGACCTTGTATCTTGTAAACTATTGACATTTTTACAGATATAAGCTCACTCTGAAATTATACTCATCAAGACCTTTCATTTGAGTACCCACATCAACTTTTCATATATTTATATATATTATATATATCATATATATGTATATATGAAAAATATATAAAAAATGCATGTGGGTACTCAAATAAAAGCTCTTGATGAGTGTATCATCGGGATGAGTTTACATCTTTAAAAACGTTAATATTTAAGAAAGTAAAGACTGCAAGGTTTCTAGTAATTTATTAAAAAATACGAATAATATTTTCAGGCAAACAAACCACCTCAATTGGTCAACACAACAATGTTCAACTCCGCAGCGTATTTCAGTGAAGATCCAGCCGCAGATCGGCTTTTTGTCGTCACTAATCCTTGACGACTGTACATTTTCGATATTTATACTAAAGTAATAATAGTAATAATATTGTATTATATTAAATTGTTTTATTATTGTTGTTTTTATTATTACTATTTATTATTATTATCATTATTATTATTAATGTCAATTCCACATGCCCGTTACCTTAAAAGTGTCTAAAACAATCAAAGGTGTGTTTTTAAAAATTGTAATAAATTAAATCAATTGTAGCATTAACATTTTGGCTTGTATATTCAGCGTATACATAAAAATATATATATATATATATATATATATATATATATATATATATATATATATATATATATACATTATATTATATTATATTATAAATACTACAATAAATGTGATAAATTCTTATCCATAAAGTAAGCTCATTATTCAACGCAACCTTAGTTAATTAATAATAATATTTATAATTATAATTATTAAGATTAATAACAATATATATCTTTTGCGAAATTTATACATAAATAAACGGGCGACCAAAGTTTATACATATCATTAACACACCCGTTATTGCTTTTTATTAGCGCAATTTATTATTCTTTCTTTCAGTCTAATGTAGATTAAGTCACTGATTTTATTTAAGGGCATTTTTTTACTAATTTCTTTTTTTTTTTTTTTTTTTTATAAAAATTATCAAGTTACAATTAAAAATTTCATTTTCGAGGTAATAATAAGAAAATTTCTAATGGGGACAATTTATATAAAATTCTTGTACAAAATTACCCAAGAATTGGTTAAGAATGATTAAATTGCAACAAAAATACCGGATTATCCAATGAAAAATTAATTTTTAAGTAAAATAATTTGGATATTTAAAAAGCTAATAAATTACCGCGTAAAATGAGCCGTCGCGCGAGTTGATCCGCCGCAGGTCGATTTTTGATTAATTGATTAATAAAATATTAACGCCATTAATTTGATGATAGAGTAATAATTAATATAGGTTGTTTGGGTTTATTTTACTCAGGATTTCATTATCTAGGTCGCGGTACACCTAATTTTTAAAAATAAGTCATTTTACTTTTTTGTTAATTAAGAAAAAAAATTAAAAAGAGAAAAATGTTTGTAAAAAGTAAACTAAATCTCAAAATTGTTATTTGTTGGTATAAATATTTAGGTTTAATTTAGAAAATTAGTAGATTTGTAATGTGAATGGCCAAATCTAAGATTTATGATATTTGTTAATGATAAAAATCTTTTTTTGCTCATTTATCGTTGAAAAATTAATTTTCAAGTAAAATAATTTGGATATTTGAAAAGCTAATAAAATCCCGCGTAAAATGAGCCGTCGCGCGAGTTGATCCGCCGCTGGTCGATTTTTGATTAATTGATTAATAAAATATTAACGCCATTAATTTGATGATAGAGTAATAATAAATATAAGTTGTTTGGGTTCATTTTACTGGGAATTTTATGATCTAGGTCGCGGTACACTTAACTTCAAAAAATTAACCACTCAATTTTTTTTTAGTCATTAAAAAAAAAAATTGAGCAGTTCAAAAGCGCCCTTAACAATAAATCAGTAATTATTGTCAGAAAAAAAAACAACATGGCGCCGAAGCGGCAAGAAGTTATAAATTAAGAATATAAATTTAAGAGTAATTTAAATAGTAAAAAAAAGGTAAGTTTATGGCTACTGATCGCGTCTGCAGTAATAACCGAGAGTTTTGCACTTCTCGCAGAGATGTTGAGGATGCACCTTGCTCTGATCGGAGACGTCCAGGCCGTCGGGTTTCTCTAAGGGTCTCTGGAATAAATTTATTGAAAAATTAAAAATTGAATTTAAAGTTATTTAGAGAGCAGATAATAAATGAAGAAATGAGATGAAGGAAGAAAAAAATAAAAAAAAACGTCTAATGGCGACTTACGTAACGAAGCAAGGAGTTGAACGGATGAGACGAGGTGCTTGTTAACAACATCGCCGTAGACCCCAGACTCACCTGCTTGTGGGGATACACGTTGATGTGGCACTTTATGCACTCTTGGCCCATATTTGCCCAACTGTTCCCTGACATCCACTTGCGCTTGCACTTAGAACATTTGTACTCGCCGAAGCAACGTTTCTTCCCTTGGTAAGGAGTCAAACCTTCTCCTTTTGGTCTAGCCTGAAAATATAATTTTATTCTAAAAATTTTGACAAAAAATTCTACGCTTATATATACTCTGGTAAAAATTTTCTACTAGCGAGAGGGCGCAGCCACCTAGCGGCAAAACCAAAAACTAACTTTAAAAAAATTCCTAATTCATTAAATATCTTTTAGATCAACTCAAGGATACGAAAACTTTAAAAGAAAAATTTTTTTATCAAAATTAGAATTTTCTTTAAAATAATTTTACTCTTAATAAAAAAAAATTTATTATTTTCAGTGCACAAAAAAAAATTATTTTCTATAAAAACGCTTTTTATATTAATAAACTAATAACATAAACATAAAATCTAAATACCGAAAACAAAAATTCTACGCTTATATATACTCTGGTAAAATTTTTCTACTAGCGAGAGGGCGTAGCCACCTAGCGGTAAAACCAAAAACTAACTTTTAAAAAAATTCCTAATTAATTAAATATCTTTCAGATCAAGCCAAGAATACAAAAATTTTAAGTTTTCCTTAAAATAATTTACTCTTATATAAAAAAAAATTATTTTCCTATAAAAAAGCAATTTATATTAATGAACTAATAATATAAACAAAAAAACTGGATACTAAAAGAGAAAAAGTCTACGCTTATATATACTCTGGTATAGTGACACAAAAATTTAAAGTTTTCTTTAAAATAATTTAGTCTTATTGAAAAAAAAAAAAAAAAAAAAATTATTTCCTATAAAAAAGCATTTTATATCATTGAACTGACATAAACAAAGAGCCTGAATACCAGCAGAAATTATTTATTAAACTAAATAGTTTGGTTGAATTAATTAAAAGGTTAAATTGAGCTGCGGGTTGACAGTTTGTACGTCGATGACAATTAGATGGATGTTTGCATTCCACCAACCGCGTTTCATTTATCCTACATATACTTCTATATATTCATCTCTACAATAATAACAATAATAATAAAAATATACAACACACACAAATACATAATAATATATAAACTCAAGTACAAGTACAAATATAAGTCTCATACATTTAGCTTCCCGCTCCACCCCCTCGACGCAGCTTTGCTCTTTAAATTTAACACACATGCTTCCTCACATATATATATAAGTTTTTTACGAGTCTACGTCATTCTATTCCTGCATTTATTTTTCTCTTGTTAAATATTGTTATAAATACACCTAATTAAATATTTTTTTTTTAATTTTCTTCTTTTAAATTTAAAAATTTTTAGAGCAACAAAAAAAATTTTACTGACTTGAAAAAAAATTTTTTTTAAATTTTAATAAATAAATAAAGTTTATAAAATTGGTTTAAAAAATTAATAAGAAAAAAATTCAGTAACAGTATATGGAAAATTACTAAATATATAATTTGGCGGAAATGAAGAAAATCTTGTTCGCGTCTACCGAAACTATTTAAAGTACCTAGACTATTCTGAAAATAACGATATTCACGGGCATACAGAGCGATTTTATTAATAAAAAAATACCCGCTTAAAAAAAAGTTTCTTTGTTTTAAATTTGTGGATTAAAAAAAAAAAAAAATTATTTTTTAAAATCGAATTAAAAAAATTTTCTGAGTTAAAAAATTTTTTATTACTTAAAATAAATCTGATAAATTTTTTTTTCAGTGGGTACAATTTATATTTAATTTCCCAGGAATTGATTAAAATTCATTAAATTGCCGGATTATGCCGTGAATAATTAATTTTCAAGTAAAATAATTTGGATATTTGAAAAGCTCATAAAATTCCGCGTAAAATAAGCCGTCGCGCGACTTGATCCGCCGCAGGTCGATTTTTGATTAATTGATTAATAAAATATTAATGCCGTTAATTTGATGAAGGAGTGATAATTAACATGGATTGCTTGGGTTCATTTTACTCGGGATTTCATTATCTAGGTCGCGGTAAATCTAATTTTTAAAAATAAGCAATTTAAAAAAAAATAATTTTTTTTCTTCAATCGATTTTAATCTTAAGAACTTGGATAGCTTACTTGAGGACAGTCTTTGATGTAATGTCCTTTTCTGAAGCACAAGTGACACAAGTACGTCGAGGGAGGTCTTTTTGTAGGTTTTTTGTCCAAAAGGCCCAGCTCGTTGAAATGTTCCGCGAGCTCGCCGATACTGTCGAGGGGAATTGATCCAGGGCTCAGTGAACTTTTCTGCATGTAATTCTGATGCTGAGATGCAGTTGGAAAATTTCCCCATACTGTTGGCAAGATTTTGCTCTGGAATAATTATTTTTTTTTTAGAAATTCAAAAAATTTTATATAAAATTTTTTTTATTCAAAAATTTTTTGCTTTAAATTAGAAGATTAAAATTTTTTTAAATAATTCTTTTGTTCAAGAATTTTTTTCTTGAATGAAGACAGTAAAATTCTAGAAAAAAAATTTTTTTCAATAAATTTTGGCTTTAAATTAGATTAAAATTTCTCGAAATAATTTTTTTATTCAAGAATTTTTTTTTTTTGTATCAAGACAAGAAAATTTTTGCTTTGAATTTTAAGAATAAAATTCTTTAAAATAATTTTTTTAATCAAAAATATTTTTTGTCAAGACAAAAAAAATTTTTTTTCCAAAAAATAAAAAAAAAAATTTTTTTTCCAAAAAATTTTTTTTTGTCAAGACAAAAAATTCTTGAAAAAAAATTTTTTTTCCAAAAATTTGCGTTGAGTTAAGTCCAAAAAAATTCTTCAAAATAATTTAACTTTACTCAAGAATTTTTTGCCTTGAAAAAAAAATTTTTTATTTCTTCTTTAAAAAATAAAAGAAAACTTCAAATTTTTGATCATTAATCATTTAGTGAGCAAGCCAAAAAGAATATACCTGTTCATTATGCGGATTTTGATCCGCAATTGCCAAATAAACCCAATTCAAAAGATGCGGGGAATAATGGGTCGGTAAATTCTGATGATTTTGACTATGGGACTGAAGATGATTGATATTTCCAACAGTTTGAACATTATTAATACCACTATCATGAATTTGAAGTGGCTGAAGAGGACGCGGATGACAAGCTGCCATATTACGTCAGTTTAAAATTTACAAACGCACTTATCACTGGTAATTATTAAAATCTCCACTTATTACACAATTAATTCAATTATTTTCATTTTTAAGGAATTTTATTAAAATTATATCTTCTTCAGGGGCTCGATTGAAATTTCAAATTGTCGGAGATTAACAAACGTAATGTTAGAACAGTCTCTGGTACACACGTGCTGGTGTTACTGCCATCACATCCGATTCTGCCCTCCACTGATGGCCTAATGTAAGCAGTGTGTATTCTCGGATGTATACTTACGTATTATAGTGTGATAAAGTCAAGAGAAAAAGAGAATTATAAATACATATATTTTAAGTCTAACTAAATTTATTAATAAAGTTATTTTATTTTTTTTTTATTTAACACATTGGGATTACAATTTTATCGTTTATTTTAATAAAATTTGCTTTGTTTGTTTATTTTTGAGATTTATTCAAAGGGAAATTTTTGAAATTTGTTTATTTTTATTTTAAATTTCTTGGGAAGAAATAAAATAATCCCCGTAAGGAATGAATTTGAAGTTTTGATAAAAAAAATAAAACTAGAGAGAAGAAAATAATTTTTGATAAATTTTAAAAAATTAATTAATTTTAAAATTTTGCTTTATGAAATAATGATTTTTGTTAAATTGCACTGTGCTTTCTTCAATATTTACATTTTTAAAGATATAAGCTCATCTCGATGTTACACTCATCAAGAGCTTTCATTTGAGGACAAACATGCATTTCTTATATATTTTTCATATATACATATATATAATATATATAAATATATGAAATATATGAAAAATTGATGTGGGTACTCAAATGAAAGGTCTCGATGAGCGTAATGTCGGGATGAGCTTATATCTTCAAAAATGTCAATAGTTCACAAGATATACTAGTCACAATAATTAAGGGATATAAAAAAAATTCGAAATTTTTGGGTGATTTTCAACGAGCTGTAAATCCGAGGAAAATGATCTTACAGCAAAAAAATAAAAACAAATTGTAGCACCAAGTGTCTAGTTTTCAGATATGACCATGAAAATTTTTTATCATGTTCAGGTCTGGAGAAATCCTAAGAAAACTACAAAAAAAGAATTTTCCAAATTTTTTCTCGTCTTAAAAAAGTTCTACGGGCTTCAAAAAATTTTTTTCATTGTTTCGCTGAAAAGCTTTTTTAGAAAATTTAATGCCCTTCAATTTGACGTAATCAAAAAGCCTGTACGATGATTTGCCGCAGAGTTATCGTCAGTCAAAGTAAAAAAGTACTTTTTCACTTTTACAATCAATAACTCTGGAAATAATGATCATATAAGAAATCGAAGGATGATTTTAAAAACTACACGATATTCTCTATAAGATACCGTGAATAACTTTTCTCAAAAAAATTTTTTTTGAATTGAAAACTTTAACTGAAAAAACGACAAAAATTCGCATAATTAAGGTTATTTGGACAACTTGGTATAACTTTGGATAAAATGGATGAACATAGGATATCGTCGGTAATTTTTCAACCTCCAAGTGTATTCTGAAATCCCTGAACAATTTAAAGCGCTGCGATTTTTTTTTCCTTGTGTCCCGAAGCTTCAAATTCTTTGTTTTTGCAAAAATCACCATTATGAGCAATTTTTGAATTTTTATTCATTTCTTCAATAAAAAAAATTTTTTTTTCTCAAAAATCTTTATTTTTTTCATCAAAGAGATTAATTTTTCAAAAAAATAAAAAAAAAAGAAATTTCAATTTTTTTTTTTTAATTTTTTTCTTCGAAATTTTTTTTTTTTTTTTCAAATTTCTCCAAAAATCAATCTCTTTGATTAAAAAAATTAACTCGATTTTTTGTGAAAGCAAAAAATTATTTTAAAGCGGGGGTTTTTTTAATTAGTATTGAAAATATCCAACAGGTGGCGCAGAGTCGCTAATTAATTTTTTTCAATAATTTTTTTATTTATTTTGTGGTATTAATTAATTATGCTTGCGTGGAATTTTCCCCAAAATGGACAAATATGAAAATATTGAAGTTGTGGGGGAGGGAAGTTACGGAATTGTGATAAAGTGTCGGCACCGCGAAACCGGTGAAATTGTCGCGATTAAAAAGTTTCTTGAAACTGAAGAAGATGTTCATGTGAGAAAAATGGCTTTTAGAGAAATAAGGATGCTTAAAGTAATTATGTTTTTTTTTTATTTAATTTCATTGGAACAGTATTTTGTTGAAAAACTACTTAGCTGTTACATGATAAAATATTGTATTTTTTAAAAATATATTGGACGAAAAACATGTTCGTCCCTAGATGATTTTTCAAGAAAGAATATCTTGATTAAAAAAAAAAAAATTTTTGATAAAAGTTAGTTTTTGGTTTTACCGTTAGATGGCTACGTCTTCTCGCTACTAGACAAATTTTTCCAAAGTATATATATGGAAAGAATTTTCTTCTATCTGTAAGATATTTTATTGAAGAACTATTTAGCCGTTAAACGATAAAATATTTTATTTTAAAAAATTTTTATACAAAAAAAAATATTGGATGAAAAGACATGTTTTTCCCTAGATAATATTTCAAGAAAGAAGATCTCAATTAAAAAAAAAAAACTAATTTATTAAAAGTTAGTTTTTGGTTTTGCCGCTAGGTGGCCACGCCTTCTCGCTATTAGAAAAATTTTACCAGAGTATATATAAGCGTAGAATTATTTTCTGAAAAATTACAGAAATTGCGACACGACAATTTGGTAAACATGATTGAAGTATTTCGTCGGCGCAAAAGATTCTATCTAGTCTTTGAATACTTAGACCACACTGTTCTAGATGAGCTAGAAGTTTCATCGAATGGCCCGCAAGTGTCTCGTCGCTATATATTCCAAGTACTGCGTGGATTGAACTTCTGCCACAGTAACCATGTGAGTTTTTTGCTTCTGTAGGCAATGAATGGCCCGGTTGTTCTTTTTGCCGGTTGAGTGCTTTGATAAAACACATACTGGCCACTTAATGCACCAGAAGCTCATCAAATATTATTTTACTCGTATATTTTTGTGCAGTAAATTTTTATTGTTAATTACAAAAAATTTTTTAGATAATGCACCGAGATGTCAAGCCCGAAAACGTCCTGGTCTCTCCCAATAGCGTGATAAAACTCTGCGATTTTGGATTTGCAAGAGTAATACCGGAAACGAGAGTTGCACTGACTACGTAGCGACCAGGTGGTACCGTGCTCCGGAATTGTTAATTGGAGACTTGAGGTATGGAAAAGCCGTAGATGTTTGGGCAGTTGGATGTCTTTATGCTGAAATGGTCTCAGGAGATCCGCTTTTTCCTGGAGACAGTGATGTTGATCAGCTCTACCAAATAACTAGGCTACTTGGTATGTAATTTTAATTTTTAACATACAGAAAAAAAAAGTTCGTTTGAACTAAAAAAATTTTAGTTGAAAAATTTCGACTGAAAGAATTATTTTTCTTGATTCAAGAATTTTTTTCTTCAGTAAAACATTTTACTGGTAGCAGAAAATTCTACGCTTATATATACTCTGATAAAATTTTTCTACTAGCGAGAGAGCGTAGCCACCTAGCGGCAGAACCAAAAACTAACTTCAAAAAAAAATTCCTAATTAGCTAAAAATATTATTCTAATTGTATTTTTATTGTTGTGCTCATTTAATTTTCAAGGTGGGCTATGCAGCAAACATCAATCGATAGTAAACAAAAATGGCGTAGCATCAAAGCATCGCAAAATGGTCGACGAGTCTGAACTCAAGTCTCTAAAGAACCTTTTTCCTTCCTGGAGTTCAGCTTCTTTAGATTTCTTGTCTCAAACTCTAAAAATGGACCCCGAAACTCGGCTCAGTTGCGCGCAACTTTTGCAACACGCGCTTTTCACCCAAGACAACTTCGCAGAGAAGTTTTTAAGCGAGTTGCAGGTTATTATCGCGCGGGAAAATTCAAAAAATTGATTGTAGAAGAGATTCGAGCGCAGGCTTACAGGCGAAGAAACTCCGCGGTCTTACGAGAGTGCTGGCAGGTTTGTGATTAATTATTAATTTAATTAATTGACTTACTGATTAATGAACATTTAATTAGCCGACATTTGAAAATTTTCGTAATTTATTTTATTGAAACAAATTCACACGTAAAAAGTTTTAAAAGCTATAAGTGCAATTTTCTTTAAATATTTTTTAAGCTTAGCCGAAGTTTTTAATTTTTTGATTTTCTTTTAATTATTCAATTAGGACTGAATTATATTTTTTAGAAATTGCGCTTATAGTTTTTCAAGTTTTTTACAAATAAAAATTTCTTTTTATTTTTCGTAGTAATTTTTTCAACAAAAAAATTTCTAAAAATTTTTAGATGTCGGCCAACTTAATTTTGATTAATTTTAGCTTTATCACTGATGTGTTAATTTTCAGGTGGAGAACACACTTGATTAAAGAAATGGGCTGCAAGGATGAAGACACGGAAAAAAAACAGAAACAGTCTCTGTTTATTGGATCTGTTTCACTGGAAAAATTTTACCTCAAAAAATTGGACGTACCTAAAAAAAATTTTTCATTACCTGCGCTACCGTACTTGCATACTAAAAATATTAAAAAAGAGAAAGAATCTAGAAATAAAAATTTTAGGAGCTGATATTTTTAAGTTTTAAACGTGTTTTTTTTTTTTTTTAATTGATTTTATTGTAATTTTTAGGATTATTTTTTTGGCTTGTAAAGTTATTTAAGAATTTTTTTTTTCTTCAAAATTCAAAATTTTCTTTTCATTTTTTTTTCGTCCTGAAAAAAAAAAATTGAAATTTTTTTTTCAATTTTTTGTAAAAATTATCATAAAAAAAATTTTATTTGTAAAACACTTGAAAAATTATCTTTACAATTTTTTAAAAATATTTTTTTTTATTAAAAAAAAAATAAATTTACTAAGTATGATAAATTTTACATTTTCAATTGTCGATACTTAAAATATCTCAATTACCACCAAGAAATATATTTTATTTAATTAATAATTATTAAAAAATAAATTAATTTATGTTATTGTAAATAGCGCATAAAATCAAAAGATAATAAAAATAATTAAAAACAAAAAAAATGCAGTTGACTGTTTAATTATTAAGAAATAATCGATAAAATAAATAACAAGTACACATGTGGCAATGGTTGTTATGTACGTCAGTGATAAACTATCAAATGAGATTAAGTAGTTACTGCAATATATTTTTTTTAATAACAACTAGAAAGTTTCTCGCGAAAACGTTGCTTTTACATTTTCCTCCGACAGATCTGTCGACGTCTCGTTTATTCAGTCCAGTTCTATAAATAAATTAATAATTCTAACCCTATACACTCAAAAATTAATATTTTATTAATTTATCTATTTATTGCTTGTTTAATTATTGGTCAGTTTCAACAATGCGAGGATTGAAATTAGTAAGCGTTAGTTTAAAGCGGGAATTCCACTCTAGCAGCTGGTAAGTTAATAAACAATTTTTTAGAAGGAATTTAGAAAAAAATCTTTAGGGCGCATGCGTGAAAAAAGCGGGGAAATTTGATTTTACAATAAAATACAAAATGATTTTTTAATTTAGAATTTAGATTCTGGTAAAATTTCTTGTTTAAATAATGAAAAAAAATACGTTATTAAAAGGCAATAATGTAAAATTTATTTTTTATTATATTTTTGCAACTAATGATATGAGACCGACTAAAACAAATAGATATTTAAAGACATCTACCTAAAAAACAGAATTTGTAACAGATGAAAGTCATTTGATGATAAAAGCTAAAAATTGATTTATTCTTGATTTTTTTTAATTTTCCCAACTGCGAAATAAATTGAAAAAAGTATCAAAAGGCGACGAAAAATAGCTCAAATTGAAGACAATTATGTAAATTTTAACATAAATTTGATAGATTTAAGCTACATTTTACGGCTTAAAAATTATTTGAAGAAAAAGGGCTGAAAAACGTTGATGTAAAATTTTTTCAAATATTCAAAATCACGGAATTAATTAAAAAAATCATCAAAACCAGACAAATGATAGTTTAAATTGAAGGTACTTAGATGGTTTAAGATAAATTTGATAGATTTTATCTATCTGTTACATCTGGAAAATTATTTTCATAAAATGTACGAAATACAAAATTTTTTTAAAATGAAAAAAATTTTCAAACACCTACAACTTGTAAACTAACCGGCCGATTTTGCTCATCTTCGAACTTGATCTTGGTATTGATCCACAGAATGAGCCCACAAAATTTAATATAGATCGGTTGAGAACTGTGGGCGCAATTCTGCTGACATGGCGCGTTATATCACACATATTTACATACATAACTAGAGATATAAACTTTTGAGCCAATGCCATTTTTCGACATTACTCGATGGAATGAAACATATTGTGATAAAATTTTCTTAAAATTTTTTAGTATTTTAAAACGTAAGAATTTGAATTTTGATGAAATAATGAGATACAAGAAAATTGAGTTTAATTTTCCACAAGACAAAAAAAACATAGGGATTTTTCCTATTTTTGCATAGAAAAAATTCCTATGTTGACATAGGAATTTTTACAATGTTAACATGGGAATTTTTTTTTTTATTAACATGATAGAAATATCCATGTAACAAAGGAAAAATTCATTTATGACATGAAAAAAAATTTTTTTTTTTTTTCAATTGAAAAAAAATAGAAATCGAAAAAACACCATTCTAAAATTTTCAGGATATTTGTAGAAAATGTCAAAGTTTCATATGAAAGAAAGAAAAAAGAAATTAAAAATGTTTATCATCGAGAAATTCGGAGTTTTTTCAGAAAATCTAAAAAATAACGATGAAGATAGGTTCGAATAATTTTTTTCTATTTTTTCCCAAAAAGAACATTCAATAAAAAAAAATTAAAAAAAAAAAAAACGTCCCGATAAGTCAATTTTTGAAAAAGTTATGGTAATTTAAGCCACACCGTCCATAATCTGCTGTATTTTTAATTGTTTCGAAATGCAAAGCAAAATTTGAAAAAATTTCCTCGGATTTTTTTTATCACAAACTGACTGTATATCACTGTTTTGCTTTTAAATTATATCTGAAATTGCTCGAATGAGAAAATTGTAGTTATTAAATTAATAAATTTAATTTAATTTCCCATGAAAAAAAATTCCCATGTTACCATTGGAAAAATTCCTATGTCAACTTAGGAATTTTTTCTATGCAAAAATAGGAAAAATCCCTATGTTTTTTCGCTGTGTACAAAAAATGTCTCTTGTAATTTTTCCATGTATAATTAATATTTCTATTTTTCCAAATATTTGTTAAAAGATTTCCAACAACTATTTTTATAAATATTTTAGGCGTCAAACTGCAGTAGTAATTAGCGGCAAAGCAATAGCCAAAGAAATAAAAGATGAGCTAAAAAAATCAGTGGACTCTTGGATTTCCAGCGGAAAAAAGCGCCCAAGATTGGCAGCAATTCTCGTGGGAAATGACCCTGCTAGCGAGGTGTACGTGAGCCGAAAAGTAAAAACCGCGAGTTCCATCGGAATTCTCGCGGAAACGATTCGCATGACGGAAAATGTGAGCCAGAAGGATTTAATAAAGAAAATAAATTATTTCAACTTGGATCCTGATGTCGACGGAGTTCTGGTGCAGCTTCCGCTGCCCAAAGGGTTCGATGAAAAGGAAGCTTGTCACGCGGTGCTTCCAAATAAAGATGTCGACGGGTTCCACTCGGAAAACCTGGGAAAGCTGAGCACTGACAGCGAAGGGTTTGTTCCTGCGACTGCTCTGGCTGTAAGGGAGCTGATTCTCAGGTCTGGAGTTAAAACTCTGGGAAAGAACGCGGTTGTTATCGGGAGGTCCAAGCATGTTGGGTTGCCGACGGCACTTTTGCTTCATGCTAATGGCAAAGGCGAGTACTAAAATTATTCTTTATTTTTTAGTAAATATTAATTTTCTTAAATTTTATATTTTATTAATAATTAAGATTTTTTATTTTATTAATTTTTCAAATTTTTTAAATAAATTCCAAGAACAATAACTTTTTACCTGTCTACTGGTCCAGTCCTCCAGAATTTAAAATCTTTTTTAATCTTCTTTCAGGTGATACCAGAGCGCTGGATATGACCACGACGATCTGCCACATCCACACACCCAGAGAGGAGTTGATAAAACTGGCCCGTCTCGCGGATGTCCTGGTCTCCGCGACTGGAGTTCCCGGGCTCGTCACCAAGGACATGATAAAACCCGGAGCGTGTGTAATCGACGTGGGAATCACCCGGGTCGATACTCCCGACGGAAAAACCAAGATTGTCGGGGACGTCGACTACGAAGAGGTGAAAAAAGTCGCTGGGTTTATCACCCCGGTTCCTGGAGGCGTAGGGCCTATGACTGTCGCCATGTTGATGAAGAACACCTTCTGGGCTGTTGAAAAAAATTTCGCATCTAAAAAATAAATTTTTTTTATTATTATTATTATTATTATTATTATTATTATTATTATTATTAAAATTTGTAATTTTTATTTTTTTACTTTCAAGTATATTATTTCATGCGCTCTTATTTATATAATAAAAACTGATCATTGTAATAGATAAAATAAATATTTTATATATATTATTAATTAAAATTATTAATTGTTAGTTAATAAAATTTTTTAATTTTTAATACTTCTAATAATAAAATCTTTTCATAAGAATTTTTTTCATTTACTTGAATTTTTTTTAAATATATATATATACCTACATAAATTTATATCCTCTTCTAAAAAGTTGATAGCCGGATGTCGTATCGTTTTACGTCACTTCTGTGACTATTTTATTCGGTTGTTGATTTGTCGACTGAGATAGTGGCGGGATTTTTAAAAGAATGAAGGCGAGCGAAGCGAGCGTGTTAAGTCTAGTATTAGTAAATAACATATGTTTGTAATAAGTAAGGTTATAAGTACATCAATATTTCTATTTTTATATATTTATATGATTGAAAAAGCTTGAAAATGATTGTTAAAAATTTGTCAAGTGTTTTCATAAAAAATATAAATTTTTTAATGGTTTGTAAAAATAATTATGATTTTTATTTTAGAAAAATTTCAAATATGTCACGACCAAGAGTATTGATCACACGTGGAGATATTCCATCACCTGGGTATAAATTATTGCAGCAAGAGTAAGTATTTAATTTGTACAAATTATAAATTAGCAAGAAAATTTTATTTAAAAATTTCATCTTTAGAAGCTCTGAAAAATTATAAATAATTTTCTATATCTAGTTCATTTTTCAAGAAAAATCAAAAAATTGTCAAGTATCTGCTAACTTCAGCCTTATAGAAAATTGAATTTAGATTTTTTTTAACAAATAAAAAAAACACTTAATTTAAAAAAACTTACTTTTGATTAAAAAAAAAAAAAAAATTAATTAATTTCAGATGTGAGCTAATCGAATGGAAGAAAAGCACTCCAATTCCGCGATCAGAGTTGCTGTCAATGATAACAGGGGTAGACGGAGTTTTTTGTTTATTGACGGACAAAATAGACGAGGAAGTAATCTCGTCAGCGGGTCCGCAGCTGAAAGTAGTAGCGACGATGTCCGTCGGACTGGACCATCTGGACCTGAAGACATTGAAGGAGAGAAACATTAAAGTTGGTTACACTCCGGATGTCTTAACAGACGCCACGGCGGAACTTACGGTAGCGTTGTTGCTGGCAACTTCGCGACGGATAATTGAAGCCGAAAAAGCATTGAGAGCGTAAGTATAAGTTAATTCTTTAAAATTATTTCAAAAATTGATTTTAAGTGACTTGGTCACAAGAAATTGCGGATTTTTTCCGGTAAAAAATTAATTCTTGATAATTTTTATCATTATTATTAAAGATTAATTAATTTGATAATTTTGCAGAGGAGAATGGACTTCTTGGTCGCCGACCTGGATGTGCGGACCAGGTCTCGCTGGCTCCACAGTTGGGATAGTGGGTCTGGGTCGTATAGGCGCCAGAGTTGCCGAGTATCTTCACCCGTTCCGTGTATCGAAAATTCTCTACTCCAGCCGCAGCGAAAAATCAGCTGCGGCTGCTTTTAAAGGCCAGAGAGTTCCTCTGGACCAACTGCTAGCTGAAAGCGACTTTGTCATTGTAACAATCGCCCAGACTCCAGAAACTCGCGGGATGTTCAACGAAAAAGCTTTCGGCAAGATGAAAAATTCCAGCATTTTTATCAATGTCAGCAGGGGAGAAATTGTTGATCAAGATGCGCTGGTAAAAGCCTTGAAGAATCGAGGGATTAGAGCCGCTGGGTTGGATGTCATGACTCCAGAGCCTATTCCATTGGACCATGAGCTTTTGAAACTTGATAATTGCGGTAAATATTTTTTAAAATATTATTTTTTTACAATTTTTATACGTGGAATTTTTTCATAATTTTTTTATTGCTAAAAAATTATTAAAAAATTTTTAAAGTCAGTCAAACTTCAGTGTCACTATTTTTTAATTGTAAGTTTGTTGAATAATTATTTAAATATTTACTGAAGTAACTTACGGAGAAATTTTTTTAGTGTTACTGCCGCATATTGGAAGCGCGTCGACAGAAGTAAGGGACCAAATGTCGGTCATTACTGCTAATAACATTTTAGCTGTTCTGAAAGGAAATTCTGAGTCGATGCCGTCTCCTCTGAAAATGCAATAAATATTTTTACAATTATTGTTTTAATATAAAAAAATAATTTTTTTTAATATAATTAATTTGTTTGAAAAAATAAACTACAAACAATTAAAAAAAAAATTTTTTTTCAATTCATACTATTTTTTTGAATTTAGTATAAATGTATTTAAATTATTTCGTGGTAAAAAAATATCGATTATCAATGTTAAAAAAAAAAAAAAATAATTTTTAAAATTTAATTTTTTTTATTCTCTTTTTTCTTCATCAACATATATAATTATAAAAATTTTAATTCTATCGACCTATATATACATTTTTACACTTAATTTATTTTAAATTTATCTCACCATTTAATTACCAAAACTTACAAAATTATTCGTGTCTTTAATTCATTTTGGTTAAATTAATTTTTTATTTATTTATTTATTAGAATTTAAATTTGCGCGCGCAAGCGCGCGCATGACTATAGACTTTGCATTTATTTTTTTATGCAAAATAAAAATATACTCAATAATAAGTCTCAACTATACCAAAATTAATTTATACCAAAAAATAACTCTACCGTAATACAGCTCTAACATTTTTTAAGTCTATTAAATTAAAACTCTACGAATTTTTTGCAGTAAACGGTGAAAAAAATATTGCTTAACGTTCGTAGGTACAGTAATGAATGACCAATCTTTAAAAATTATCTAGATATAATTTGAATTATGGCGGCAACTGATAAATATAATACAATTGAAATTTTCAATATTAATAAAAATCGGTTTGTTTATTTAAATAGTAACAATTAACAGCTTGCAGTCACTATGCGATTTTATTTATTCATATGTCAAATACTTTTTTTTTTTTAAAACAGGTAGACGGCTGTATACGTACTCACTATTGTTTTTCATTTCTTAGAGTAGAAAACGGCAACTTGTTTTAATTAAAAAATTTTTACCAATTAACATTTAAACAGAAAAATTATTATAGAACATGGACAAATGCATAATCTGATTTTTCTTTCTGACTCTATAAAGATTCTATATGTATTTTTGACCATATGTTCTTTAAAAAAAAATGATCCATACAAAATATAATATATTAGTAATAATGATAATTTTGTGGTCATCACCAGATCAAATTATTTCTATACAAGTTGAACGTAATATCAGTGTAGCAGCCTTTTACATTAACCAACGGAGGATAAGCTTCAACAGCATCTTTATCACAAAGATCTTTCAGGTAGAACCCTCGCGACTTCCGTAGTCAAAAGTTTATGTTAGAATGTACGGTACATACCCTTGAGAGTCATTATTGACAAGCCTAAAACGTTTTGTTGTTTATGTACTTATTTTAGCCAATCACTAACGAGAAACTGATCGTTTGAAAAGTCTGGCAACACTGCATGAGCGTTAAGATATTTTATAGTAGTTACACAGTAGTATTTTAGACCAACTGTAGACTAATCTCTGTTTTGATACATGCGTTTATTTATTTATTTACAAAAATTTATTCAGAAATATAATTACAATGTCTGAAAAAAAAAAAAAATAATTGACAGTATTGTTTTATTTTTTCAGAAAAATCAGTAGTTAAATTTTTTGTGTTGATGTATTAACTGATTTCAAATTTTACTATTTTTTATTATTTCATCTGACTGTTATTTTTATAACTTATCAAAGATTAATATATATTATTATATTAAAATTTTTTACTTTTTTGAATTTTTAATAAATATAGAAAAATACTTATTTTCATAAAATAATCATTGTTATTTTTTTTTTAATTAAATAAAATTAATAAGTATAATATTACACCTAACGTACATTAAACTTTTCAAATTTTTCAGCGCATGCGCGTCTCATACTTTTTTCGCGGCTCACAAAACTTGCGTTGTTGCCAGAGCTTTATTAACGTATCCTTTCCTCGGTTAAAGTCTGGTAAATTTTTCATTACTTATTAATAAATATCTCTGAAACTGTGTGGTAATTATCAATGAAATTATTTTTAAAAAATTGTTTAGTTGTTAGTTAACGTTACTCTAGTTTTTTAAAAAGATCCTAAGAAAAGTTTCTGAGATATAAAAATGTTTGTAGGTAAAATTTTGAATATCCCGTATACCGTAATGTATAAGAGCGTTCAAAACTCAAACTTTGAAATTAACTATCTCTGAAACTAGATGGTCAAAATTTTTCAAATCGCGCCAATCGATGCAGAATTATATGAACATTAATCTGTCAAAATTTTAAAAAAATCCTAAGAAAACGACTCTGGCGAGGGTACTACCTTAACATTAGTATCTCCAACATGATCCAGCCAACGTTTACAAAATGTTATAATATCTATAACAATAACAAATATAAATATTAAAAATTTTTTTAATGACTTTTTTTTTTCTTTTTTTTTTGAATACTTACTGATAATAAATGTGTAAATAAATATTATGTAGGTCTGTAGTATGTGCTCTCCTCGGCTGGTTGTTTTCACGCCCGTTGACCCGTTGGAAGGGTAGGACCGTTGGAATAATACAGATCCCAAGTGTATTCATCCATGAATGTAGTCCGTACACAGCCAAAAACTAAAAATAATATTAAAAAAAACTGACAACAAAAAAGCATTCTATAAAGACGTTATCTGATTGGTTGAGTGTATTCCCTAGGGTATGACGTAATTCGTAACAGCGCAAGCTCGCTAATAGGGATGGGGATGGTTTGGAAGCTCTGTCATGATCGGTGGTACCACCACCTCTACCACCAGCAGTAACATCTCGAGTAGTTAGTACGTCACAATAATGTGGAGGACTGTGGGATAAAACAACAGAGCTGATTGCGGAAACGCATCATCAGTCGACGCGACTCTCTAGGGCGGGTAAATAATTTATTAATTATTAATTACCGTAACCTATTAATTTGTCAAGTTAAATGGCTTGTTGAATCTTAACTTTAGTGCTGTATTGAGTTTCATTTTGTTTGTAATGTTGTGTAGTTTGTTTAGAAGGGAAATCGATTTGAGTTTTTTTAACACGGGGAGTGTCAATGCAGGTACCGATATGCGGAGCTCGATTTTAAAATCAAGCACAAGGGTTGTCAGGTGAACAACTTTTAGAAGCATTTGGATGGTTTAGCAAACCATATAGAGTTCAGTAAGGGGTGAGTTCTGTTGAGTTAAAGCGAAGCAACGGTTCCAAGAATGGCGAACTCGGCAGATGGTATTGATGTAGATGCAACTGCTGGTCTTGGGAACACAGCACAACGGAATCCATTGACTTGTGGTGTTTGTCAGGATTATTACACTGAGCCTTGTCTACTGTCTTGTTTTCATACTCTTTGTGCGAGATGTGTTCGTGGACCTCACCTCGATTCAAAAGTTATTTGTCCTATTTGCGGGTAATTTTTTATTCATTATTTTTATAGAAAATTTTTAGTAATTTTAATCATTTTTACAGACAAATAACTCAATTAAAAGAAGGAACCCAGATGCCACCGGTTGATCAGTTGATACGTCAATTGATCGAAATAGCCAATAACGAAAATCCAGCATGTGCCAATTGTGACAAACGTGATAAATCAACAATGTATTTTTGCACCACTTGCTGTAAGTTATTTATCTGGTTGTTGATAATTGTTTTCTTTAATCAAGTGCCGCGCTAGGTTTAAGGGGATAGGGTGCAAAGGTTCCTTGCTTTTAAGTGACGTTTCAAAGGGCTTTTTAAAAGCTGCTTTATTTATAATGACACTCAAAACTCTTCCAGATGTCTCAGGGACACCTTTGTCTGTTCCATCAATTCATCGATACGCTCAGAGCTTACACACTTATATTTATCATAATCTGCTCGTAGAATACACAATCAAGATCACAGTTCTGTAAATGACAATAAGTCACAATACCTTTCAAAATTATTTTCCATTAGATGACACAATTTTATTCAATTGCTTTCAATTCAATTCAATACTCGGATTTTTTTTCAAAATAAATTTTCAACTGTTAATAATAAAATTAGAAATTTTAGTAAAAATTATTAATTTATATTTTAGTTTGAATAAATTATTCCAAATACAAAAACAAATTTTTTTTTTTCTTTACTGTGATTTGCAATCAGAATTCACGTTCTTGGTAATATAATAGTTCATTGTCCTTAAATTGGATTGTTTTGCACTGGTTGGCGATACTAAAACTTGGTTTCAATGCAGAATAAGTCTTGAAAAACATAGTAGTGTCTGACACAGGATGAAACACGATCTCAAAGTTCGGGTAGTGCCACTTCTCAACTCCACCCTAGACTTAGACTGAAAGCGTCTTGTTTCATCTCTTATCTCACAATATACTATCAAAAACAATAAATTTTTTTATCGTTTAATATTTGTTGTTAAATTAATTTTTACTTTTCTGGCTACGATAAAAATGAAAAAAATATGAAATTGAAACTAAGTATTTTATTTCAATTTTTGTGTTCAAAATTTTATCTAAAAATTGAATTTCTATTTTATATAGATAATTTTTGAAGATACGACAAAATAATAAGAATTCATTTTTATATCATATTTGATTTTAATTAATAAGGTTTTTATCAATCTTTTGAAAAATTTTTGCAATTATTTTACAAAAAGTTAATCAAACAAAAATAAGGGCGGTAAAATTTTGAATTAAAAAATTAATACGAGACAAATTATAATTTTAGGTTTAAAATAAAAAAATTACACCTTATGAACTCACGCAAATTATGTTTATAATATAACTGAAGATAATTTAAACACTAAAGACTTTTGTAATTCAGTTTTTGATTAATCGAGACAAAAAACTGGTTATCTTCAATTATAAATATTTTTATTGAACTTTTTTAATTTAGCTATAAAGTGCTATGGGTTATAAACCTACAATTCGATTCTCATTTAAAAATCTTTATAATTCTCGAAGTAATTAATATTTAAAAGATCAAAAAACTGTTTTTTTTTTAAATATGAAAAGGTACCCTTTTGAAAATCAGCTTCTCACTTATTTTAATAAATTAATAGCAATGAATGTTTAGTCATCTGCTTCTTTTAAATATTAAAATTTGAAGAATAAACTAACATAATTTATAAAAAAAGTTTAAATCGTGATATCGTTACACTTTCTTTTTATTCGTTGAGTTTTTCATGCTTTTATAGGAACAAAAATATTATGAAATTCTAAAGATTTACTTTTAACGAATTTCCACAAAGAACTGGACAAATAGAAGTTTTTTTAATTTTCAAACCAAAGAATTAATATTTTTTCAACTTTCATTGAAAAATTTAGATATACGCCAGGAAAAAAAAAAATAAATTTTTATCCAAAGAATTAGGTGATCGTAAAATTAAGCATTTCTAAAAAAAAAAATCAAATTTTAAGGCTAAAATGCTGTGAAAAATAAAAGACAAATTATTTTAGTAGGTTTCGTAGAAATCTAACTAATGCAGCGGTCCTCATGTCGGAAAAAAGCTTTAAATTCCATATGTATAAGTTGTCATAAGTTCTTTTTGAAATAACTTCAGAATGTATCGATTTTTCTCATTTCTGTGGATAAAATCTTAAAGTTTATTCATTAACTTTTAATTTCTGTACCTTTAATTTCATTTGATCTCCTTTATTATATAAATTACCTATTAAAGCTGTTGAAAATTCGCAAAAAATTTCCTTTTTTTTTGTTCTCGGTTCAATAACTTTCGAATGCCTTATGTTTTCTTATTTGTGTAGATCAGATCTTAAAGCTTATTAAATAAGCTTTAATTTCCATACCTATACATTTATTTTAGTCGTTTATTACAGAAATGATAGGATAGTTCTAATGAAATTTTACTATTGCAGTGGTTTTTTTTTATTTATTTTTTTTTTTTATTTAGAGTCGATTTTAACTGCTGTGGTCCTTCGCCGACTTTAACTGTTGGAAGTGATACGTTGGGGACGTTTTGGGTTGTGAAAATCTTAAATCTACACGGCAAGGGTCGAATATCAACCAAGATGGTTTCTAAGACCAGCTTGGGATTCGAACCCACGCCTGGCCGGTGAGCCAGTCCGAGTGTTCTATAGTCACTCGGCTAATATCACCGGTTTTTTTAAAATTTATTAATTGTTAAAATCATGACAAAATTTTTGACGTTTCAGTAAGATATACAAGTTTATTTTTTTTTTCTAATTTCTGCACAAAAAAAAAAATTAACTTGATTCAAGAGAAAAATTCTTGAACCAAGAATATAATTTTGAAGAGGGTAATTGTCTTGAATCAAGACGGAAAATTCTTGAATCAAGTAAAATTTCCTTAAATCAAGAATTTTTCTCCTCAAATCAAGAATATTAAGGTCTTCAAAAATATATACTCGATTCAAGAACATTTTTTTTTTCTGTGTGGTAATTTTTGTTACATAACATATTATATATATTTTCTGTACGTAAATGAAATCTACTTCCATTTCGGCTGCCGAATAGTCTTTTTTTTTTTTTATTAAAATTTGAAGTTTTGGAAAAATTTTTCAATGACCTGATTGATGATACCTTGGAAGAAATTAAAATGAAAAATATCCAGCATCTATTTTATGAAACTTTTTTCCTTTAATAAAAATCTTTCCGTAGCTCTGTATATTAATATATTGACATAATTATAATTCATAGGTCAAGCACTATGTACACACTGCCGTGAAAATACTCATCGCGCAAAAATGTTTTCATCACACGAAGTTGTGCACATGAGTAAATGCTCAAAAGATACTCAAAGACGTTGTCCCTCGCACGGTGATTTATTTATAATGTACAGCCAAAGTACCAAATCAATGTTATGCGCGACTTGTTTTCGTGATACACCAGCAGATGCACGAATTCATTGCGTTGACATTGATACAGCATGGCAACAGGCTAATAAAAAAATGGAGCGCGCTGCCAATTCACTTTGCGAATTGCAAGCTGGCGTACACGATAGTTTAATGGCACTGAAAAGCCAATTGGAAGAATTGAGACATAATTTAGAATCGGAAAAACGTTCACTTAATTCTTATTGCCAGGGCATGCAAGAGGCTGTTACTAAAACACATACATCTGTATCGGCGGAACTGCAACGTCAATTTGAAACAAAAGAGCGGTTGGTCCGAGGACAATTACTTAGTCTAGGCTCGGCAATACCTGTATTGCAAATGCATTTAATGTTGTGCACAGTTTTTACCAGTGGTGCCACTAAATACCAATTTTTAGAGCTTGCTCATCCCATGCTTGAGCGACTTGGACGCGTCGCACAGCTTGGACATCCGTCCAGACCACCTGTATTGGCTGGTCACTTTAAAATAAATTATAGAAATGAATTCGCACGGGCATTACAACCTTTTTTGGGACAAATAAACACTACGCAACAACAGCAGCAGCAACATCAACAGAAAGATTTGTACGAGCACACTCATCAGATTTCTAATGAACAGTCACTTCTTCAGGTGAGAAATAAAGAACATTGTTAAAGTTATAGTTGAGGTAGACGTGAAAAATCTCTGGGTATTACATTTTTTTTCTTTTGGCTTTTAACAACCCACGAATTTAATTATATTTTTACAAATTAATTTCATCAGTGCGAAGAGCTTGAAATTGAAGTATAATATTTATAATTAACTCTAGGTTTAACAAAGGAATTATTTTTTTTTTTTTGCCTAAAAATAAAAGCACGTAAACAATAATTGGATTTATTAGAAACTCGGATTAACACTGCACACTGAAAAAAAAATTCTTAAACCAAGAAGATAATTTTGAAGTGTTTCATTGTTTTGATTCAAGACCAAAAATTTTTGTATCAAGTTTGAATCAAAATTAACTTAAACCAAGAAAAATTTTTCAGTTTAAGAATTTTTTTACTCAAATCTAGAAGATGAAATTTTTCAAAAATATTTTCTTGATTCAAGTTAATTTTTTTTTCTGTGCATAAAATAATGTTAATTACTTTAAGTTGCATACAAAAGTGCGTGAGAAAGGAACAAACAATTATTACCTAATTAGTGTGTTATAACGCGCATTACTTTGTTAACGATAACAAAAATTTTAACTCTACAGAAAGTAAAAATTAAACGATTTATCATCTGCATTAAACATCAAAATAGTACAAATAACAAAGAATTATTTATTTTAGAATTTTTTCTTAATTGAGTTTCAACATTCTCTACACAGAAAAAAAAATTAACTTGAATCAAGTGAAAAATTCTTGAACCAAGAAAATAATTTTGAAAAGTTTCATTGTCTTGTATCGAGACGAAAAATTCTTGAATCAAGAAAAATTTAATTAAACCATTTTTCTATTCAAACCAAGAAAATGAAGTTCTTCAAAATTATTTACTTAATTCAAGTAAATTTTCTTTTCTGTGTATTATTTCAATTGCTTATGGAAAAAGCTACATGCTTGGATATATTGATGACGTTATTCCAGCTTTTCCACTAATTTTATATTTTCGAAAATAGCAGCGGCAAAAATCTACACATAAAAGAAAATTTACTTAAATCAACTCAATAATTTTGAACAATTTAATTTTTTTGATTTGAGTAGAAAATTCCTCAAACTAAGAAATTTTTAAGTAAATTTTACGTGATTCAAGAATTTTTCGTCTTAATTCAAGACAATAAAACTTTTCAAAATTATATTCTTGGTTAAAGAATTTTTCTCTTGATTCAAGTTCATTTTTTTTTTGTGTGGTACATTACAAATGAATATTTAAAAAAATTTATAAATATAAATAGATCAGTGTCTGAACAAATGATGTTAGTTTATGAGAATATCAAATTACAGGATATCGATGTACGATTACGTTTTCTAGTGGCTAATTAAATAAAGTCAAGTTTATCTAGTTTATTTCCGAATTCAACAGTTTTACCATTAGATTTATCTGTTAACGGGTTTGGTAAAGTGACTTGAATCACGATTTAGCAATTAATTTACGAATAAAATCGGGATCAACAACAAGTTGAGTAGTGTTTCACACAAAGGAAGCAAAATACAATTACCGGGGAGCAGTGGTACGTTTATTAGATTCAATATATCGACTAATGCGTACTGCTATTCCGGTCATCTCAAAAGTGACTGACATACTAAGACCGTGTGTCCCAATTATCTCATTTAAGTATATTTATACCGACGTAAAATGTGATCTAAACATTCCTAATTCAACAACTGTTAATATATCTGGACTTAAGTATTTGTTTGGTTTATTCGATTATCTCGGATAGCTTAACTGGTAGAGTTCCCAAATTTGTCTTTAAGGTAGCACCCTCGCCAGAGTTGTTTTCTTAGGATTTTTTTTAAATTTTGACAGATTAACGTTCATATAATTCTGCATCGATCGGCGCAATTTGAAAATTTTTGACCATCTAGTTTCAGAGATATTTAATTTCAAAGTTTGAGTTTTGAACGCTCTTATACATTACGGTATACGGGATATCCAAAATTTTACCTACAAACTTTTCTATATCTCAGAAACTTTTCTTAGGATCTTTTTAAAAAACTAGAGTAACGTTAACTAACAACTAAACAATTTTTTAAAAATAATTTCATTGATAATTACCACACAGTTTCACAGATATGTATTAATAAGTAATGAAAAATTTACCAGACTTTAACCGAGGAAAGGATACGTTAATAAAGCTATGGCAACAACGCAAGTTTTGTGAGCCGCGAAAAAAGTATGAGACGCGCATGCGCTGAAAAATTTGAAAAGTTTAATGTACGTTAGGTGTAATATTATAGTTATTAATTTTATTTATTTAAAAAAAAAAATAACAATGATTATTTTATGAAAATAAGTATTTTTCTATATTTATTAAAAATTCAAAAAAGTAAAAAATTTTAATAATATAATAATATATATTAATCTTTGATAAGTTATAAAAATAACAGTCAGATGAAATAATAAAAAATAGTAAAATTTGAAATCAGTTAATACATCAACACAAAAAATTTAACTACTGATTTTTCTGAAAAAATAAAACAATACTGTCAATTATTTTTTTTTTCAGACATTGTAATTATATTTCTGAATAAATGTTTGTAAATAAATAAATAAACGCGTGTATCAAAACAGAGATTAGTCTACAGTTGGTCTAAAATACTACTGTGTAACTACTATAAAATATCTTAACGCTCATGCAGTGTTGCCAGACTTTTCAAACGATCAGTTTCTCGTTGGTGATTGGCTAGAATAAGTACATAAATAGCAAAAAGTTTTAGGCTTGTCAATAATGACTCTCAAGTATACGTACCTTACACTCTAACATAAACTTTTGAGTTCAGAAGTCGCGAGGGTTCTACCTTAATGACAAATTTAGCAATGACTTATGGAGTGTAAGAGATTTTGATTATACGGTAAAACTGTGGGCATCATTTGTCTGCTAGCAAAAAAATAAAAATTTTATCAATTAATTTTTATTCTTAAAAAAATGAATCTCTTGTTTGCGGTATTTAATGAGCGTGCATAAATAGTAAATTTATAATAATCAATATCCCAATTAAAGCATCATATCCGATCTAAATAATGACACAAGCTTATTTCCTCAGGCAGCCAATTCCGTTCTCCTTCAGCCTATTTAGTATTTCAATAATTCGTAATCTTTTTTTGGCCATTATAACCGACGAAACTTGGTCAAGAACTTATTATATTATATCCATCGTATTCAGAATAACTTTATCAGATTCAGATAATAATAATTATTTATTTCTTCTTTACAATTCACAGACCACGAAACTAACATCTCGAATATCAAAATTGGGGTCAGACAACGGGCAATTCAGCAGCCACTGCCGCACATTTGATTCCCAACTAAAAGAATTGAATGACCAATTAATAGCTGTTAAAAATCGGATAAGCGAATTGCAACGTGATGTAACTGTGTTGAGGCGCGTCAACACACCACCGATAAGTGTGCGGTATGAACACGCTGTAAGAGATTGTCGATTACTTGAACAGGAATTGGAGCATCACCAAATTGAATTAGAACGATTGAGAAATATATTCGATGCGTTGTGGGAAGAACAGCTATGTAAAATACACATTGAGAAGGAGATATTCCATTCCCAGATGAAAGATATTCTAACATTGAAAGCCGATCTCAAACAATTGCAATCAGTATCCCAACAAATGGAACCCTTTATAAAGTCATTCTCTGCGGGAATTTCCGCCGGTGAAATGAACGCTGCTGTTGCTGATGCTGCTAGCCATCAACATTTACAAGCACTTTTGGAGCATTTTACAAGGCTGCAGATGCAAGAACCCCAACAGCAGCAACCTCAACAGCAGCAGCAGCAGCAGCAGCAACAGCAACAACAACAGCAACAGCAGCAGCAATCTTCTAAAGATTGTCGACATTCCAAGGGCTCTAATATGGCTGATAATATCTTTTATATAAAAGGTAAGAAATTTTTTTATTTTTACACTGATAAAGAAACTTTTTATTCAAGAATTATAATCTTGATCCAAGAACAAACATATTTTAAACACAACCTGTTGTCGCACTTCAAGAATTTTTTGTCTTCAATCTTATCATCTTGGCTTGAGAGACCAATATCTTCGGTCGATAATTATTCAATTTTTTATTGTAAGAATAGTGATAAGAGAAAATTTTTGACTCTTAAAGTAAAATTTGTTTAAGCAAAAAAAATTATTTTGAGTTTAAGAAATTTTCTATTTAAATGAAGACGATAAGTTCTTAAAAATTATTTTTTTGATTCAAGAATTTTGCTCTTCAGTCAAATTTACTTTTTTTTTTTGACACAAGAAATTTCACTTATTCCAACAAATTAATTCTTTTACTTTAAGAAATACGTATCTTGATCCAAGAAAATTTATTTAAGTCAAGAAGATCTTCTTGTTTTGAGAAAATTCAGCCTCTTGCTCCAAAAAATTTTGTTCTTGATAGAAGTAAATTTTCTTGCCTTGAGAAAATTTCTCTCTTGCTCCAAAAAATTAAATATAAAGATAGAACTAAATTTTCATAAATATTTTATTGATTCACATGACAAATGGGAAGATCAAATAATATTGAATCATTTTTTTTTTTTTTCATTCAATATGTATAATTGCACGCTAAAATTCCACTTTTATAATTTAGATGAAAAATATGAAAATATATCATGTAAGCAAACTATTCGTAACGTGATTGGTCAAATATATCAAAGCATAAAAATATATGCAAATCCTAAATTCATGCGTGCGCAAATTTAAATTCTAGTAATATAAAATGGGTATCAAATATTCAAGAGAAAAATTTTCTCAAGGTAAGAAAATTTTTTTCTCAGCTGAAGTAGGTGCACTGATAGAAAAACAATCTTGATTCAAGAATGTTTTTCTTCAAAATTTGAACTCTTGAAACTAAATATAGATATATTTCTTTCAAGAATTTTTGTCTCTTGGTTCAAGATAGGCGATAACATTGATTCAAGATGTTACCGACTTGTGTTAAGAATGGCTTTTTTTTGAGTCATTAATTTACTTATTTCCAAGAAATAATTTTTTTTCGGTATAACAATTAAAGACTATTTAGTTTTTGAAATATACTTTGATGAATTATGTTTGATGTCGGTACAAAGGAGATTGACTAGATTACTCTCATGAGTATACTCAAACTTTAAACATCTATACTTAATATCTAACATGGGTCATTCTCATGGCAACTTCTATTATCGTTCTTATGAACGCGATGTCAAATGGTTGCTGCACATGCGCACCAAGACTTAGCGGGAAGAAGACCGGCGAGCCCGGGGCACGAGGCCCGAGGGACGCCATGTGCGGCAGTTGTACTGGAACAGTTCCAGTGGAACTTGTGACTAGTGCAATATACCTGCGATCTCTCTGACATAGAAATTATTTCATTGAGTTTCATTGTTTACTAAAATAATTAATTATTCAAGTTTGTTAAGAATCTTCAATTCCGCTTTCAATAATTAATAATATCTTCACTTCAGTTCTTTAACATTTAATTACAATTAAAATTATTGTTATTTAATTATATTTTACAAAGGTTAATTGAATTTAATCAGTAGTAATTATTAATTTAACTTCATTTAATGTGCTTTATTTAACTAACTAGACTTAACACGCTCGCTTCGCTCGCCTTCATTCTTTTAAAAATCCCGCCACTATCTCAGTCGACAAATCAACAACCGAATAAAATAGTCACAGAAGTGACGTAAAACGATACGACATCCGGCCATCAACTTTTTAGAAGAGGATTTTAATCGTTTATCAAAATCAAATTAATATTTTCAAGAAACAAAGTGCGTTAATAATTTCATATATTTAATAATTTTGTTGAATTATTTAGAAAATAATTTGAATTGAATAGTAAATTCTCGCGTCAATTAGAAAAAATATATTCAATTACTAATTTAAACAAATATTCAAATCATTCAAATCAGAAAAATAAATCAGATCCTTAAGGATCAATTTAAATATTTTAACATTTGATCCTCTCGGATCGCTACACACTTGATCCCAGCGATCAAATTACTATTTGAAATTACAGGTCATTTCAGACCATTATAAACATACAGTCAATTCTCTTCCGATTACAAACACACGATCCTTTCTGATCATAATCACACATTATATCTTGCTATAGATTTAACGGTTGACGGTTAACCTCAATAACCTAACGGCGGCTGAGATTAATTCTCACCCCTCATTGCACACCAGTGCAATTATCATACACATTCACGTCAATACGCATATGCACACGTACATCTCTTAACTGTATCATCTTCGAGGAGTTTTTCTCTAGCAATTGCTAGAGTTTTCTCCCATTGGGGAATAAATTAATCATAATTATTTACCCCAACACCGAGTCTTTTATTTTAAATAGATAAATCCTGAACCAATTTCTAAACAATCAACTACATATAGAAGAATCACGGAAATTCTCCTTATTGGAGAGTTTGCGACAAAACAAATTATTTTAAGTTTTTTAAACGATAATGTTATTTTGGTTGGAAAATTAAATGTATCGATTGAAGATAATATAGCTCTTAAGCCAAGAAAATCTAAATCAAGACAAGAAATTCTTAAATCAAAATAATCATTTGTCTTCCAAAATAAATTCTTAGATCAAGAAAATATCTCTTGAGTCAACATAAAATTTCTAATATTTTCTAAATATTTTTGAAATGTCTTAAAATTGTCCCAAAATTGTCCTTAAATTGTCCCAAAAATGGTCAATAAATGTTTTTTCCATCAATTCCTAGACAAATTTACAGCTGTGCAAAAATAAATTTTTTTTTATTAAATCATTTAATGAACGTTTAAAATTGTAGTAAAATTGTTGTAAAATTGAAAATTATTCTGAAAATTTTCAAAAAAATACGTAAAATTGACGAAAAATTACTCAAATGCACTATTTTAAAATTTCTGTTTATTTCTAAGATGTCCCAAAATTGTCCCAAATTGTGTCACGTTTGGATGTCCTAAGCTTGGGTCATTTTTGGGACAATTTTTTTTTTACACGGGTCAGGCATCCGAAAATTCTCTTGAGCCAAGAATTTTGTTCTCCAGCCAAGAAATTTTTCTTTCTGTGTGGAATTTACCGGATAATTTACTTAAAAAATTAAAGTTGAAATAAATTATGAACATAGATTTGTTAAAATAAATTGATTCATATTTTAATGAAATAAAATCGTATCTCAATCCAAAAGAAACAAATTTGTCTGAAAACAGTAAAGCGCTTTGTTAGAGTAAAATTTTTCTCAAGAATTTTTTGCTTATTCAAGAGTTTTATTTTATTGATTGATAAAACCATATATTTCTTAAAAAATGATTATTTTCAATGTAAGTTTAAGAATTTTTTCATAAAGATCACAATTAAATTTTTTTTTTGCAGAATCAAAAGATGTGCCAAGATGCAGAACTCCCTCGGGCGGAGTAGGAGCACTCTTAGATTCCGGTGGTAATATTATTGTTTATGGTACGGCTAAATCATCAGAAGCTAAACGTGGGGTACTGAGTCAATTAATCGAAAAAGCACGAACCCGCGAAGACCGTAAGAAATCACCAGGTAGAGACAAAGAAGAAGGCGGGAGCAGAGATCGTAGTCAAAGCCGTCGGTCACGAAGGTCACCTGACAGTGGTCACAAGCCTAAAACACCACCTGGATCGTCTTCTACCAGCAAAGTTCGTTCTCTTTATCGGTCATTGAAAGGCGGCTCTGGCGACAATAATGCCGATGGTGTGGAGCAGGATAATAAAAACAGTGAAAGTCAATCTCAAAAAGATAATACTGGTAATTGTTTATTGTTATTATGATTTATGAATTAGTTCTACAGAAAAACTCAATTTTTAATTAGGATAGAAGCTCTGGGTATTGATTCTTTAATAAGACAATTAAAAGAAGTCGAAAATTTTATTATCGGCTTTAAATAATTAAAATTTAAAAGACAGAAGCAGTTTTTGTTCTTGCAATTTTCTTTTTTATAATTTTTCTTTTTCTTCAAGAAAAAAAAAAAACCGATGATTTGAAATTGTAAAAGAGAAATCTTTCTATTGATTGGATTTAGATGAATTTCATACCATTGAATGAACGGAGTGATTTTTTTCTCTTTCTTCGTATTACGTTTCACTTGTATTGTTTCTTTTGTTTGTTTTCAGCACTAGACTCGCCCTAATATTTCTATAATAGTAGACAGAACGTTATACGGATATTTTCCAGAATATTAAATAACAAAAATATTCGATTACTTGTGGTAGTTACTTTTGCAAAGTATTAAATTTATGAAATTGGTTTAAAATTGCTGATTAAATAGTCAATTAATAGAATTTGAGTAATAAATTTATTAAAAGAACTTAGAACTTCCCATAATTTTTTGCAAATTGTAACAAGCTTAAACTTAAAAAAAAAAAAAAATTAACTTGAATCAAGAAAAAATTTTTGAACCAAAAAAATTATTTTTGAAGAGTTTCATTATCTTGAATTCAGACAAATATTCTTGAATCAAGTGAAATTTACTTAAATCAAGAAAAATTGGTAATTATTTGTGGGGTCAACTCATGCTGGGCCATGTTAAAATTTTTTTTTTTTGATCAAATTGATCAATTTTTTTTTTTTTTTCAATTCTTCGTTTTTTTTATGTACTTTTCAAAAAAAATATCTAAAAAATATAAAATAGAAATTTCATTCAAAAACATGAAAGCCAAAATTTTCTTCAACTTTTAAAGGCAAAAAAGCAATCAAAATCTTTATTTTTTCCTTTCACGAAATTTACTATCATAAATGCGCTGTAAAAAGAAACAGAATAAAAAAAAATTTTTAAATGTTAATTTTTAACTTCCCTCTCATAACTTTTGAGCGGCTTGACCGATTTAATCGCGGTTGGTGTCATTCGAAAGAGCTTGACTGAACTTAGGTTTTGAATATACTTTGGACCGATTCGGACCAGTAGATTTTGAGAAATCTCAAAAAACTACAAAAAAAAATTTTTTTCAAATGTGGTTTTTTTGGAATAACTTTTAAACGGCTTGACCGATCGATTTCAAAAACTAATCAGCTCTTAACATTAAAAAACCACGTTGATCGACACCAAGCCGGTCAAAATCGGTTGATTCGTTCGTGAGTTATCGTTGACGAAAGAAATTGGAAAAAAGTGTTTTTTTCGAATGACACCAAAACTTCTGGTCTTATCAATTTGTGTTTAAAAATGTATCATAGAATTTGAAAAACTGCGTCGAATGCCGCCAATTGCGTGAAAATTGTTTCGTTCATTCAAAAGTTATTGCGGTTTGAAAATTCAAAAAATAGTGTTTTATTAAACTTCTATCAGACTTTTGAGCTCGGAGAGCTCAAAATTACATGAAAATTATATTTTTGAGCTCTTTGAGTTCAAAACCGTAATAAGCGCAATTTTGAGCGCTTAATTACGGAAGTAGCGGGAAGTTGCAGGGATGGCCTTCAGGGTCAACCGTTTTCTTAATTTTTTTTATGTATTTTTCAAAAAAATATATCAAAAACATCAAAAAAAGATAAAATAGAAATTTCATTCAAAAACATGAAAGCCAAAATTTTTTTCAACTTTTAAGGGAAAAAAAGGTATCATCGAAATCTTTATTTTTTCCTTTCACGACATTTTTTATCATAAATACGCTGTAAAAAAAAGCAGAATAAAAAAAAATGAAAAAATGTTATTTTTTCATTTAGTTATGGCCCAAAATGGGGCTGATCTTCCTTGTAAATAGTTACCGAAAAATTTCATAGTTAAAAAAATTTTTCTTTTCAAATCAAGTAGATAAAGTTCTTTAAAATAATTTACTTGATTCAAGTTAATTTTTTTTTCTAAATACACAATGCAAAGAATTTAATTTAAATAATGATAACTTTCTAAAAATTAAAAAAATATTAATTTAATTTTTATGATTAATGCAATTTTTTTTTTCAATTTTCATTTAAAAAAGGAGCAACTGAAGAAAGTGAATATCAACGAATATCAGAAGCATCAACCCTAGGGGACGTTAAAAAATCGCGAGTTCAAGCCCAAATTCACGCAGCACCAGAAGAACCAACAATAGGAACAGGAAAAGCGAATGAGCAGCGTCAAAAAAGCGTAAGAGTGTATCCAGCAAGTGATTCTGAGGACGTTTTTTACTCGAGTGAAAAAACCGCTGATGGCAGAAGAAAAAGACGAGCGAGCTGTGACAGTCTGAGCACCACAGGATCTGGCGGTAGCAGGAGATCAAGTCTGACTGACGGTGCGTTAATCGGTAAAGATCCACGAAAAACACTGCTAGTGCTAATAGGACCAACAGCTAAATCTACACCAAGTCTTGTTTCGAAACAACGATCATGGGAAACGTTCCCACGACCTAAAAGTAAACGATCCGCAGCTCATTCTGCAATTATCGCTGCTGCTGAAGCAAACGCGACTGGTCTTGGGCCTCTGAAAAAAGCTGACAGTTTAGAAGGCCACGAGGAAGCGGTAAGGACTCTTGTTGCTGCAGTCCAAGAAACTAGAAATCAGAGGCATTATCATGCTCATCATCATCGGCATCATCGTAAAAGTAAAACTAATTAATTAATATTTATATACTGTTATTTATTATTTTATAACAGTATATATTGTTGTATAATTTGGATTTGAATTTTGATAAGTCTTTTTTGAGGTATAGTTATTTATTATATATATACATATATATATATTTAATATTTGATAGTGAAGTAATTTATTACTCATCCATGCCAATATTGAGTAAGCATTGTTCTTGTTTAGTTTATGAAAGTTACATTTTTAAAGTTAAATATACACATTTTTATAGTTTAAGGGGCACAACTAGTGTGACAGCCTAAAAAAAGCGATTTTTGGGAATTAAATTAAAAAAAAACTCCTGTATGGATTGTTTTAAAATTTTAAGGGTATACTAATACATATTTTGAGAATATGCAGTAAAATTTTTGAAGAAAAAAATTAAATATTTTGGAGTTACACGCGATCTCCGAGGGCACTAAAAAAAAAAAAATATTACTATATCAATTGTTTTAAAATCTTATTTTATTTATTTACTAGCTGTTACCCGCCCGCTCCGCTGGGCACTTTATAGAATTGTAGTTTTAGATCTAGACTTGAAATTCAATTGGAGTATTATTTTGACTTGCACAGGCTCCTCATTCCATCGAATCGGAAGTAGAATTTATTGAAATCCGTATTGAGAAGATCTCTACATGACAAACAAGAGATCCTTACCAAATTTGCAGCTTTTTGAAGCTATATTTTAAAAATTAAGATTTTTTATTGTTAACACCCATCCCCGCGATCTTTATTGGAGGTGATTCGGTGTAAAATCCGTTCTTAGATCATTTTTGTATCACATGTAGACGACTTCTATTAAATTTGGAGTCTATAAGAGCTATAGCTTGGAAATTAAAAATTTTCATTGTTAATACCTACCCCCGCAACTCTCTGTGGGGCGAGATATCGTAAAATTCATTGATAGATTATTTCTACATCTCTTACAGAAGGTTCCTACCAAATTTGAAGTCGATAGGAGCTATAATTTAAAAACGGGAATTTTTCATTGTTAACGCTCCCACAACCCCCCTTGTGGGTGGAATTTTGTAAAATCCGTTCTTAGCTGACCTCTACTCGGCGGAAGGAATATTCCTGCCAAATTTCAAGTCTCTAGATCTTATAGTTCCAGAGATATCGTGATGAGTGACTATATCTATAGAAAATCTCCTATATAAATATATATATAGATATAATAATGAAGTTAGCGGTCAGCTGTCAATTTTAAAAATTTTTTTAACAAATTAATTACAGTAAAAAAATGCTTCTAAAAATTTTCACTTGTGAAACTTTTTAATTAAATTTTTTTTTAATAATTCAATTGCTAAAAAATTTTTAATTTCTGTCAACTTCAGTGTTATATTTATACATATTTTGAGATTACACAATAAAATTTTTGAAGAAAAAAATTAAATATTTTAGGAGTTACACGCGATCTCCGACGGCGCGCTAAAAAAAAGGTCCTCCACTGTTGGAGTGATCCCGGCCTTCTCCGTGGATGAAACGTAGAAAAAAAAATTTTGGTTCAATTAGAAGATATTGTCCGTACAATGACCCTCGGTCAAAAAAAAATATCAAAAATTGACGAATTGGCGGCGTTTTTTAAAAAAAAAAAAAAGTTGAATTTTACTCAAAATTTTGGTTATTTTTGGCCTGCCAAAATTCGATTTTTGATCAGATAAAAAAACTGAAGGGTCATTGTATGGAGAACTATATACAGAATATGGAGAAAAAAATTTGGTCAGATCATTTGTCTCCGAGTAATTACTCCAGCAAATTTAAAAATGCGTTTAAAAATAAAATGATCCTATCCTAACTGCCGAGCGGTTACTTTTTAAATGGCTGTAACTCAAAAACTATTTGAGATATCGATTTAAAATTTTGGTATGTTATTTTTTAAGGTACAACCTATCGAAATATGAAAAAAAATCGATTTTTTTTTAAATTTCACACTAGTTGTGCTCCTTAATAAGTTATTTTTTTTAACGAAACTTGTTTTCGGAGGGAAATGGGCAGTCATTAGAAGTTTTGCTTTCATAAATTTCATGTTGCAGCAGCTTATTGAAAGGATTTAAGGCAGAAATTCACCGTTGAGCTTAAAAAAATATTATTTTTTAAATGTTTTACTTTTAAGTATTCGCTATGTCTATAAGCAACAAAAAAAGCATTTTCTGAGCTCGTGCCCATTTCAGTCCAATTTGAAATTTAGATTAATTTCGAAGAATTATGTATTATACAAAAAATAATTTATCAATTAGATAAAAAAATTTTACATGAATATTAACATTTATTTATTAATGAAAAAAAGCTGTAGACGCTCAAAAATAAACCGGCAGTGCCAGTTGATTATAATTTTTATCCTTGTTATTTTTAATATTGTACATTGTTACTTTTCTTCCCAAATATTACCATTCATTGCATTATAAATGTTCTCAATGGTTAATAATATAAATTATTATAATTATAAGAATAATTATTGAAACACACGCAGATATTAAATAATTATTTATAATGATATTAAATAATTGAAATAATATATGAAGCACTTTTAGGAGCCTTTATTAGAATATTAGAAAAAAAAGTGAATAGTATTAATTATAATTGAATGGGGCAAATTAATGAAAAATATTAGTTGATTTTAATTTTTAATTAAGAAATAAAAAAAAATTTACGATAAGGACGTTATATAAAATTGTTTAAAAAAAACGCAAAGGCAAATTTTTCCTCCTTGCTATTTGTAAAATAATTTTATATTTAAGGTAGAACTCTCGCGATTTTCGTAGTCAAAAGTTTATGTTAGAGTGTACGGTACATATACTTGAGTCATTATTGACAAGCCTAAAACTTTTTGCTATTTATGTACTTATTCTAGCCAATCACCAACGAGAAACTGATCGTTTGAAAAGTCTGGCAACACTGCATAAGCGTTAAGATATTTTATAGTAGTTACACAGTAGTATTTTGGACCAACTGTAGACTAATCTCTGTTTTGATACACGCGTTTATTTATTTATTTACAAACATTTATTCAGAAATATAATTACAATGTCTGAAAAAAAAAATAATTGACAGTATTGTTTTATTTTTTCAGAAAAATCAGTAATTAAATTTTTTGTGTTGATGTATTAACTGATTTCAAATTTTACTATTTTTTATTATTTCATCTGACTATTATTTTTATAACTTATCAAAGATTAATATATATTATTATATTAAAATTTTTAACTTTTTTGAATTTTTAATAAATATAGAAAAATACTTATTTTCATAAAATAATCATTGTTATTTTTTTTTTAAATAAATAAAATTAATAACTATAATATTACACCTAACGTACATTAAACTTTTCAAATTTTTTAGCGCATGCGCATCTCATACTTTTTTCGCGGCTCACAAAACTTGCGTTGTTACCATAGTTTTATTAACGTATCCTTTTCTCGGTTAAAATCTGGTAAATTTTTCATTACTTATTAATAAATATCTCTGAAACTGTGTGGTAATTATCAATGAAATTATTTTTAAAAAATTGTTTAGTTGTTAGTTAACATTACTCTAGTTTTTTAAAAAGATCCTAAGAAAAGTTTCTGAGATATAAAAATGTTTGTAGGTAAACTTTTGGATATCCCGTATACCGTAATGTATAAGAACGTTCAAAACTCAAACTTTGAAATTAACTATCTCTGAAACTAGATGGTCAAAATTTTTCAAATTGCGCCGATCGATGCAGAATTATATGAACATTAATCTGTCAAAATTTTAAAAAAATCCTAAGAAAACGACTCTGGTGAGGGTACTACCTTAAATTATTTTATTTACAAGTTTATATTTGTATTACTTGTTACGAAACTGTTATTATTTAGCAAGTTTGAGGATAAATTTATCTTTACATTTCAGAAATTCAAAAAGTTGATGTATATTATCAAAATTTTAATAAATTTATTAATCAAATTAGTTAATAAATATTGAATATTGTTAAAAAGTATATATTAAATAAAATTAATAATAATTATAAATATAATAATCAATGTAAGATTATTTGTATTAGAAAACAACACTGCCAGTTGCCATGGTATTACGAATTTAAACAATAAATAAATAAATAAATTCAATTTTATGGACGATAAATTACGTATAGAATAAATGTACGCATTTTAGAGCTCTTGAGCGATGAAAATGATGCAAAAAGCGGACAATTTCTTTGACGAATTTTAACGATAAATTTATTTTGATTTTAAATTTATTATCGCCGATATAAATTAATTAAGGGATTTTTTTTCTCGTTGTATATAATAAAAAAAAATTTTTTTTAGTGTCATTTTTTTTCAAACTTTAAAAAATAATTTTTATGTGAGTTTTATTATGTATAAATCTATTTAAAATTTTTCTACGATGTATTATCTGATTTTTGACATTTTCTTTGTAATTCAAGAGTTCTTGTATATAAATAAAATAAATAATGATCAAAAATGAAGAATTTTTAGTGAAATAAAAATTTTTTGTTAATAAATAATTAATTTCAATAAAATTGAGTCGATTTAAATACAAAAAACATATTTCTTTTAACAAAAATAATAATTAATTTTCTTCTCAGAATAATTCTAGTACGCTCACTACAAGGACTATAAATATACATACTATGAATCATGAATGTTATAAAATAAGTGATTAATCACCGAATAATGGCCGAAAAGTAATTAACTAAATAAAAATTATGGATAATTAACGAAAACAAATAAAATTTTGAATTCAGTAATGTTATAAATAAATATAAATATAAATACCACACAAGTGGACAAAATTTACGTATCAAAAGATGTATACTTGGTATATAAATGGATTAAAAGTTGCAAATTGAAAGAATAATTATAATTAATTAATTGAATAAGTTAATAGTAATAAATCAAATTATATAAAAAAAAATTTTTATTTATAATTGTGTTTAATTTTTTTTATCTACTATTTATTTTACAAAAGTTATTACACTTCAACTTATTATTTATAGATTAATTATGTACATTTTATTAACAAGAAAAGAAAATTATAAACTTCAAATAGTTCAAACATTTTTAAAGCAGAAGTGAAATATGTAATTCACATTTTTAACTTCACATTTTATCAATTTATGAAGAAAAATGAGTGAGATTTAAGTCCAGATTTTTAGCTCAATACAAAAATTATTTGTTACTAAAAATTAAAAAGTATTTCTATAAATATCATACAATATTACATATTTTTTTTTTGTATCGTTAATTTAAAAACAAAATTTTTTTTTTTTTCAACTGTAACTTCAGTTTATGTAAATGAATTGCCTAATACAGAAATATAAAAAAAAAATCGTTTTATTTAGAATAAAAACGTCATTAAATTCTAAAGGGTAAAAATTATCTGTTGAACATTTTTATAAAATACTTAGAGTCTTTTTATTGACTTTTAATCAAAATTTAAATGAAAAATTTTAGAAATAAATATTATAATTTATCGGAGCATAATTATTTTACTAAAAAATTTTAAGAAAATAAAAATTACTTTTTCTTAAAATTTTTTTTATTTGAAAAATTTCATTTGGGTTCTTGACGTCGTTTTTGATTTTTGAAAAATTTATTATGATTATTATTATTATTAATTTTACTACTATCATTATCGATTTGGTTTACATCATTACTGGTGTTATTATTATTATTATTATTATGACTTCTATCTTTTGTATTTTGTGAGGAAGTGAATTAATTTAACACAATATTTATGTTGAATAATCAAAACGAATCTTTATTTAACTTCTAAATAATCAATAAATGATAATATGTTATCTGGAATAATTAATAATATTGTAATAATACAAAGTAGAACGTAAAAGAAATAATTATTAATGTAGTAGCACGTGGTAGCACGTAATACCGCCAAGAGTACAATACATAAAGTGAAAGTATAAAGAATGCAGGGGAGAGGAGTCGTATGTGCCGTCAAGCAGCGCGTAGACCGACGCCAACTCACTAGCGATAATAATAATAGTGTAGATATATAAAAATAATAAGCCTAAGCGGACTTGGATAAATCTTGACTTCTTAACACTCCCTCCATTTTCCCACGTCCAGCTTCCACTGCGCTACTTCTTACTATCAACAGAGTTTTCTGTAACATAGTGAAAATATAATTATCATTAATTCTAACAATTTTATGAACTTCTAATTATTCTAGTCCAAAAGTCTATCTCTTAAATATCTAAATGGTTCTGCAGGTAATGGTTTTGTAAGTATATCTGCTAGGTTCTCTTTCGTAGATATCCAACAAACTCTTATTCTATTTTCATTAACGCATTGTTTAATGAAATCATCATGGGTTTTTGCCATGTGCTTTCTATTACCTGTTTTCTCTCTTTCTAGTAATTCTAATTTCATTTCATTTACACTATTATTGAACATCTTAAGTTTATGACTACCATCTTTTTTTGTACAGTCATTTGCTAACTTGTTATCACACCAAATAGTCGTAGGAAATAGTGTTTTTCCAATAATAAATCTAATCGCTTTATCCAGAAATATTATCTCTTGACAGGCATCACTCATTGCCAAATATTCAGCTTGACAAGTCGAAAGCGTAACGTAATTTTGTTTGTGACTTCTCCATGCTATTATGTCACCAAACAGTCTAATAATGTATCCACCTGATGAAGTTGAGTCATCATTGTCTCTAAAACTAGCATCGGAAAAAGCTTCTAGTTCATCTGAGTTACCTGTGTATTTTAGGCTTAAATTTACAGTACCCTTTAAGTATCTCAGAATTCTTTTAACATCTTTCCAGTCATCCTTGTTGGCATCTAATTGTTTTCTAGCTAAGTAATATACAGCAAAAGCAATATCTGGTCTAGTTCCATTTGCTAAGTACATAAGACTTCCAATTGCCTCTCTGTATGGAGCTTTTCTAGTTGTTGATGATTGTTCACATTTGGACGATCCTGATTCTTCTAGTTTTCTTCTTTTGCATCTATTTTCAGTTTGTCTAGTAATCATTGGGGTGTTTTGAGGATTACAATCTGTCATCTTGAATCTATCTAAAATGCTTTCAATATAATTACTTTGCTTTAATACAATGTATTTCTCTTGTCTATTTCTCTCTATTTCAATTCCAAGAAACTTCCTGGGTTCACCAAGAATTTTCATCTCAAAATTCTTGCATAAGTGATTTCCAACTTCATCTAATTTTGTTTTATCATTACTAGCGGCTAAAATGTCATCTACATAAATTAGCAACACAACTATGATTCCATTTTTCCTCCAAGTATACAAACATGGTTCGTGTAAATCGTTTTCGAGACCAATTTCTTTTACCACTTGATTAAATCTAATGTTCCACTTCTTTGGACTTACTTTTAATCCATACAAAGATTTCTTTAATTTAAGTATCTTTGTTTGTTTTGTCTTTTCATCTACATCTAGACCTTCTGGTATCTTCATATAAATATCTTCATCTAAATTTCCATAAAGGAATGCTGTTTTCACATCATATTGACAGATTTCTAGATCATATTTATTTACTATTAAGAGTAATGCTCGTATGAGTGATAGTCTAGATACTGGCGAGTATGTATCTTTTAAATCATAGTCATTCTTGTCTTTGAAACCTCGACATACTAGTCGTGCTTTATAAAGTACATCTTTATTTACTTCTACTTTCTTTTTAAATACCCATCTTGAATCAATGATGTTTAATTTTCTTTCAGTTTTACTTGCTTCTTCCAAATCTACGAATTCCCAGACGTCATTTTTAGTTATAGAATCCAGTTCATCCTTGATAGCTCTCATCCATTGACATCTTTCACTTTGAATTGCTTGCCTCATCATAATTGATTGGTTCTTTGTTTAACGAAGTGATTAAACAACTTATCAATTCTTGTTCATCCTTCTTTGATTGATCTTCTGACACATTGACGCTTCTTACAAAGCTTATGTCTTCAATTAATTTTCTATCTTTATCTTTTTCAGATTCTAATTTTCTTTTCATCTCACCTCTAGTACATGGTCTAATTTCTTCTGATGAATTCTTCGTTTCATTTAAGTTTTTAACATCTAGTGAATTTTTGCGGGGTCTTCCTCTTTTTCTTTTACTTTGCAGTAACTTGATCTGATAGCGACGTTCGCGATTTTTTTACTGCGTTTATATATATATATATATATATATATATATATATATATATATATATATATATATCAAAGAAATTATGCCAATAAGAGAAGAAAATCCTCTTTTTTGCCAGGAACCGTCTCCCGAAACGGTTAAAATATCTTCTGGTTCTCCGTGCTGAGCATTCAAGAGTTTCTCTTCTCTAACAGCCTTCAGCATCACTACATCATACACACTTTTCACCGCGATAGAGATCGAATCGATAATTTTATAATAAATAGAGGAGCTTATCCCAGTTCCAAGTTCCATAAGACCACAAAACTTATTAATACCACTCAATCCAACACCAATCAAACGCATAATATACACTAGACGACGATTAATTTCGTATCCAGTAGAAATCATGTGACACGAATTAATGTACCTTTCGCCACACTCACATGTAACACAAACATTAAAACCGAGTCCTCGCTGTCCATACTTTGTAAAAGAAATATCTTTATCACAAGTTTTACACTTTAAATACTCTTGCAACGTAGAGAAAACCAGGAAAAACTGTATAATACTGTATCCCGACGTTTGATCCACGTGTACGTCGAAACTGGTATCTTTCGATTGTTGTAACTTCAACGCAGATGCACTAGCATAACTTGTATTTGCCTCGTGGTCATGTGGAAGCACTCCATGAAATTTCCGCTTTTTCGGCTTCGAACCTGGACGTCTCCACTTGGCAGTTTGATATACACTTTTCTTGTCCATTTCGGTAATCACGAGCACAGATACTGACGGTTGAAAATTTCAAATACGACTAATATAGGGAGAAATTCTAATGGAACGGTATCCTTCGAGAATAATCTATTATAAATGAAAATTTTCAGTATAGATAGTATATTATAATATTGTACATTTGTCAGTATACCTGAAAAAGGTTCAGCTGCTAATGAATACAAAGGCAGGTAGGCTGTACCGCTCCGAGCGATCCGCACATTAGCGCGCTCAGATAGCTACGTAAACGTCGTCCAAAAGTACAGTTAAACTGCTCGGATCTTTATGAATTTTCAGTATGATACTTTTAAATATGTATACTTTCAAAAAATACAAAAAAAAAAAATTCGATTTTTTCAAAATTCTAAAGAGGGTAGACCCCTTAACGAGGGATTTTATCCAGTATTAAAAATCTTGGAAGTAATGGGCGTCAAAATCGGCCCGATCGCCGCACAGTTTGCTGCTGACTGTGACAGAACGCGCATACGAGTTGCAAACCGCCGCAGCACCGATGCCTCTAAGGAAGCCAGAACGAAACGATGGCAGGCTATTTTGGATGAAAATGTGCACTATGAAGAAGATGAAGGCATAATGTATGGTGCAGGCATCGCTGATTAGACGTAAGATTTTTTCACGATTTTTCGTTACAGAAAACTTTAAACGCGTTTTTCTCGGAATGACGTTTTTAGACGGCTTGTTGATAAAATCTCCGAAACTATTCAACCGAACCTTACCAAAATTTAACCACATGTTCTTGATGACTATAGCTATCGTGCATATCATACGATTTTTGAAATTTTGAGTTTAATTATTTATTTTTGACAAAGAACGACGGAAAAAACGTGATTTTTCGTACTTTTTCGAAAAATGGCTGCCATTTTGTCATTTTTGAAAAAAAAAAAATCGTATGATATGCGCTATAGCCATTTACTTACTGAATCTAAAACTATTTTTTTTTTTTTTTTTTTTTCAGATCATCCATTCCAGATATTTCATCAACAGCGCACACTCATCTTTTTTTTTGGACCAGTCTTCTCCCTCATTTTTATGTATAAAAACTGATTAAAATAAATATAAAAAAATTTTCTTGTGTAATCAAATAGTGTATTTTTTAGGCCTAACACTTTTTATGTCCATATTTATGACGTATACCGGTCAAAAAAATTCGTGAAAATAGCCTTATCTTTGCCCGTCTAAAGAGGGTCGACCCCTTAATTTATTAAATTTTTACTGCAGACATAATATAACTAAAGCTGCACTGAAGGAATCATTAGAAATGCAACTGAAGCTTTTACCTGAAAATAATAAAATGCCGAAAACATTATTCAAACTATTCCAGTATGCACAGTCTATTGCTCCTCGTTGTAAAGTAATCAAGCATTACTACTGTAAAAAATGCCTATATACTGTCAATGTTGAGGTACTCAACAAAAAACAAATTATGACTTGTCCCTTATGTCAAACATGTAAACCGATCGATATTTCATTTTTTTATGAATTTGATATTGACGATCAAATAAAATTTTTATTTGAAAAAACTAACATTACTAAAAAATTGAAACCATTTTATTCTCATAACGATGGAAATATATCGGATATAACTGACGGCAGTGAATATATAAAAGTGAACACACGAAGTAGTAGAGGTGCACATGATTTAACCTTAATTATGAACACAGATGGATTGTCATTGGTGAAAAGTTCCAAGAGCCATTGTTGGCCAGTGATATTCACTATTGCAGAGCTCCCTGAAAAAGTTCGCGAATCTTATATAATAATGGCTGGACTTTGGTATGATGATCAGAATAAACCTCCCATGAATCTTTTTTTCAAACCGATTTGCTCGAATCTAAAACACTATTTTATTGATGGTATCGATTGGGTGGATTCAAATACTGGAAATACGATTAATTCTAAAATAGTGGCTCTATTAATGATAGCTGATGCTCCAGCCAGGGCGCAAGTTCAAAATATTATGAATTTTAATGGTCGTTACGGATGTAACATTTGTGAAATTCGTACTATACGAGCGAAAAAAATTGATGGAAAGAAAACCTACCGCATATATCCATTTAAAATTGATTGTAGATTGCGAACTGGAACAAGGATGGAAGCACAAGCTCAAAAATTACTCAAATCAAGCATGAAGAATCAAATAAGAGGTGTTAAAGGTTACTCTTCAATGTATTGTTTACCTTTAGCTGATGTTGGGACATGTGTACTACCGGAGTACATGCACTCTGTTCTACTTGGAGTTATCAAGCAATTCGTAAGTCTTCACGTTGACAAACAAGGTCTCTGGAGTATTAAAAATAAAATGAAGGAAATTGATAGCTTTATTTTGGATATCCGACCACCTGATTCATTTTCTAGACTACCAAGAGAATTATCACAGTATAATTTATACAAAGCTTATGAATTCTATAATTATTTGTTTTTTTACTCAGTGCCGTTACTTTCAAATTACTTGCCAGAAAAATACTTTCAACATTGGCTTTTATTAGTAAAAGCTATTCATAACTTAGTGAAAGATACTATAGAAATTTCAGATCTTGAAGAATCAGATAAACTATTGAAATTATTTGTTTCACAAATTGAAAATCTATATAATGATCGACAGCTAACGTACAACGTCCATCAACTTGTGCATTTAGTTCTTTGTGTAAAAAGATGGGGACCGTTGCGCGGAACCTCAGCTTTCGCGTTTGAAAATTACAATGGTTTTATAGCAAAATGTGTACACGGAAAGAAACATTTTGCCCAAGAGATTGTCAATAATATACAAATTGCACAGGGTGTACAACTATTAAAAAACCGTATCGATGAAAATTCAGGTAAATCTACAAAAATAAATGAGTCAAAAAACTATCAAGTTTTGGGAAAAAACATATCAAATTTTGAGTTTAGTGATAAAGAACGTTATTTATTTCATTCTAAAGGTTTCGAACTAACGAATATGGCAATTTACTCACGTGCAAAAATAAATACGGTTGGATATACATCGTAAATTTATAAAATAATCAAAACAAATAGTTACACGGTATTAATTAAAGCAGATGACTCAATAATTTATGGGACTGTTAGATTTTTTGCTGAGATGGAAGGAGACTTATGGATTGTTATTCATCGTCTTACCGTTGATCACACTAGAATTTTTTACCACGAAGAAACAAGATCAAAAATTGAACATATTGTTCCAGTACAAAATAGTGATGATTTTATTTTAATTAATTTAAAGAATATCAGTTTGATCACACAGCTTGTAAGAGTTGGCAACTATGTCTGTGAAAATATAAGTGCAATAAATACAGTATGGTAATAAATTTGGATGTTAACATTAATTTTAAGTAGTTGATTCCACTGTTGTATATTTGTTTTTTGTGAATATATCAATTAACTTTAAAGTAAAAAAATTTGCGTACGGCCCTATATATTCATATATAGTTCCATATGTAATCATTAGGGCCAGGACTTTCGCAGTTGTTTAAATGAGCATTCATGTGTTTAACCTCGAATTTGAATAAAGAAAAAACGCCAATTTCCTGGCCCTAGTAATCATATATAATTATATATGATACTACAAAATTTTATTATTTTTCTCAAACATGATTATATTTGATTATATATAATTATATATGAGAATACAAAATGATTGTGTCTCTCAAACATGATTATATACAATCATATACATGATAATATAATAATATATATATATATATATATATATATATATATATATATATATATATATAATCATATATATGATTATATATAACTCTGTAAATACCCGAGAAGAAATTTGTATATAGTCTAATTATATATAAGCATATATAATTATATATGATCTCATATACGATTTCATATATAATCATGTATGATTATATATACTTATATATAATTATGTATGGAACTATATATAATCTTACGTGGCTGTATATTGCTCCATATATAGTTATATATAAGTATATATGATTACATATAATCTTGCATTGCCGTATATTGCTCCATATATAGTCATATATAATCTTATATACAATTCCATGTATGATTATATATGATTATATACAATTATATATGATTATATAGAAACATTTTTTCTCGGGTTGTCAAGTAATGATTCCCAGTACAATGATCCTCCAGATGATCCACTAGCTACTCCGGAATTAGAGAATGATCCATCAGGTGTTAAGAAACCAGTAGTAAAATCAGAAAGTGATGAAAAACCTGTAGTTGAGCCACCGGTTACTCAAGAAACAGATCCTGATCTTTTTGGAAAAGATTGCCCTGATGATAAGGTATATTATTTAACTAGTACTGATGATTATTTTACTATTTTTGTGATGATATTTACTAAATTTATGAAAAATACAATTCTGTAATTAATTTTTGTATAAAATTTTAATTTGTTGGTCGAAAAACAGATGATTAAGTTAGCTGGTGAAACATATTGCAAGAGCCGTGACTATGACCTTGCTATATCTGCTTCAACTCAAGCATCACACCTTGTTCGTCGATTAATAACTGGAGTTTTCAAGCCATCCGGTTACTTACAAGCTACGTTTACGGGTCAGGCACCCAGAGCCCATAAAATTAAGGATCCAAAACAAATAAAACCCCTCAACATCACTGCGAAAAATGCTATAATTGGTGAGTGGCTCATAAAATTTTGTTACGTATTTAGTTGGATGCCTTTGACATGCATTACTTATACTATTTATGAATATCTCTTAGATATTTCCTAACGTTTATTTTATCTTCGATTTTCTTCGTGAATATTTCATATTTCTCAAATAATAGTTTGAAATTTATTTGCTTTCGTAGACTTCGCTCTTAAAGTAGCTCAAGATAATAATTGGAAAAATAAGAAAGGCATTGCAACAACTAGAGAAGAATTACAGCATGTGATGACCCAACGTCTAGGAGAACTAAAGAGGAGCGCTGAGCTAAATAAAAAAAAAGATAACCCTACAGAACCCTCTGTATAAAATGGTAGCACACAAGTTCTATTTTATTTTGATATTTAACGGTTTTTTATTTTATTATTTTACAAATGATAGTTATTACGATAGTATACTTAGATAACTATCTACCTCAAGTTCTTACTTTAAATTTAATTTAAACAGTGTTTAAACATAAAAAAATTTATGCAATAATTAATCTTAGTCATGTCAGTATTGTATAAGAAATGTCATTTGATTAATTAATAAGTTATTATTAAGATAAGTCATGAGAGAAACCAAAAACTTTGGTTAATCGTAATGTTTGTTAATGACATTTGAGATGTTTATTACAAAACTTAAGTATAGTTATTGCTATTACCAAATTTTAATAAAGTAATATCGAAAATAATAATAATAATAATAATAATTTGAAGATAAATTTCATTTTTTACCATTTAATTTTTATATAATCATATATAAGTATATATAATATTATATGATTATATATAAAAATTGGCCAAATATAATTACATATGATTATACATATTCATATATAATTATATATGATTATATTTTGCCATTTTTCATATATAATCATATATAAACAATCTATATATAAATATATATAATTATATATAAGTATTTTTCTCAGGAAGCCTAAGCGGACTTGGGTAAATCTTGACTTCTTAATATATTTGTATTATCATAGTTGTCATTATTACTAGTCATCTCAGTAGAAAATAATGTTTTAAATAACGATCCAGTATTGACAGCAGGAGGCTTAACTTTTAAAGGATTTTTGTATGTTCTTTCGAATCTTGTTTTTCCCACAAATATATCAAGCAAACCACGACGGTAATAATAACTACCTCCATCCATCAGCGATGCAGTTCTTCGTATGTTGCTGGACAATGACAATGTTTCGGTAACAGATACATTTTTACTTACCATTAACGATGTTTCTAATGGGTTACATATGTAAAGCCCTGCATGGTTAGAGTGTGGTTTATTAATACTTTTCCCATCGCGTAACGATATAGCTAGTGATGCAAAGTCAAATTCCGAATAAAAACCGAAGAAATCGAATAACAACTCTTCTAACGATAAAGATGAACTCTTGGATGAAGGCCATTTTTTTATATCACGTAAAAATGTACAGTCCACTGTAGTATCTGCAATCCGCACGTCTGATTTTCCTAAAAATCAATAGAATATTATTTTTTTAATTTTCTTGGAACTATTTTTTTTAAGGAGGAATTTAAAAAAATTTTTTTTTAATTTTTAAAAAATTAAAAAAAAATTTTTTTTCATCAAGGAGGAACACCACTGTGACGATCAAAAAAAGAGGTGATTTTCGGGAATTTTTTTGACAGGGAAAATAAAGGAATTTGGAGATTGGATTTTTTTATTTTATTAAGGATACATTAAAGATTTTTACCCTAAATTTTTATTAAAAATATTTAATTATTATAAAGTTATTAACAATCTCGTAGAGCACTAGAAAAATTTTCCCCTCCATGGTTGGTTCGATAACTCAAAAACGGATCATTTGAAAATAAAAATCCAAATTGATTTTTAATCAGTAAGGATGTAGTTATCGTCGCACGTACGGAATTTTGTAAATTTTTATTTAAAAAAATAGCGATTGATTGAAAATTTTCTCATTATTCTTACTGTTTTTTTTTTTGTTTTAACCCGGTTAAAAAAATTTTTAAAATAAAAATTTTTTTATTTGACACGCGCGGCAAAACTTTTGTTATTTTCTGTATTCAGTAGCTATAGTTGCACGTAAGAGATTTTGAAAATTTTTATTTTTAAGATTTTTTAGGGCTGTTTAAATCCAAAAAAATGAATAAAAAAAAAAAAAAAAAAAATTTTTTAATGTCTCCATTTTTTTAAATCAAAATTTTCAAAATCCCCTACGTGCAACGATAACCACATGCATGCAGATTACAACCATGTTTCGTTTTTTTGTTCTAGACTATCCGTTTTTGAATTATAGATCACACCGTGGTGAGAGAAATTTTTGAGCTCCACAAAAATGCTAATAACTTTGTAACAACATGATATTTTTAATAAAAATTTATGAGAATAATCTTTAATGTACACGGTAAGAACAAGATTACACTGGATATCGTCCTAGATTATACTGAGTGAAAAAAATTTCAGATAGTAGCTAGTATAATCTAGATTATAATGAGTATAATCTAGATTATAATGATTATAATCTAGATTATAATGATTATAATCTAGATTATAATGATTATAATCCAGATTATAATGAGTATAATCCAGATATCACGCAGTATAATCTGGATTTTTTAACTACTATCTGAAATTTTTTTCACCACAGATATCACTGAGTATAATCTGGGATGATATCCAGTGTGATCTTGTTCTTTCCGTGTATACTTAAAAAAAAAAAAAAAAAAATAAACCCGATCCCCAAATTCTTTATTATCCAACTCAAAAAAATTCCCGAAAATCACCTATTTTTTCGATCCTCACAGTGGCTATTCCCCTTAAGTGAGATAAAATACTTACTTGCATGTCTGTAAAGATAATCAATGGACGGCAGAATTCCTTTATGTTGCAAATAAAATAATACGAGTAATGTGAGTGAAAAATTAGTGATCCATGGTCCAGGTGATTTACTATTAGTCAAGCCGACAAATAAAGCCCACAGTCTAACAGTATAAACCAGAGGCCTTACTTTATCATTGAATTCACCAAATAAATACAGTAATTCCGACATATAAATAGCTGTCGAATTGGTGATGCTTAGGTCACATTCCATGCCGGTATAAACATGATCGAAAGAGACAATTGGAACACGCGCCTTGAGTATACTTGCCACTTTTGAGACGCCTGGAATAGCAGTACGCATTAATCCAGATATTGAATCTAATAAACGTATCATTGGTTCCCGGTGATCGTATTTTGCTTCCTTTGTGTGAAACACCACCCGACTTGTTGGTGATCCCGCTTTTATTCGTAAATTAATTGCTAAATCGAGATCCGCGTCACTTTTACCAAACCCATTAACAGATGAACCAAATGGTAAAACTGCTGAGTTCGGAAATAAACCGGATAAACTTGACTCTATTTGATTAGCCACTAGAAAACGTAATCGTACATCGATATCCTGTAATTTGATATTCTCATAAATTAACATCATTTGTTCAGACACTGATCTATCTGTACTTATAAGTTTTTTTATAAATTCATTTGTAATAGCTTTGTTTGGACTATGAGTAGGAGTTGTTAGCGGTGGTATCGTATTATTTTTTTCGATTTTTGGTAATGAACTCGATTTTTGACGCCGCTCATCGCGAAAATATAAAATTTGTGAACGAGCTGGCATGACGTCATTAATGTCCAAGTGTGTTGCTTCTTCTATGAACGATTGAAACGATGATAAATATTGAAACTCAATTAAGAAAAAATTCTGAAATAAATAATTATTTATTATTAATATTATTTAGTTGGTTGATGCAGATGATAGTTCGATTAATTTTTACTTTGTGTAGAGTTAAAATTTTTGTTATCTTTAATAACGTAATAGGCGTTTTAATACTCCGTGTAAAAATTTTGCGGAATTCCGGAGGTGATTCGTTGAATATTATGTGGAAGTCATTTTTGACACAAATATAAATTCCAAATGAATTCCTGATGATTATACGAAAATAGTACAGAAATATAATTCTACCCGTGCAGAAAAATTCTGATTCAAAATGAATTTACGATTGAAATTCATATTTTTACACAAATATTTTTGGGAATTAAATTAAAAAAAACTCCTGTATGGATTGTTTTAAAATTTTAAGGGTATACTAATACATATTTTGAGAATGTACAGTAAAATTTTTGAAGAAAAAAATTAAATATTTTTGGAGTTACACGCGATCTCCGAGGGCACTAAAAAAAAAAAATATTACTATATCAATGGTTTTAAAATCTTATTTTATTTATTTACTAGCTGTTACCCGCCCGCTCCGCTGGGCACTTTATAGAATTGTAGTTTTAGATCTAGACTTGAAATTCAATTGGAGTATTATTTTGACTTGTACAGGTTCCACATTCCATCGAATCGGAAGTAGAATTTATTGAAATCCGTATTGAGAAGATCTCTACATGACAAATAAAAGATCCTTCCCTTACCAAATTTGCAGCTTTTTGAAGCTATATTTTAAAAATTAAGATTTTTTATTGTTAATACCCACCCCGCGATCTTTATTGGAGGTGATTCGATGTAAAATCCGTTTTTAGATCATTTTTGTATCACATGTAGACGACTTCTATTAAATTTGGAGTCTATAGGAGCTATAGCTTGGAAATTAAAAATTTTCATTGTTAATACCTACCCCCGCAACTCTCTGTGGGGCGAGATATCGTAAAATTCATTGATAGATTATTTCTACATCTCTTACAGAAGATTCCTACCAAAATTTGTGTCAAAATATGACTTCTACATGATATTCAGCGGATCACCTGCGGAATTCCGCAACTTTTTTGCACGGGACCCTAATTAGGTAATAATTATTTGTTTTTTTATCACGCACTTTGTTACGCAATTTAAAGAAATTAACTGTGGGGGCATATCTTCCACCCACTCCTGAGTAATTTAATTGTTATTATTTATAATTATTTAATTATTAATTATTTGATGATTAATAAGCGATCCCAAATAACATTGTTTTATTAAATATTAATCCGAGTTTCTAATAAATAAAATTATTGTTTACGTGCTTTTATTTTTAGGCCTCAAAAAATAATTCTTTTGTTTAGCCTTCAGAATTATAAATATCACTGTTAAATCTAAAGTTAATTATAAATGTTAAATATGAAAATTAATTTGGCATGTATTTAATAATTTAAAAATTTTATAACAAATAAATTGTATGGCAAAAAAATTGACATGAAGAAATTTAAAAAAATAAAAATGCAATTTTTTCAAATAATTTTTTTGGTAAATAAAATTAAAAAAATTGTTGTGATTGCTAACTTTAATGTCATATGTTATATTTTAATTGCAAGCTCTTCGTACTTTTGAAATTAATTTTTAAAATTATAAATTAAAAAAATTTAATTAGCGAGTTATTGAAAGCCAAAAGAAAAAAAAATGAAATAGCCATAACTTTACAAAATAGTTGAAATTTTCGCGTCTACCTCAACCATAACAAATATATAATGTTTTTAATGTCTCGTTTGATTCAAAAACATTATAATGAAGTTAACCGATATTTAAAAATTTTTAGAAATTTTTTATTGAAAAAATTTCAATTAAACAATTAAAAAAACATTATCACATGTAAAAACTTGAAAAACTATAAGTGCAATTTTTTAAAAATATCTTGTTAGTTGTAATTACAATTGTTAGTCGTAATTTAATTAATAAAGAAAAATAAAAATTTTTAAACGTCTGCTAACTTCAGTGTCATTCAAAAACAAATAAAATTCATCGACCTGCTGATGATACTTCTGTCATTATCAATTACTTTTTTCAACTGCTAGTTTTTACATTATAAATACTCACTGGTCTCTTGTCTACATTATTCAGCGAATAATGACGTATGTAATGAATAGGTCCAAAAGTTTGACAGTATGAATATAAATCTTCATAAGAATCTGCGGATTTAACTTGAATAATAACTGATTTTTGGCTTCCCACTTGCGTTGTAATAAAAACTTGTCAAAAAGTCCAAATGATTCAACTTCTTGTGGCCCGTAATTATTTCTTCTTTCATCTAAAAAAACATTTGCAATGTAAGACTTCTCAAACTTACATTGAAAAAAAAATTTACCTTGAAAATTTTCGACGTCATTTTTTTGGTTATAGTCAGCCGTCAGCGTCCCGAAATTCTGTGAAGTGGTTAAATTATTTTCTGTCAGACCAAGTTTGCGCGTAATCACAATTTGTTTTGATGAATTGATTAGTAATTTTTGGTGATATTTATTTATAAATGATAAAAACGATTTATTAGATGAAGCACGTATGAACAGTGCCATTTTTATTTTTATTTTGACCCACGTGCGTTTACTATAGCATATATACAGAACTACACTATTGTTATTTTGAAGAATCTTTATTTATCGATTGATGAACATTTGCGCTTCTAGCTTACCAGTAATAAATGTAATTGTAAATTTTTTTCTTTTTCATCAGAGATTCAAAGATTTGCATTTGAATTTATGTAACTCATTGATCGGAAAATTTTAATGAAATTAAATACTAAAACACGTTTGTTTTTTTTTATTAACTAGTTTTAGATGACAGTGAAAAATTTTTAAGGGGCTCAATTAGTGTGACTGTCTAAAAAAAAGGCGATTATTGGAAATTAAAAAAAAAAACTACTGTATCAATCCTTACAATAAAAATATATGAGAGTGTGAAGTGTCAATAATCGAAACTCGCAAAAAAATGGGATCTGATTCCTTATTGGTTGAAATTAAGGCGCGCGCGATTATTCAAATTTCTAGTTGTTTTAAAATCTTACATAACTAGAATCCAAATTTGCGCGCGCCTGAATTTAGATTTGCATATATTTTCATGCTCATGATATATTTGACCAATCACGTAACGAATAGTTTGCTTACATGATATATTTTCAAATTTTTCATCTAAATTATAAGAGGGAAATACGGAAGTTTAGTAATATCTTAAAAAACACAAAAATATTAATGAAAATTTACTTTTATCGAGATATGTATTTCTTAAAGCAAGAGAATTAATTTTGTTGGAAGAAATGAAATTTCTTGTATCCAAAAAAATTTTTTTTTCGCTCAAGAAAATAATTAGGAAGAAAAATATTTTCTTGGTTCAAGTGAACCTTTTTTTCTGTGTAGTTATAAAAAAAAAAATAACTGTCAGAAATTTTCGAAAAACTGATAGTTTTTGATCTATTTGTTGTGAGTTTAAAAAAATTTCAAAAAATTTTTTACTGTCTAATTATTTTAAAATAACGGATTAAAGTTCAAAAATTTATGAAAAAGTATATATTTACAGGCGGAAATACTGTATGGGTATTACGTCTTCATGGGTACAGTCTTGCGTAAAAATTATGAATTACTTAGCGACAAGCTCATATACTTTTGCGGCGTGTGTAATCTCTAATTTTTGCGGCGTATGTAAACGTAATTTTCTTCGGCTCAAATCAAAACTGAAAAGTAAAAAATTAATCAATTGCATCAATACCATTTTTATATTTTATGATAATAATAATAGTAATTAGTAATAAAACGAATTTTCAAATGTTAAAATCTATTTGTTATATAAACCCGAAAAAATTGAATTTAATGGCGCAAGAAATAGCCTTCAGATATATTTTCAAAAAGAAAATTTTTCAGAAATACTTACATTAAATAAAAAAATTTCTTTTGAAAAAAAAAAAAGCAACGTTGTAATAAAAAATAAATTTCTTAGCGGAAGAATAAAAATTTTTCTCACAGGAACTTTCTTGATGAAAAAAATAATTTGAATCAAAATTCGCGCGCTGTTTCTCTAAAATTATTTTTTTTTTCAACTCAAAATAACTTTTCTTTGCAAGAAAGTTCACTGAGATGAAAATTTTAAACCATTTTTTTTCTTAGCTGGAGAAATCAAATTTTTTATCAAATAATAAAAAAATTTTATTATTTTTACAAAGAATTTTTACATGAAAAATTATGTAAATTCTACCTATTCCCCTTCCCCTTCCCCATCAAATCAATATTTTATTACAAGATCGCTCATTTTTTCAAAAAAATTTTTTCTCGAAAATTTTCTTAATCAATCAATTTTTGTCCTTAAATAACTACGTTTAATCCAGTAATAAAAGTTTATTACATAATTTTCACTGGTCCTGAATTTTATAAAAAAATTCAAAGAAAAAGAATTTTAATTTCAAATCGCCAGAATACTCTTTGTAAAATCTCAAGTCTTACAACGAATTTTTTATTATAGCAATACGATAGTTAAAGTCTAATTTATAGCCTCTATAAAAAATCTGATAATGAAAAATAATAAAAAAATCAAATGTTCATTGCAAAATAATAAGGTGTAATAAAATATGTATGATATGAATAAAAAATAGATTAGCACACATTATTTTTTTAAGCTATCGGATTTAGTTGCAATGGTCATTGTCAAGGTTATAATCGAGCAAGTTGTTACTCAATGATTGCATAATTGTGTAATTACTCAAGATGAATTCAATTATTGTTATTATTATCTTGCATCAATGAGTATACTTACACTCAGGGCAATTACCTAAGAAACAATGTTTAATATACAAATCTATTTTTACTAACAAACAAATTAAAAGTTACCGACACAGGCAGCAATATTTTCCCTTATATAATCTTATCGAATTATTATAACAATAATAATAACAAAAATAGCATCTATTATCAAGTATCGCGTGACCGAATTCGTTGTATCTAATAAGTCTAAATACAATCAAATAAATTTAACTTAAGGTATTAATATCTTCTTTTTTTTTTCATAAAATTTTTGCAATAATCATCAATCAGTTTGTCACTTCAACAAATAATTATTTCGTTGTGAAATTTATCAGACAAAAAATTAAACCATCGCTTTTGTTAAAAAATTTAATTGCCAAAAAAATAATTAATAATTAAAATTTATTTTACGAAGATTTCTTTTTATTAAATTTAATGTTAAAATTTTGATATTAAAAAAATAAAAATATTTTTTTTTTCTTATTAAACACGGAAGTTGTGTAACGAACAAAAATATTACGTTACACACGAATTGAGTCAAAATAAAGAACTTTTGGATAAAATTATAGAATAATAATAAATTAATTACGGCATAATGGTAATAAAAACTAAAATATTTCTCACGTAACTTGGAATGACGCGGATGGAAAAAATCTAATAAATTCATTAGTGCACTGATTTTCCATACATTTTTTTTTTTTGAAATATCTGATAAAAAAAAAAAACGTATGAATATCAAAGTTTCATCATATTGACACATTACTTCCACTTCTAGAGTCTGACCTTCCGTCGTAGTCTTCTCTCTCTCTTTCTCTCTCCCTCTCTTTTCCTCTCTCGATAAAACTGAACATTAAACATCGCAGATTGTCCACGATACCTGGTAGGCAAACCTACCAATTACCCTATGTAATTATTATGCAACAAACGTCAATGGTCTTATCAGTAAATCCAATTTGCATTGTGGTGATTATCTATCTAATCTGTACAATTAAAATCAATAGATAAATTAATCATAGGAACAATCCAGTATTTTCATCTGCATTACCATTATCGAGAAAAAAATTACTAAATATTTATGTAATTTAGATATATGTTCAATTAATCGTAAGATTATGAGGACATTAAACATAATTTGTTTAAAAATTTAATTTGGGTAAGTAAATAATCGTTTAATAGTTCGAGTTTGGTACGATTAAAGAGAAAAAATTAAAGACATTTTAATGAAATACATGATAAATGTATGCAAGGACTATCGAATCAATGTTAATCTTAATTGAAGGATAAACAGTATGGTAATAAACATTTACATTGATGACTCAAATGAATTTAGACGAGTTAAATGTCTCTAAGACATTGAACTTCCGGAGATTAATGTCCTTGATACAGATTTCTTAATACTTAAAAGGGGATTTATGTTTTATGTTTGCAAGTGGGTGATAGTTACCCTCGGGCGACAGACAATGTTCTTGAATTCTTGAATTGTTCCGCCTTCAGATCAATTACTTTTTTTTTTCTTTTTTTTTTTATTATTATTTATTGTTTGTTTGTTGTTTTTTTACATTTATTTATCAACAAGTAAACAATGTTACTATTTAGATCCTGGATTGTGTTCGTTCCTTATTAATTATTTTACGTTTTTCAGTTTTAATTACTGAGATCTTTATTGCATAATGGCTTATAATCAGTTATTTTAATAAGAATTAATTTATTCTCTTGAATAACGAGTTTCAAGTTTTATGCATTTCTTAATGGGGTATTCCCGACCAAAAAATATCAAAAGAGAATAAAAAATTAAATTACGGATCTATTAAAAAAAAAATTTTGGGTTTTTTTTCTCGTAGTTTTTATTTTTTTTTGTTCTTCGTTGTTGACTTTTTATAAAAAAATTAGAATTTTCAGTCATTTTTTTATTTTAGTTAAAATTTTCATTGAAACTTTAAGCATTAAATAAAAATTTATTAAAAAAAGTTTTTATTGTTGAAAATTTTATCCATTCAACAATTTTTAGAAGAAGGTAATTGATCCGATTGCAAAATAATCACCTTCGCATTTTTAACTTCAAAAAATTAATTTTTATATGTGTTAAATAATATTATTGTTATACTACTTAAAAATTATAGTAAAAAATGTTTTAAATAAATTACAGTTCATTCTTAGCCTGAAAAAGCCAAAACTTGTAACTAAAAAATGATACTTAAAAAAGTTATTTGTAAAAAAGTTTTTAAGTATGATTTAATTTAATTTTCAACAATTTAAGCGTAGTAAAAAAAGTGATAATAGTTTGCCAATATAATTTGAAAAATTTGAAACATTTTTCAGTAAAAGAATTATTAAAAATTCGGTAATTATTTACAAGTGGGGTCAATTCTATTTTGGACCATAACTAGATACTTTTTATGATAAAAAATGTCGTGAAAGAAAAATAAAGATTTCGATAGCTTTTTGCCTTTAAAAATTAGAAAAATTTTGGCTTTCATTTTTTTGGAAAAAATTTCTATTTTATCTTTTTTGATGTTTTCGATATTTTTTTTTAAAGTATATTAAAATCGAACAATTTACAAAAATTGATCAATTCGATTAAAAAAAAAAAAAAAAAAATTTAACATGACCCAGCCTGGGTTGACCCCACTTGTAAATAATTATCAAAAATTCAAATAATTCAAAAATCTTTGTGAAGGCTCTGCTTAATAGAAGATAAACTTTTGTTTATTATAACATAATGAATTATCTATATTAAAGAGATACAGATAACTTGTTAGTTTTTTTTTACTCAAAATTATAATTATAATTAATTAACTGCTCACTTTTGGTATAAATAAAAAATTACAGTTATTTTGAAATAAGTATTTTTTTATTACAATATTTCTTAAAATTTTGAAACTTTGGAAAATTAAGAACAAAATTTAAAATTAAAAAATTTTTATTTTAAAATAAAAAAATTGTTTCAGCAAACTAAAAAATGCAAACGAGAATTTCAAAAGCAGACATGCACATGTGAAAATTCTATGCCACTATTTACACGCTATAGGAGAGATACAACCTGAAAGATGTTTGATATTCTTATTTTAGAAATTGTGTATAAATAAAACAATATATCATTCTTTTTTTTTTTTCAAAAATTAAATTTCGAAAAAATTCACATACCGAAAAAAAATTTTTTTTTTGTCAAAAAAAATTATATTTACTCAAAAATTAATTGTTGATACAAAATATTTGCAACTTAATTAACTTTTCTTTTAAATTACAAAAAATTAGCTAACTTAATTACAAATCATTAAGTCAATCTATTCTAACAGTTACTTTGTTATGATTGATACAGAAAGGTCATCGTATTTGAAACTATAAGTAAAACAATAAATCATTTAATCTAATTTATTCCAAATAAGACAACTAAGAAAGGTTTGTTCATTTATTTACCACATAATTTATGATTGAAAAAAAAATTTATTTTATTTTATTTAAACACATAAATTATGTCAAACGAAAAACATTATCATTATCACGCATTTGAAATATTGAACAATCTCATGACAAAATATTAAACAAAAAAATTTTTCACAACTATTACTTCGGAATTTTTAACGATTAGCAATAATGACAATCGGTGTCTACTGCAACATGAATATAAGTATATAAATGCGAGTGTAGTCCGAATGCTCTCAGTACGAGTTGAAAAATTGCCGATAGTCAGTGGCTGGCTTTTATTAAGGATTATTAAAAAAACAACGTACATTCATAAGTTACTTTTATTTTTTAATTTATTTTAATAAATTAACTGATTTGACTTTTAAGTGATGGTTTTTATAATAAATGGTGATTTTTACTGTGATTTTTAAAATTTCTTTTTACAATGCTGTAAATTTTGATACTGAGTGATTTAATTATATTTAAACATTATTTGATAGAAAGGTAAAATTTTTACAAATTGATTTTTTTTTAATTTTTAAAGCGATTAAAAAAATTGATGTAAAAGATGTTGATTAATTAGGATAATTTTTAAATACGAGCGACTTATTTAGTGTAATAAAAAACTTATCCGTTTTTGCATAAGAGTATAATCTTACACAATGTGGTCAATTAAAGTTGGTGTGTAATAGTGAGATAATAATAAGAATTGTCATTATTGTTTCAACAATTCGTAAGTTAGTGTTTGTTAAATTGCCAAAACGATTTCATTGTTTAATAAGTCGTTAAAAAAGTTTGTTGCAAAATATTTAATCCTTCATGGGATAAATCGTTATTTATTTTAAATAGACCGAAAAAAACAGACGTTTAAATATTTTTTCGGATCAAAGTTTCGTTGATCTTTAAAAAGAGATTTTTATAAAAATTGTTTGACATTAAAGTAATTTAAAAAAAATTTTTCAAATTGAAAAAAAAATTTTTTTTTTTTTTTAAAAACTATTTTGTTAAAAAATTAAAAAAAATTTATGTTTTTTTTAATTTCCCATAAAATATTTTGCAAAATAGTTTTTTTTTTACTAAAAAATCTCATTAATTAATTTATAAAACATCGAAGAAAAATTATTTACAAAAAAGTCACGTTTCAATTTTTATAACTACCTGATAAAAAATCATCGCACAAAAATTTCCAACCGATATTTTGTAAACTTCTTTACAATAAACCATTTGCATCGTTAATTGTACTACTAAAATGAAAAATGTACAAAAATTTGGACAAGGTTGCTTGAAAAGACAAAATTGTTGCATACATATCCACACATTTCGTAAATTCAACTTTATCAGGCAAACTTCAACTAAAAGAGACGTTATTAATTAAAAATTTTTTTATTAGTTTCCACTAACTTGTTTTCCTTTTTTTCTGTAAGGATCGAAGGAAAAAAATTACCATTAAATAACAAAAAACAAAAGGATTTATTATTTAATCAAAATATCCCAAGCATTTTGAGTCATTGATAATAGAGTTTTATCATTCAATTTAAAGGGAATTACTCATCTTACACTTCTCTTAGTCTGTTATGCTTTCGTTCCATTCATAAATTAAATTATGCGATAAAATTTCTCGTGACTCATATTATTAATTTTCAGCATGTGATCAACATATTACATATTTTATTTAAACGTATTATCAATAATAATTTAATGGAATAGGTGAAACTTGTTTATCATTTAGGAAAAAATTCAATATGCAGGATCAAGCGCGATACTGGTGGAAGTTACTCTATGTTGCTGACGCCAAAGGTGTAAGTGTTTTCTAACCATTCCAATTCATAATTCTTAATAATAACAATAACAATAATTTACGATTCAATGGTAATAATTTCAGATAATTGCCGGCTTGGCTGCGCATTCTGGTCAAATATCGGTCGGATTGTCGCAAGGATTCAGTGCGATATTAGTGCCAAAATTGCTGAAATCTAACTTTGCGGGCATCAATGAAGCATCATGGGTAGCTTCGTTGGGGGTTATTTCAAATCCATTGGGGGCATTTATTGCCGGGATAACTGCGGAGTGCATGGGCAGACGCTCGGCAATAGCATTGGCGACATTGCCTCATGTTACCGGTTGGTTACTTATCGCATTCGCGCATGACGTACCGACTTTATACGCTGGAAGATTTATTGGCGGCATCGGTACTGGGATGGCTAATGCTCTGTATTTATACGTAACTGAGGTAGTGTAGAGAAAAATTTATTTTTTTTTTTTTTTTTGACTGATGAGTCGTAACTCGCGGATATTTATTGCTCACATTGAAAAAATATTTACCGCTATCGTTAGATTAAATTAAACATTTTTTTGGTTGACGTAATTATGATTTACACAGAAAAAAAAATTTACTTTAAGTTAATAATTTTGAAGATCTTCATCTTCTTGATTTGAGTAGACAGAAAATAAAAGACCATTCGGCAGCCGAAATGGAAGTAGATTTCATTTTATTGATGATAATAATAATTTCTTATTAATAAAAAAAAATTACAATTTTCAAACCCCAACGATAAGTTTTGGATGACGTTTGGTAAAACGAATGCAACAGCAAATTTCATATTTAGTATAGCGGAATAGGCCATAATTTTAAGACTATACATATAATAAAATACTCAAATTGAAACTTATTTAAAGAGCTTTCAGATGAAATTTACAGAAATTCGATAAGCTATCCCATTCAAAAGTTATACGAGTAAGAAAGTGAAAAAATATGAATTTTTATGATTTTAAAAATTTAAAAATCTTGGAATTTCTAAATTACTTGACCGATTAAGCTCATCTTCGAACTTGACCGGTATCTATCTGTAGAATAAGTATGTTGAGTTTGGTAAAGATCCGTTGTCAAGAAAATATTTTTCTTCCTAATTATTTTCTTGAGCGAAAAAAAATTTTTTTTTTGACACAAGAAATTTCACTTATTCCAACAAAATCAATTCTCTTGCTTTAAGAAATACGTATCTTGATCGAAGAATTCAGCCTCTTGCTCCAAAAAATTTAGTTCCTGATAGAAGAAGTAAATTTTCTTGCCTTGAGAAAATTTCTCTCTTGCTCCAAAAAATTAAATATCTCGATAAAAGTAAATTTTCATTAATATTTTATTGACTAACATGTAAAATTGGAAGATTAAATAATATTGAATCATTTTTTTTCATTCAATATGTATAATTGCACACTAAAATAATATAAAATAGGTATCAAATATTCAAGAGAAAAATTTTCTCAAGGTGAGAAAATTTTTTTCTTAGCTGAAGTAGATGGCGCTACTTCCCCAAAGTCTCAAAAAATTTTGATTAAAAATAAAAATTTATTGTATCAAGTATTTATAATAATTTGAATTAAGAAAAAATTACTTCCACCAAAAATAAAATTTCAAGAAAAATTTTTACTTCGGCCAACACAACTTCGGTCTTCCTTCAGGCACCCGAAAATTTTCTTGAGCCAAGAATTTTGTTCTCCAGTCAAGAAATTATTCTTTCTGTGAAGAAGAATTCTTAAACTAAAAAATTTTTTTTGGTTTAAGTAAATTTCATTTGATTTAAGAATTTTTCTCTTGATTCAAGTTAGTTTGTTTTTTCAGTGAAAAAGTATAAATTGAATGAAAAAATTTTTTTTGAATTAAAATTTTTTTCTTATACGCCCCAATAAGTCGACTTTATGGTTTAGAATTGTATAATTAACAAAAATATTTTTTGATACAACCTTAATTATGGCTCCTAATTTAAATGTACTGAAAAATTTACATTAAATTTTACTATGGGTGTATTTTATATCGCTGGACTATATGAAAAGTTAAATTCAAGACTAAAATCGAGTGCTATAATAAAGTTATTTGCATGTAGAGTAAAAATTAATATAATTTTTACAGTGATAACATGAGAGCTTTAAAAAATCAATGGATAGTTTTGATCGGTGATGACTAAAGATTCAAATCAGTCTTTACCGAGAAAAAAATATTTTTGATTTACGTACATCTACGTAGATCAATGGAGATAAGAAAAATGCGATCGCAATGTACGTAGATGTAAGAAAATGAAGAGATCACAATTGTAATGTCCGTATAACTACTTAGATCTAAGTTGATATGCGGAGATCTTGTTATTGATACTAGCAACCTGCAGTCACTATGAGACTGCCGAGATATACGGATTATAAGCAAGAAAATGTTGGCTTAATGATTTTTTAATATTTTTAATCACACTATAATGGTCTGGGTATTTTTGAAATAAATTTGAAAAATAATAGTGCTATGACAGCATCAATTACGAATAATTTAATGGAAAATATGTGAAAAAATTTACAGAACCATGAAACTATTTAAAATTACTTCAAAAATAATATAAAAAATTGACTATCACTGAAAAATATGTAAAACCTTGAAAAGATGAAAATTTTTGTCAGACCTTTTCGATGATACTAAATTTAAATAAAAAAATTCCTTTCAAACTAATAATATTCTATTTACACAATTTTCCTTATTCTATCAAATATTTAAATCACAAATGTCTATCACTGAAAAAATATCAAAATCCATTTACAATAAAGAAATACCCGTTACGGAATTTTTAACTTTCCCGCTAAGAAAATCGAAGATTTTCAAAAGTCGCGAAGTTATTCTTAATATAAATTAATTTTTGACATACAACTCCATCCATATGGAAAAAACAAAATAAATAAATAAAAAAATTACGTTTATCTATATTAGGGTGTGTCAAAATTCAATTTCCGCGAAGAACCTTTTAAAATTGGAATTTTGAGTTCCGCTTTTAGCAGGAGCTGTGTTTAGGTATTTCCCAAGATTTTTTTCGGGTGAGACAATTTATTTGATTTTCATAGAATTTTTAACAGAAGATTTAGTTGGGCACTTCCGGCCAAAATTTGAAATTCCAGCGGAAATACCCAAACTAAACTCCTGTTAAAAAATTCTATGAAAATCAAATAAATTGTCTCACCCCAAAATATCTTAGGAAATGCATAAACACAGCTCCTGTTAAAAGCGGAACTTAAAATTCTAATTTTAAAAGGTTCTTCATGGAAATTGAATTTTGGCACACCCTAACCTATATGTTTCATATTCTAAAAAGCATGTGAAACATTAAAACAGCACAAGTTCAGGTCAAGAACTTTCCGATAATACGAAATTTAATTTCGAAAAATGATTTTGTTGTATAAATACGCCGAAGACGAAAATTTCCCCATTTTCTTAAATATAGTGATAACCTTTGAATATTTGTAAATCTAAATAAATATAATTGTGATATCATCATATTTTGTTATATCTACGTAAATGTAGCTCGCTATTTTTTTTATCTTCACTGATTTACGTAGATCAAAGATATTTCTTCCCAGGTATTTTATATAAACTATTTACATATTTTATTAAACCAAATTTTGTATTTTTTAAAAAGTGTTTTTCGAAATATGATAGAAAAATAAATTTATGAACAAGTCCATAAAGTATAGGTACTTATTATAATAAATGAATAAAAAAACGTATAACACAAATAAAAATCAATATTTTTAGTCTTGTTGGTGGAAACTTTAGTTGAATTATAATTTAATTTATGAATAATTTGCATTTCAAAGTTTATATAATTAATTGGTATGATAAAAAGCGATAATTATATATTTTTTAAAACGTGACACTGTTTATTTGATAGACTTGTTAAATAATTATAGTAAAAAATAGAAGTGAAATCAGAATTTTAATATAATATCACTGAAGCTACTTGGGGAATTGAGAACAAGACCGCTTCGAGAGAATACGTATAGGAACATACATGATTACTCTTCTCTTATTAGATTTCTCTTAAAGCCATCTTTTGCCGTAAATTACTAAAATCTTATTGCGTAATTCAAAAAAATAAATTGACTATAACTCTGTCAGATTCGCAAATTCAATTGATATTTTAATAAGTATATTAACAACTCTTTCTTGAAAAAATTTGATAATTATGCAGATAACATCATAATGATTCATAACGCAACTTTAAGAAAGTTTTGCCTTTCAGATTCACCAAAAATCCCAGGTTCATTGTTATTATTATATTTGTGCATGGGTATAAACATATCTGACCTTAAAAATTTATAATTGTATGTAACTATATACAAATATATATGAAGACGTGTAATGTTTGATTATAAAAACCCGAAACATTTTAAACTTCCCGCTATAGAAATCAAAATAATTTTCAAAAAATTGAGAAGTTATTGGTTTCACCTTATAGGTCATAGGCGGCAGTTCTAATTATTTTTACGAGAATGTCACTACGCGTGTGTGTGTGTGTGTGTGTGTGTGTGTGTGTGTGTGTGTGTGTGTGTGTGTGTGTAAACTAACAACGTTTGAATGGTGTGACCGATCAAAACGAGGCTTACGGCGTTCGAAAAAGTTATATTGCCATTAGATTTCATGCTCTGAAAAAAAAAAAAAAAAAAAAATTAACCTGAATCAAGTAAAAAAATTCTTAAACCAAGAAATTAATTAAAAAAATTTTATTGTATTAAATCAAGTAATATTTACTTAAACCAAGAGAAAATTTCTTAGTTTAAAAATTTTTTTACTCAAATCAAGAAGATGAAGTTTTTCAAAAACCTCTACTTGATTCAAGTAAATTTTTTTTCTGTGTGAGAATTTAAATTAGTTCGGTAAAATTACCAACAAAAATTTTTTGGCATAAATTTTAAACTAGTGTATCGCTTGATTCTGAAATAAAATCAGCCCTTAATTTGAAAAAAAATAAACATCTTCGATTTCTGCAAACCGCATCACAATCCATTAATTCGCACGAGAGATATTGTTGTCTTTTAGTATTATTTTTCGTATAACTTCAGAATTTCTCGCCGGATCATATTGCAGATAATGAGTAGGGGAGGGTGGGGCAAGACGGCCCACCTGGGGCAAGAAGGCCTACCTCAAAAATTGACCAAAAATTTATTTTTCTAATATTTTTTCATCATATTTTAGAGGTGGACCATCTTGCCCCAAGAAAAAAAAATTTTTTTTCGTACTTTCGAAAAATTCCGGTGAATTGAGCCAAAGTTGGACGAGAGTAAATCCACTTAATAGTAGAAAGTCACAAAAAATAAAAACTGGCTTAGGTGGACCGTTTTGCCCCACCCTCCCCTAACCTCTTCGTGCTGAAAAAATCGCGTTTAATGCCGCAAATTATATCAAAATCGGGAAATTCGTTCGAGAGATATCGTTGTCAAAAAATTCATAAATATCATATTAACATATGTTTCAATAATATTATTACATTGGCTTGGTATTTTTTCTATATTTTTCATAACATAGAGTAATTTAGTAGTAATACCATATAAGTATAATAATTTTGCAATACGCTCAGAAAAAAAATCGTCTCCTGAATATCAAGAGTTATGTAGAAAGATGAAACCATTTTTGAATAAAGTAAATATTTTTTTAACCAAGAAATTTTTTTCTTCGTTCAAAATAATTAAAATTTTTATAAATATTTTCTTGAAAAATGAACATTTATACTTCATCCAAAAATTATTTTCTTTCTATGACCCGGACTCAGAATCGAACCCATATCACTTCAGTTTCTTGCTAAGTATACCTAAGCACACTTATAACTTTTAACTAATAATATCTTTATGTACTTTTAAAGTTAATTTTACTAAACTAAATATGAAGCTATCGAAAGTTGACAAATTAGTCATTTCTTCTTCATGATGAAATAATTTTAAGTTTACGTATAGCTGCGCTAAACAATTTTTGCCATTCGACATGATAAAATTTTTTCTCTGGTCAAAAACTCGATTTACGCCTGTAACAATGAAACTAATAACTATCTGTTAATAAAAAAGTAATTATGTAAAAAGAAAAACCTCTATAAACATAATTTTGATATAAAATTATATTACAGGCAGCAGCTCCACACCAAAGAGCCTGGTTAGCGTCAGCGGGCCCAATTCTGGTATCCTTCGGAGTCTTAGGAATATATGCGCTCGGCGCTTTGACAACTTGGCACAGTAGTGCTGCGATAAGTATAATTCCAGCAATAATTTCGCTAGCTCTCACTAGAGTAATACCTGAGTCACCAGCATGGTTAGTCCGCAAAAATCGGCTGAATGAGGCCAAGCAAGCATTGTTGTGGCTTCGAGGCCCTGGATTGGATTGCGAAGACGAATACAAGCAACTATGCACATCAAGTATTAAACAATCGGAGAAAAAGTCTGAAAATTTATCAAAAGTGATCAAAACAATATGGAAACCATTTATAATCTTGTTTTTATTCTTCGCGCTTCAACAGATGTGTGGTATTTACGTTATTTTGTTTTACGCAGTAAATTTTTTAAAAGACATCGGCACAGATATTGACGAATACGTCGCTAGTGTTGGGATAAGTATAATACGACTTGCAGCAGCTATTTTGGGAGCAGGCTTGGCCAACCATTTTGGCAGGAAATGCCTCGCATGCACCAGTGGATTGGGCATGGCTTTGTCATCTGGAGGAATCGCATTTGCTATAAAGTATCAAGGGATTCCCAAATGGGTGCCATTGATATGTATTGCACTCCACGTTGCATTTTCGATGATAGGCTATCTCACTCTACCTTGGGTGATGACATCCGAATTGTATCCCCTGCAATATCGCAGCACTGCTGGTGGTTTAACGACAGCAATTGCACAAGTTATGACATTTGCTGCTATTAAATTCTATCCGCACATGAATAGCTTGATCGGATTTGAAGCAACTTTGTATATTTTCACAGTAGCGGCTTTGGTCGGTGCATTGTTTGCCAGTTTCATTTTGCCTGAAACTAAAGGCAAAAGTTTGGAAGAAATTGGCAAAGGGTTTTCATCATCGAATCTGCAAAATAGTGTCAATAGTGGTATTATTGTTTCTGATAGATTTTCAACGATACCTGATGATAAGTATGTCATCTATCCAAATGATATTGTTATGCCTAAAGAGTACAATAACTTGGGAATGGATTTGAGTGATGAAAAAGACGTTGTATTGAGTTCTAATGATGTAGGAAGCAATTCGGATAATAGGGATGTTGGAGTTTTCAAAATTTCTACTTTAGAACATGGTTTTATTTGAATGTTACATGTGTGGAGGGGAAAATCGACATGGATAGTCTATTCATAATCATGCTTTGCTCATACAGTAGAAAATTTGTTCAAAATGACCGATCTTGACTGTTTTTAGGTATTTATTTGATATTCTTTTGTTTACACATAAACACTTTCATGCGGTTTAGAGATTCGTACTCTACACGGCGAAAAAAACAGGGATTTTTCCTATTTTTGCATAGAAAAAATTTCTATGTTGACATAGGAATTTTCCCAATGGTAACATGGGAATTTTTTTTTTATTAACATGATAGAAATATCCATGTGACAAAGGAAAAATTCATTTATGACATGAAAAAAAAATTTTTTTTTTTCAATTGAAAAAAAATAGAAATCGAAAAACGATCATTCTGAAATTTTCAGGATATTTGTAGAAAATGTCAAAATTTCATATGAAAGAAAGAAAAAAGAAATAAAAAATGTTTATAATCGAGAAATTCGGAGTTTTTTCGGAAAATCTAAAAAATAACGATGAAGATAGGTTCGATTAATTTTTTTCTATTTTTTCCCAAAAAGAACATTTAATAAAAAAAATTAAAAAAAAAAAAAACGTCCCGATAAGTCAATTTTTGAAAAAGTTATGGTAATTTAAGCCACACCGTCCATAATCTGCTGAATTTTTAATTGTTTCGAAATGTAAAGCAAAATTTGAAAAAATCTCCTCGAATTTTTTTTGTCACAAACCTACTGTATATCACTCTTTTACTTTTAAATTATCTGAAATTGTTCGAATGAGAAAATTGTAGTTATTAAATTAATAAATTTAATTTAATTTCCCATGAAAAAAAATTCCCATGTTACCATTGGAAAAATTCTTATGTTTACATTGGAAAAATTCCTATGTCAACATAGGAATTTTTTCTATGCAAAAATAGGAAAAATCCCTATGTTTTTTTCGCCGTGTAGATATCAGTTTTCAGGACAGCAAAGAATCATTAGATAATCATAAGTCAATATTGACACATAATTATGCATGCCGATTCCTCTCTAGGTAGTTGTTGCTGATAATTATTTTGAAATGATAATAACAAGACTTTTAGCTAGGTTGTTTTTTAAATGAATTTTTATATTATTATACAGTAAAATTTTTTTACAAATTGTGTGATTAATCAAATTTACGTTTTGTGCCAGAAAGATTGATTTTGGTTCGATATAGTTTAGATTGAATGGTTTGTGAAATTAACTGGGGATGAAATGGCTTGAAGAAACGCTTTTGCGCACCTGATAACGCAAAGCATTTAAGGTAGTGTTCTACTCTCAACTTGGTAAAGTCAAGCGATCTTACAGACATTACACTGATAGAAAAGTGAATAGTTAGCTGAATTATAAGTATAAAAATATAGTTTTCTGAACTTTTTTTGTGTAGTTACTCAAATTATGCATTAGTTAAAGTAACTTTTGGTAAATAGTTGTATAAACGATATTTTAATTAATATTTTTATGTTATCGTGTTAATTAACAAATTATTAGGTGACTGAAAGGTGGTTTTAGACAATGTCACTAATAGCTTCACTGGAAGAGCCCATGAGGTGCAAACAAAAGATTCTGGTTCGAGTCCCGATCCAGGCTCTCCGAATTATTTTTTGGGTCACCAAAAAATTCCCACTGAGTGGTCCTTCCTTTCCCTTTACCCTTTCTTCTATCTTTTCACGAAATTTGTCATCATTAACTCTCGAAGGATAATCGAGATAGACATACTAAGTTCAAGTGAACCAAGCTGACTATTATGCCCATTAGGGTGTGCCAAAATGTAATTTTCGTGAAGAACCTTTTAAAATTGGAATTTTGAATTCATCGTTTAACAGCAGGTGTGTTTAGGCATCTCCTTTTAACAGGAGATTCAATTTGGCACTTTCCGCCAAATTTTGAATTTTCCGCTCCTGTTAAAAAATTCTATGAAAATCAAATTTATCGTCTCATCCTAAAATATTTCAGAAAACGCCCAAACGCAGCCCCTGTTAAAAGCGGAACTCAAGATTTTAATTTTAAAAGGTTTCTCACGGAAGTTACATTTTGGCACACCCTAATGCCCATATTTAATTAAAAATATTTTGAGTAACTATGATTATGGGGTACAGTATAATAAATAATTTTAGATATAAGAACTTCAATTAAACAGTGGTGATACTTACTAAGTAGGTTTTCTTAGTTTAGAGAACCATATTTTTCTCTCAGTGGAAATGTTTTCATTGTTTTTTTTTTTTTCTTTCTAAAATAGTACAATTTAGTTGTAGAAAATATCGGACGTACTCACTATCACATTAATCGTGTCCATTGCTAGTTGAAATAAGGTAAAAAATATTATTTTAAAAAATTATTCTACTGTCAATAAATTACGATAATTAGTCACCATAAATACACAAATTGAACACACACTTAAAAATTGAATTAATATTTACGATTTACCTGTTTTTTTTTTCTTTTTTTTTTTTAATTATATTAATGCAGTTTCTTAAATTAAAATTTATCTTTTAAAGATTTAAAACAGTTATTATGAAATATATTTTTATTTATACAAATTTCAATTTTTAATAACGTTCAGGGCGCAACTACGAAGCGCTTTCAAATATTCGTTATAACTTTACTAATATTTAGAATTTCGATCTAAAATTTTTATATTAAAAATATCTATTTTCTTTAATATAAAATTGATGATTGAACTAAAGCTAGTTTCTATAAAAAATCTCGAAATAATGGTTACTGATTCCTTATTGGTTAGGATTAAAGCGCGTGCAATTTGAATTCCTAATAAACATATATTTTATATGAAACTTGTAAAGAATAAACAGCCATATGAATGACTTACAATTGATAATGCAACGAATCTACAGATCAGTATTAATTATATATAATGATTATAATTATAATTGTATATAAAATGTATAGTGTAAGTGTTTAGTTATTATTTTCAATCATTGTATCAATGATGAATTATTATTGTTATGATTATTAGTTATTATTATTAATTATAATACATGTATTTATAATACAACGAGTATCTCTTTTGTACGTATTATATGCTAATAAAATATGATATATTATTATTGTAATCAAATAAAATCTGAAATTGAGTATGTAAAGATAAATGCTTTACATTACTGATCCGCTTTATAGTAGTAATATAATATAAAAATAAAAATAAAAATATAGGTATGGTTCTACTTACTTTTAATTGTAATGATAGCCATTTACCGCGAACCGAAGGATTTGATTTATTGTAACATATGTGTTCTGATTAACCGCGACCTAGATGTAAGATTAACTAGATGTGACTCATAATATACCTCAACGTACCATCATCATCATTATCCAATTAATATAATTAAAACTTATGGATTTTTAACATTTAGTATTATTATTATTGTAAGATAAAATACTGTTGAACTTAAAAGGACTATTCTATAGGACTTTGCTCCAGTTACTAGAACATTAAAATTAATTATACTGGATTTTATAAGGTGAAGAAATAATTATTGATTTTATTAATAAATATTTGTAGTTAAAAAGAATTTAAAGAAACGAATTATTCATTTAGATATTACAAAATATATTTGTTCTATAGCATATAGTGTTGTAATGTACTCATTTTGTTAGTTTTTAAACATTCGATTCATTTAATGAAACCCAGATACTTATAAAATGTCCTGGAAGGTTTCTTAGCTTAGAAGAGTTTAGATTTTTAGTACTTTTAAAATATTTTAGATTATTCGAGTACGTTAAAAATCGTATAAGATAATTTCATAATCTACATGAAAAAATACATTTATTAATTATTTTTTGGAAACAAAAATATAGCATTGCTTGTGGTTGTATATTTATACTTTTAAATGAATCCAATGATAGATCAACGAAGTGTCCCGCGATGAAAACGACAGGTCGAGATGTTTTGCACATTATTATTAACATTGATTTCATTATAGTTGTTCTTGAAGAATGCCAATTACTATTGTAAATTTCATTACGGAGGTTTTCAAACTGCAATTAAAATGATTATTATTAAAGTGATTATCAATTATTAATTACATTTCTTTATTAATTAACTTTGATTATAGTTGCTCTATTTATTTCTTATAATTAAACGAGATGAAATATCGTGATTCCGAAGAAATAATCTTGATTCCCAAAATTTTTGACTTCCCGCTAAGAAAATCGAAGATTTTCAAAAATCGGGAAATTATTGTTTTCACCCCGTTTTTCGAAAATCGAATTTTCATCGGATCTCGACGTATCGAGGTCCTAGGAAGTTTCCCTGACTATTCCCACGATGGTGTCTGTATGCTTCACCGATTTGATCGCAGTTAGTGCCATTCAAAAGGGCTTGACTGAACTTAAGTTTTGAATATACTTTGGACCGATTCGGACCAGTAGATTATGAGAAATCTCAAAAAAACTACAAAAAAAATTTTTTCAAATGTGGTTTTTTTGGAATAACTTTTAAACGGCTTGACCGATCGATTCCAAAAACTAATCAGCTCTTAACATTAAAAAACCACGTCGATCGACACCAAGCCGGTCAAAATCGGTTGATTCGTTCGTGAGTTATCGTTGACGAAAGAAATCGGAAAAAAGTGTTTTTTCGAATGACACCAAAACTTCTGGTCTTATCAATTTGTGTTTAAAAATGTATCATAGAATTTGAAAAGCTTCGTCGAATGCCGCCAACTGCGTGAAAATTGTTTCGTTCATTCAAAAGTTATTGCGGTTTGAAAATTCAAAAAATAGTGTTTTATTAAACTTCTATCAGACTTTTGAGCTCGGAGAGCTCAAAACTACATGAAAATTTTCTTTTGAGCTCTTCGAGTTCAAAAATGTAAGAAGGACAATTTTGAGCGCTTAATTACGAAAATAGCGGGAAGTTGCAAGGATGGCTTTCAGGGTCAACCGTTTTCCTAATTTTTTTGTGTATTAATTATAAAAATACAAAAATGTTCTTTACCTCTATTGTTACCTGCTGAGCGGTGATACATTGTAAAAATTGTTGCGAGCACATGACAATAAAAAAAACACATTAGTAACGAAATTCAGATCATTGATTTGAGTTTGAGATAACATATATGCGACAGTACATAATACAACTGTATTTGTAACGTAATGAATGAATACCGCCTTTGAAAATAGTATATTTGTGAATTTGAATAAACTGAAAAAAAATATAATTCTTTAAAAAAAAATATTCAGTAACAATAAAAATTTAATAAAAAAATATTTTGTATTTTTCCAGTCAGTTAACAATAATTTGTTCATATACAAAATTAAATACATTACTTCAAAATAGCTATATGATTCTCGAACCAATCACATAACAATTGCTGTTCAATTTTCTTTAATTTATCTTATATTATTTAAGTTATCTTCACTTAAAATTTTTTCGTCCGTAGATGCAATAATTTCCAATTTTTCGATAAATAATTTGAAACGATGTTGAAGCACAGTAAGCTTACCACAAACTTGGAACATCATTGTCGGCAAAAATACATTAAAGCCTGCATTAACAACAGCAAGAATTATGACGGAGTACATTTGTTCGACAGCTGTGCACCAGTAAATTACGGGGTTCATTGTATAATTGTATGGAAAGTATCCTCTGTAAGGTAATCCATACGCTGTGTTTATCACAACAAAATGTCTCATTGTATACCACGCTATTGAAGTCATCCCTAATTTTGGAAACCAAAAAGTGATCATTCTGCAGAATACAATTATACAGCTTATTTAATTAAAAATTTTTGCTAGAGTGGTTTATCATTTTCAGACAACTGTTTTAATTATGTTTACTACTGAAAATTTTGAAAAGTATTTTACGCGATTAACGATCTCTGATAAAACGAAAGGATTTGAAATTATAAAATGAGGAGCTAATTTTCAAAAGGGTATCTTTTCATTTTTGATTAATCGAGACAAAAAACTAGTTATCTTCAATTATAAATATTTTTATCGAACTTTTTTAATTTTGCTATAAAGTGCTATCAGTTATGAAGCTATAATTTGATTTTCATTTAGGAATCTTTATAATTCTCGAAGTAGTTGATATTTAAAACTTCAAAAAACGGCTTTTTTAAAATATGAAAAGATACCCTTTTGAAAATCAGCCCCTCAAATATTTTTAATCATTTCTTATCTGTCGATTTTCCATCTTTAAAAATCATTCACAATGATTAATTGTGAAATTTCTAAAATGATTTACATGATTTCAAATTTTAAAGAATGATTAATTTCTTAATTACTTTTAATTACAAATCATGCTGCTTCATCAGCCCTGACGGATTCAAAGTGCGGTAGAGTACGGTAATATACGATAAATTTATGGTAGGGTACGGTACAGAGTACGCTACGTACAGTGATTTACCGTAATGTAGTATGACATCGTAAATTACGGAGATTGTACGACAAAGTACTGTAATTGTACAGTAATTTACCGTTATTGTACGATAACTTATCGTCAAAATAGGGTAAATTTGACGATAGGTTATCATTGGAATACGGTAATGCGGAAAATTTAGAAGTATATATTCTACCGTATTTTCACCGTATGCTACCGTATTTTTACCGTTCTATACCGCATTTTCGTCGTTATTTACTGTACGTTGCGGTTTCTACTGTGCAAGTAGAATGCTACTGTAATCTTCGGTGATCACACGGTATATCAACCGTATTTTTACCGTACAATATCGTAACTCTACAGTATTTCAGATCCGCCAGAGAGGGGAAATCATATTTTCAACTGCTGCTAAAAACACTAACGTAGAGAAGTAAACATATAATAGAACTATCTAAAAATGATCTATTCTTTCGAATGATAGAAATCAACAAAATATTTGGTTATCTTAATTCAAGGAGTTATTTTGCAAACTCATATAAATTAAAATCCTTGGATCCCGGGTTAAAATTTTAAGTGTTGTTAAACGTACAAGATTCACTTATATTCCAAGAATTTTTTTTCTTTTCATAGAAACTAGTTTTTGAACGAAAAACGTAAAGCTCAGAAGAAAACAAAATTATTATGATATTGTACGACCAAAGATGATATACACTTGAATCAAGAGACAATAATTATCGATCGAAGATATTAGTCTCTGAATACAAGGTAAGGAATTTTTGAAACAAAGGCAACCAGATTTTTCAAAATAAATTTTTTGATTCAAGTTAAATTCTCTTGAATTAAGTTAATTTAATATTTTTATTGACTACTATAATTTGTTATAAGAAATAATAAAATAATATTAATTACCTGTCAAGTCGATCATATTTCGCATGAATCAGTTCCTCGTCAGCATTTTTCAATCGAAGTGGATGAATCTACAGTTTGTCAATAACTTCAATAATATTTTGACGATAATTTAGAATGCTAGTTATTTTTGGAATGTTTTGAACATATCCCACTACCAGTGAGACGTGATCAACCATAGCAGCAAATTCAAAATTTTCAAACTCTATATCCAGTAGTCCAGATATCAAAAATGATAAATGAAAAAATATTACTATACTGGTGTATAAATCGTAAACTCGTGCTTTTAACCCTTTCCATTTAAGAGGTCTCCAAATGCCAGCATAAGTGAGTACTTGAAAACTCTGAGGTAGTTCGACTCCCATATTTTCATTTGTTATTTTTGCTATATATCCGCAGACATTGTTTTGTTTAGACAAACAATGGACTAGTCGTCACAAAGTCCGAACTTACAATGTAAAATCTAAAAACTTATTATTGTGCAATTTAGATTTTAATATTTAATAGAGCAAGCTGTTATACATTAAGTGTTTTTCAGTCAGGTAATAGTTGATTAATAATTCAGAAGCATTTTCGAAAAAATTACATAAATTACGTACAGTTATCCGTAATACTATTTTCAAATATTAATGTATAAGTGATGTACGATAGGGAGATTACAAAATTTACGCTCTAGTCATGTATTAGTTTCGTTGAAATTTATATTGCTTTGTGATACATGTGAATCTTCGTTATTTCAATGAAAATTCAATAGTATTATGTGACTATTTTGAAGAATTCTTAATGTTGGTTGATGATTATTTATTACTAGGCATTTCCATCTACTAGTCAAATCAATAGTTTGTAAACTATTGATCTATTTACGTACCAAAAACTTATATGTACCCGAGTCGAAATTTAAATTGTAGAGATTCAACGTATTGAACGTTAAAATTGTCATTTGAACGTAATGGATGTTAAAAACGGATATGTTGAACGGATCCAACGTATTGTAAATTTGAAGAGAACTAATAATGGGTAAAAATAAGTAATATTAAAACTACTTAAATAACTACATATCCTCAAAACCTAAATAGACAAAAAAAATTTTTAATTTCCCGCTAAGAAAATTGGGAAGTTATTGGTTTTACCCCGTTTTGCAAAAATCGAACTCTCATCAGATCTCAACGTTTTGAGATCACAGGAAGCAATCTTAAAAAAAACAGTGAAAAAAATTTTTTTACAGTGGTTTTTTTGGAATAACTTTTAAACAGCTTAATCGATCAACACCAAAAACTAATCAGCTCTTAACCTTAAAAAAATCACGTCGATCGCCGATAATCCGGTCAAAATCGTTTCATTCGTTTGAGAGATATCGTATAAGAAAGAAAACCGAAAAAAGTGTTTTTGGGAATTACTCCGAAATTTTTCATCTAAAAAATTTTTGTTGTCGATTCTTTTAAAGGACATAAAAAACTGCATCGATTGTCGCCAATTGCGTGAAAATCGGTTGATTCATTCAAAAGTTATTGTGGTTTGAAAATTCAAAAATTGTGTTTTATTAAACTGCCCTCAGAGTTTTGAGCTTGAAGAGCTCAAAATGACATAAAATCGTATTTTTGAACTCGAAGAGCTCAAAAACGTAATAAGCGGGAAGTTGCAGGGATGGCCTTTAGGGTCAACCGTCGTCCTAATTTTTTTCCAGTTCTGTTAGGGAGATTTTATATTTTTAGCTTAAATTGACAGAAATGCTTTATCGAAATTTTTGACCCTCGGAATAATTTCTAAAATTATGAAATATCATTCATACGATTTTATACCAAAAATGGTCGCATAAATCTGTACATAAAATGATAACTTTTATACAATTTTATAAAATTTTGTACCACTGGATTTTTACAAAAAAAAATAAAAATTTTAATTTTTGACTTCCTGCTAAGAAAATTAAAAATGTGTATTTGATTGAGTAGTTTTAACATTACTATTTTCACCCATTATTGGTTCTCTTCACATTTATAATACGTCGGGTACGTTTAACATACGTTGTTGACGTCCATTACGTTCAAATGACGATTTTAACGTTCAATACGTTGAATCTACGATTTAAATTTCAACTCGGATACTAATAGGATCGGCGGTAAGTATTGATTTGAATTCTTTTTTACCTGATTAATTATTTATATTTTTTGTTTTATTTCAGTCTTTGATAATTATAAGGACAAAGTTCATACTTTTTTTAACAATAAATAATAAACTGAGCAATTAATTACATCGTGGATTTAATTATTTTTAATAAAACCATAATTATTATTTATCCATTGTATTAATAAATTTCTCTAAGAAACAATACAGATACATATTGCATAATTTTTTTACTGATGATCTTAGATGATTTGTGTTTACTTTTTCTCCGGAGAACAGATTACCCTTCAAGTACATTATAAATGGTGTACGACAATTTGAGGATCTAAATAATAAAAATTAAAAATTATGAATATTCATGAACCCATATTTGTTTAAAAATAGAAGGCAAATAAGAAATTTCTGAAACTATTTTTCAGAAATCTATTTTTGAATAAAGTTGTTTAAAGTAAAAATAAAGTTTAAAAATTAGTGAGTAAAAACATACAAAGAAAAACTTAAGGAAGATAATGAAAAAACTATTGAGAGATCAAGTTATAATTAAATATATAAAAAAATAATAATCGAAAAGGATGGATACAATTATTGGAAAGATGAGAAGAAAATAGAGGAAGAGAAAGAACAAGAATAAGAATGTGGCTAAAATAAGATGTGGAAAGATTGGGAAAGCTTATAAGAAAGGATATACGGAGTGGGCGTGTAGATTATGTACACAGAAAGAAAAAAAGTCTTGAGTCAAGCGTAAATTTTCTTAAATCAAGAAAGTTAAATTTTTTTAAGCCAAGAAAATTTCTTCTTGCTCCAGAATAACTTCAGTCTTATAATTTTCTTAATTCAAGAAATTTTTTTTCTGTGTAATGAAAGCATGGAAACACTAACACATCTAAGTACGTGTAAAGAAGTAAAGAAAGGGGTGAATGAGGAGGAAAGAAAGTATTTGGAAAAGTGGGATGAAATAGTAGAGGAAGGAGAGATTAAAAGAGAAATATATTCAATTCTAAAAGGTGAAATAGAAATTTTTGTAAAATTTTTCGTAAACTCGAAGAACTAATAAAAAGAAAGAAAAAAGCTGAAAAAATTTGGAGAAGAAAGTGCAAAAGCGGAACAGAGAACCGAGTGAGGAATTCTGAGTGGTTAAGAGAAGAAAAGATTGGTAATAGAAGGAGAAAAGTGAATTCCAAAAGTTAAAGTAAGTGTTATCAACAAATAATGTTTCTAAATGTTTATACTAGTTAAAAAATGTTTAAAATAATTAATAATTATTACCTATTTAAAACTTAGTATCTAATTTTAAATCTTAGAAAAGAAAACTTGTGCAAAACTGTTAAGTTATGCAAATAAAACACCATAATAGTAATAATAGTGAGTAAAAACAAAAAATAATCTTGTAAATTTATCAATTTTTCAGTTCGTTATAATTTTTTTAAAATAAAATTATTATTCGTTAGCTTTTATCTACCTTAATTTTGTTAATTTTGCACAGTAAAAAATTTTTAGTATTTATGTTAAAAACGGTCTGTGTTAGAAATGATTATGTTGATTTTTATGTTAACTTGACACTTTTATTTGTGTTACATATTTTTTAACATAAAAATGTGTTAATACATCTTTATAACACTTTTTGTGTGTTACTTAAAAATCAACACAAATTTTGTGTTGTCCAGCAAACGGTAACACAAAGCTTGTGTTATTAGGACGCGTCTTTTCTTGAGGTTACGCGGCAAACGGTTAGTTAGCGTTTCCATTACAATTGTTACTTTATTTTCGTTCGTTAAAGTTTCCATCTAATTTATTGGTATAATTATTTAAAATAAAGTTTTGACTAGTGTGAAGAAAAGAAATTTAGTGAAGATAACTACTGAAGAAAAAAATTTTTAATATACAAATACATTGTCATACTGGAATGATCAGTTGACATCCTTTGAAAAAAACCTACTCTTTTAAATGCTAAGAAACAAGAGATTGAAAATTTCCAGTTTAAAACTATTATTAAAAATCTTTTTATGGTATTGATATTACAAATAAGTTTTTACTGTTGGAAATAGTATCGAGTTCAGAGGAACTAAATTAATAATTAATAAATTTATTTGCACGTCTTTCGCAGATGATTTACCAGTTTTTAGTAAAACTTTAGCGTTCTTTAATAACGACTACGAATATTTTATAATATGTGAATCTTGGAAAACTAAAAATATTCTACCGTCTTGTTTTGGTTACTCTATTGAACCATCATGTGAAACGTTTATTGTCAATGTGATGGATTTACCGTATACTAAAAGCTGGTAACTATATCAATATGCAAATACTTTAGTTATAATTACAAACTATTTTTATAATTAAACAATATGTGATAATAATAATGAAGTTCTTATACTAACTCTACCAATAAATCTAATTTTGCAGTAAATATTGTGAATTTCTGTATTTTAAATTATTCACCTAATCTTCGTTTTCAATTAAAACCGACATTAATATCAATTGTTATCAAAAAAACTTTCATTTTTATGATATTGGACTGTTTATAGAAATTAGCGTTGATTAATTAACATTCATAAGTTAACATTTATTTTGTGTTACTGTTAACACTTAAATTGTGTTAGATTATTTGTTTTTCTCTAGAGTAAAATTCTGACACAAAATTTCTGTTAAAGATTTAACATATTTTTTTTGTGTTGAAATTCAACACAAATATTGTGTGGACCGTTTTTAACATAAAAATTGTGTTAATTTTACACAAAATTTTTTACTGTGTGATGACAGTAATAGTGAAAAAATCAAAATATAAATTTGACGTAAAATTTAGTTTTTTACAACTTTTATTCGATATTTTTCATTCTATCTCTTACTCTTTTCATGCAATTCTATTGAAAGAATGTTTTTTTTTTCATCCCTTCTAGGGTTTGGAAAAAATAAAATCTATGCATGGTTTTTAGACACTTCTAAGTTAATCATGTTGAAAAATTGGAACTCCTGACAGACTTTTTAATTTTTTTGGACTAAATAGCGAATTTTATTTTACAGTAAGAGTATAAAATTTAACTTTTAAACAAAAAGAGAAGCAATATCTACTGCTTAGTAATTTTAGTGAATATTCTTATACTATACGCCCATACCAAAGAAATGTAAATATAAAAGTTGAGCTTGGAGCAAATACCAATAAAAATTTTTTTCAGAAAAATAAGCATATATACTCACTCTTTTGAACGAATCTAGTGATAAAGTTACGAAGTATCCACTAACAAACTCAACCGGTATGATTGACTTTGACATTATTATAATAATTGACTTTTGAATAGTTATTCTGGTAGCAAACCAGTTGGTGCTAAAAATCATGTCACGAAGATCTTCAAACTAAAAAATTCAAAAAAATTTTTTCCAAATCATCAATTGCAGTAAATAGTTTTGTATGTACTAAAAAATGTTTCTATAAATCAATTGGTCCGAAAAAATTTCTTGCATTAGAAATATTAAGTATACACAGAAAGAACAAAATTACACTGCATATCCTCCCATATTATACTCAGTGTAATCTGTGGTGAAAAAAAAATTTCATATAATTTGTATAATTTGAATTATACTCAGTAGAATTTTGTATTATACAATTTTTTTTAAAATTGTGATATTCAAATTTTTTAGTAAAATTTTTTTGAAAATTTGTAAAATTTGTGAAAATTGTAGTAATCAATTTTTTTTTCAATTGTATATTGTTTTTTAAATATATCAATAAAATCAAATAGAAATTTCGTTCAAAAAAATGAAAATATTTACTAAAAATTTTTCAACCCCAAATTATCGAAAATATTGTGCTTGAATGATTCTTAAATATTTTCTATCTATGTATTGCATTGCATTTTTTAAAAATACATCAAAAGATGAACAATTTAAAAAAAAATAATCATCACTAACTTGAGAAATTTTCAAAAAAATTTATAAATTAAAAAATAGAAAAGTTGAATATCACAATTTTCAAAAAAATTATATAATCGAAGATTCTACTGAGTATAATTCAAATCATACGGGATATTTTTTCGGATCATATCCAGTGTAATCTGGGGCGGTATAACCAGAAAAATTACTTGGTCAAATCGGAGATTACACTGAGTATAATACAAAAATAATTAAGTATAATCTGGATTATATTTGATATTATCTGAAATTTTTTTTTACCAAAGATAACACTGAGTATAATATGGGAAGATATGCAGTGTAATTTTATTCTTTCCGTGTAGATTTGAGAGAAAAATTTTAAATAAAGCAGAAAAATTTCTGAATCAAAAATTTTTTCTTGATTTAAAAATTTTATGTAGTTCCAAAATTTTTTTACTTAATTGAAGGCAAAGAAATTTTTTTAATAATTTTTCTCTTAAATTAAATCGATTCTTCAAACAATGCACAAATTGATATATTTTACCTCCAAAGTAATTTGATGAGCAGAAGAACATTGCAAATATTGTTGCGTACATTTAACAGAAAAATAAAACACATTACCAATAAAAATGTTATCTATTTCGCAGTGACTTAAGATATACGCAAGCGTACACATTACTATTGAATTGATAACATAATGAATGAAAACAGCTTTTGCAAAAACAGATTTCGTAAAATCATACAAGCTGAAATTAAAAAAATTAATTCAGTATTTTAATCTATAAACAGACCGTTTATATAATAGTGGCTCAACCTTAAAAGTGTATTATGACTTTCCACCCAGTTAGCGATAAGTTGATCTTGATATTTTTCAGTCATCACTATTTTCTTCTTCGCAATATCTTCAACAGGGTTATCCATTTGAACATTATCAGCCAATTGCTCCATGATCATTTTGAAACGATGTTTGAGTATTTGAATTTTAGTACAAATTTGATACATCGTTGAAGTGAAAACTAAATTGAATGCACCGTTTATACAAATGAGACTGGACACAGAGAAAAGTTGATCGAGAGCAGTCAACATATAAATATTATGACTGCTGGAATAATTGTATGGTATTCTTCCTCTGTAGGGTAGGATGATTGGTGATTCCATGGCAAGGATACGTCCTGTCGTGTAATATACAAGGGATGCTGTTTGTAGCGCCGCGTAACATAGAAGGACAAACCTTTAAAAAGGAAACAAAAATTGTTGTGAATTGTTATTTTAAATCGAAATAATTAGCAAATGTAATAATAGTGTATCCGATAAATATAAAAAATCAAAATTTTATTTTTATTCACTAATTGCCGTTTGAGGTCGTTAATTTGAATCCCGCATCACGATCTTCAGTAGTATTTTATAACAAGTAGTTTCATTAATATTTAAGCATAGACATTCAAAATGTACGATAAAGCGATCATTAGTATTTATTGATTGCAATTACTACTCTTTACACAGAATAATGCCGGAGAAATCAATTTTTGAAGAATTAAAAGTTCGTAAAAATTAAAGAAACATTTCACCAAATTTTATAAAATTGGATTTTACTACCAATATTTTTCAGTAAAATTTTTCTTAATCTTTCGTTAAATTTTATAATAAAAATAATATTTTTCTTTTTATATATACATTCAATTTTGCTGAAAACTTTTTTAATCAATTAAAAAAATTTGAGAACTTTCTAAAAACATAACTATTTTTTTTTTAAATAGAAAAAATGAAACAGATCCGTTTTCAACGATTTTTTTGTCTTTCGAAAAAACCGAAAACAACTCGATGATTATCATTTGTTTTTAAAATATTTATGACCTTATTTAGTTGATTTAAAAAATTTCTAAGAATCACCATTAAAATAAAAACCAGTAAAAAAATTTCAGCGAAATAAGGCATTGAGTTAAAAAGTAGATGATTTGACGTGGAATGTCTCATATGTGTGAAAAGATCGAATTGGAACAAAAGTCGAATTTCGCCGTTTCAATTTAACAAGTTTGAATTTCCACAATTTCTAAAATAAAATTTTTTGTTAGTACACGGGACGAACAAGATGACACTGAATATCATCCCAGATTATACTCAATGATATCTAGGGTGAAAAAAAAATTTCAGATAATATCAAATATAATCCAGATTATACTTTGTGATATCTGGATTATACTTATTATAATCTGGATTATACTCATTATAATCTGGATTATACTAGCTACTATCTGAAATTTTTTTTTCACTCAGTATAATCTAGGATGATATCCAGTGTAATCTTATTCTTACCGTGAAGTTATGCATTTCATAAAGATTTCTTCCGATAAATGCTCTAATAGCATTTTGTAACGCGTCATGAAATTTACTTATATAAAAATTGACTAAGCATTACATACCTATTTAAGACATACATAGATATTTTGAATGTTTGCGTATATTAATTAATTAATTAATAAAAGCAATATTTATTAAATATACACAGAAAAAAAATTTCTTGAACCAAGAAAATTATGAGGAAGACCGAAGTTATTTTGGAGCAAGTAGAAATTTTCTTGACTTAAAAAATTTTAACTTCATTCAAGAAATTTTAACTCCATTTAAAAAAAATTAAGTCTTCATTCAGATTTTCTTAATTTAAGAAAATTTATGGTTGATTCAAGACTTTTTTTCTTTCTGTGTAGCTAATAAATACATAACGAAAAAAAAAACTTTATTAAAAAATCATTAATAAAAAATATTAAAAAAAAAAAAAAATTGACTTATAATAAAAGATTATTACCTGCTAAATTTGTCGTATTTCGTTTGAATTTTTTTTTCATCATCGTCTTTCATCTCGAAATGATTATTTGAAAGTTTGTATTCTATTTCTATAAGATCACTACGATTAAATAGCATACAAATAATCTTTGGTGTATTTTCGATGTATTGCAGTATTAGTGTGATAAGATCAATATCGCCAAGAAAGTTAAAATGAGCATAATCGATTTCCATAATACCGCATACAAAAAATGAATAGTTAAAAAATAAAACAATAAGTGTACATAAATCGTAAATTCGTGCTTTCAATCCTTTCCATTTAATCGGTCTGAAAAGTCCTAGCCACGTGAAAACTTTCCAACTGTTTGTGATGAGATTCATTTTTATTCTGTTATTTATTGTTTAGGGTTGAAATACAATGAGTAATAATACAGTTACAAATTTTTAAAATCATTAGGCGATTGACACAAACATGTGTCGGGAATAGGTATTAAAGGTATGGTGGTTGTTTTCTGCACTTCCCTATTCGAGTCTAGGCACCTAAACGTCTAAGAGTGGTCAATAATTTGCTACAACAAAGCGACAATTATGCAATTTTATAATTAATTGTACCTAGAGCTACAAAGTTCTTGCCAAAAACCATTAAAAACTCATACCATATTCAAATTAGGATAATTTGTAAAATAACTCGTAATTGAGATAGTGTTTTATTATTCATTACGTACGGTAGAGTTACGTTCACATGCGCTCTGTTTTAACTTTTAAGTCATACTTTAATAATCGGTTACATTGTGAGAAAGAAAATCTACAAAATTTGATTCGTCTTCAGATAAGTTTTCAATCATCTATATTTGATATTACCATTGTATTATGTTATAGAATTCTACAATTCTACAATTATATTTTTAAAACACAAGACTTGCAAAAATTATTCACATAATAAACAATTGAGTTTTTTTTATCATGTATAATCTAATATTTTGCAACATTTTGATTCTGGGTTTTCTGAAAAAAATAATTTTTCTAGTAAGGGGCCATCCCTAAATTACGTCAGTAGTATGGGGCATAACTGGGGAGACACAACAAACCCCCACTCCTCGGCCACTGGCGCCAGACCTTTTCCTCACCCCTCAGCGTTGGGTTCCGCTGAATGTTGGTGCCGGGTGTCTGGGCCTTTTGATTGACAGTTGTTAATTGACTTGTGGAAAATGTTTTTTTCGAATGTTTACAGAAGTGTTGTCATGGCAGGGGGTAATTAAGATGGTAAGGATAGGTGTATGTTTTTTATGTTTAAAGATGTAGGTCATAAATTAGTCATGGCATGGGAAAAAGATGTAGGATTGTATGATTTTCTATATATTTTTGAAGATGTGGTTTATTTTTAAAATGAAAACAAGTAAAATATTTCGTTTTTTTTTCTTTATTTACCATATTTCTTCTTATTTATAAAAATAGTAGTACAATTAATAATGTTGGTACAATTATTATGAACAATAAAATTAGTAATACAATTAATAATACAATTGGTATATTATGTACTTATATATTAAACATAAAGTCCTAGGTCATCAGACGCAATTTCTGCTTTATTATCAATGAGAGCAAAGAAATCACCCGAGATTTTGAAAACTTCTTGAAGTTCGTTATTTAACACTGCCACGGAATAAAATCCATCGTTTCGTCGCAAAAATGTAATATTATCAAGTACACATGATGCTGAATCTTTGAAGAAGCCATTTGCGTCGTATATATACACACGGTCCACATTTAATGTTTTGCGAATTTTATTCGCTTTTTTAATATGTGCAAGTATAGATTTTTGGGTAAATCGATACCCGTTTGATACAGATTCTAACGGGTATTCTCCATTCTCCATTTTTATGATAGAAAGTGATGATAACGAAGACACCCTAGGAGGTTCTTGTAGGTTGACGTGAGAAACTGTAGTAAGTCTATTTTGGTATGTGTGGGGGTAGAAAACTTGAGATAGAGTGTGGAGAGGCAGAGCTTCTATTTGAGATCTTTACGTTTTTTCCAAATAAATTTTTTCATCATTCTTGTCGCTAAGCGCATACGCAATGGAGCATTCAAATTTCCCCTGTAATCGACGAGGTAGTCGAAGCTGAATTATTAGGGTTATTACCTGAAAATTTAGTAAATCTAAATTCAGTTCATTTAGATTCACTTATATCAAGTGAAGTGTCAAATAACGTGAATAATTCAATTGAAGAAAATGAGGATTTAGTGTTTTTACGGGAACATGGAATAGCATTAAGCCCTTCCCAACAAATTGACATGGAAGATTTTGACGAGGATTTATTTGATGGTAAGTTGAGAAAATATTTATTATTATTTAAAGTTTTACGATTGTATAACTTAATTATGTATTAATACTTTGTTTTTTTTTTTCATAATTTTTCATAAGTAGGAATCATTCAGCATGGAGGAGAACGAGTACGACACCATAATATTGAAGAAAATCAAGAGAATTCCGATAATGAAGATCAATTAATAAACGGAGGTGTAGGAAATAATAATATAGATCAACCGTTAATTCAAATTTTTAATGGAGTAGAACGGCTTGAAAGATTTCGGGTAAACATTCATCTGATGGAATTTCGCATACAGCCTGTACCACACGGCGTCAATGCAGTTCAGTGGACTATAAGTGCTTTCCGTGAAGTTTATAATAAAATAATAGAAGCAGGTGGAGCTGGACACAATCGGTTTTGTTTAAGTTTCCGTTTCGAAGGGTTACAAAGCAATGCAGCCGTTTCAAAGTATGCGACCTATTGATGGATATGAGTTTGAACAATTGTGGGATTTAGTGAACAAAATTTCGCAAAGTGCTGGTGGTTTTAATGTAACAGACACTTTTCAAATAAAGTTACACATTGTGGAAGCAGTGGTTGGACAAAAATATTCCGAGGCATGCGACAGAAAATGTCCACCCGGAGTGTTAAAAATGAATAATAATGATAATCTTTGTTTACCTAGAGCTCTTGTTATGGCACTAGCAGGGCAAAGAAAAATAACCGAAAAGGCCTCCATTGGACAATTGTATGAAGAATGGAATCGTATACGTGATTCGCGAAATAAAGGAAATTCTTACCAAAAAGAGAAGGCTTTGAAACTTATCGCAGAGGCTGGAGTGTCAGTACCTGAGAGTGATTGCGGATTACCAGAAATAAAAAAATTTCAAGCATATTTTATACCAATGAAGATAGCGATCATTGTGTATAAATTGAAAAGCACTCCTTCAACTGCATCAGACGATGTAATTTTCGATGGGTCAAACACCGTTATTGCTCAAAATGGAAACATAATTCACACACACTAAGAATTCTTTATTACCCCGAGGAAAATCACTATGAATATATTCAGACAATATTGAGTTTTCAGGCAGCACGACATTATTGTGAACCATGCAGGGTAACGTTCAAAAACCCGTATGATCATAAAAATTGTTCTTACATGTGTAATAAATGTTATGCTAAACCTCCATGTGATTCAACACAAGCACATAAATTTTGTAACAATTGCAACCGCGTGTTTTATGGACAAACGTGTTTTACTCGACATCTTACACCTGGTTTGTATCAAGGACAGCAAACGGTTTGTGAAAATGAGCAGTTTTGTACAAATTGTAAAATTTTTACTTATCCGAGAAAATCAAAACATGAGTGTGGTAAATCAATGTGTACGATCTGTAATAAATTATGTAAAGATCAGCATCTGTGTTATATTCCGGTAGCCAAACCTTTAGACAATAGTAAAAAGTATACACGATTTGTCTACTATGATTTGGAAACACGTCAGGATGAAGAACTTTATGTGGGCACATCAGTCTATAAACATATTCCTACTTTATGCGTGGCTCAATCAGTATGCGATTTATGTTGTGATAATGACAATTTTAATCCTAATTTAAGTGATTGTATTAATTGTGGGTTGAATGAAATTAATTTTCATGGTGTGGATTGTGTTGAGAAATTTGTGAATTACATTTTTGATCTAAGTAAGTTGAAAAACTGTAAAAAAGTGATTTGTATAGCTCACAACGCCAAAGGATTTGACGGTCAATTTATTCTATCGGAAGTTATGACAAGACAATACAAAGATATAGATGTAATAATAAACGGTACAAGTATAACATTGTTAGAATTAAATAAGAAAAAAATAAAATTTATTGATAGTTTAAACTATATGCCAATGCCACTAGCTGCCCTTCCTAAAGCTTTTGGTTTTGAGGATCAAATAAAGAAAGGTTATTTTCCTCATTTATTTAATACTAGAGAAAATCAAAATTATGTAGGGGCTATACCTGATAAAAAATATTATAGCCCTGACTCAATGAGTAAAAAAGAAAAAAATGAATTTTTACAATGGCATAATGATCAGTTAATTATAAATAAAGTATTTAATTTTAAAGAAGAAACTATTTTTTACTGTCGCTTAGATGTAAGTATTTTACGTATAGCATGTAACAGATTTCGTAAAATTATTTTAAATTGCGGTAATGTATGTCCCTTTTTAGAATGTACCACGATAGCCTCTACCTGTATGCTGTTTTATAGACGCAACTTTTTAAAAGAACAGCAAATAGGTATTGTACCACGTTCAGGATACCGCTCAGGATACCTATCTAAATATTCTTGCTTAGATTTCTCATCTACACACTGACTAGGCCAACCGGATGCCTGTTGTTTAATTTTTAAAAAAGTATTTATATATCCCTCAAATAACCCTGCGCTATTTTTATCTTGAGGATTATATTGTACTACCTGGTATTCCCAAATTTCATCAATTTCTCGAATAACATACCCTTTTTCTACAGCTTTTCTAAGCTCACATGCAACCCATGTATCACATAACTCTCGGTCAGATATATTTTCATGGTGACAATCAGTCTGTGTTTGATCTTGACAGCAGCTTTGACATAAAGGGAAAAATAATTTTCCATGCGCTCTGACAGGTGAAACTGGATGATATAGATTACGTGGGGGTAATACTCTGCATTTAATTAATCCTTGAACGTTATCTATATTTTTACTTGGTGCTATATTTTCACATGCATCAGCCACATAAACTTTGGGGTGACCGATAGGGAAACAACCGGTTTTTAAAACCCAAGGATACAGCGAACATACATCGACATATCTGATTTTTTCAATATCTTCGCCCTTTGAATTTTTCTTTACGTCGTAATATGTTTTTACGTTGCCTGTACGTCCGCCAAAAAAAGCATCTCGAGGATTTAAAGATTTAACTGATATCACTTTAGAACTATTTAAAAATAATTGCAAGTCCTGATTATTTTTTTTTCTCTATTAAATTCACAATCCCAAATCTCAGTTAAGATATAACCACATTCTTTAATTTTTAAAGATTGCAATTGTGTGGCCTCATATCTTGACTTGAGAGTATTATTCTTTTTGTTTTTTATTTTCGGTTTTATATATAATATTTTCTCGATCATTTTTGAAACATTTAGGACAACCATGACAAAAACATCCGTGAAATTGATAAGCATAATTTACCCCGTTTTTATCAATTCTATAACCATCCAATTTTACACCATTTGGTGTCTTGATTTCTCTGTCTCGTAAAGCGTGAACTATTGAAATATTATTTTTTTCTTCAAGCCATGTAAACCATTCAAGAGCAATTCTAGACTGATTATCCCCTAAGCGGTATCCTGAACGTGGTACAATACCTATTTGCTGTTCTTTTAAAAAGTTGCGTCTATAAAACAGCATACAGGTAGAGGCTATCGTGGTACATTCTAAAAAGGGACATACATTACCGCAATTTAAAATAATTTTACGAAATCTGTTACATGCTATACGTAAAATACTTACATCTAAGCGACAGTAAAAATAGTTTCTTCTTTAAAATTAAATACTTTATTTATAATTAACTGATCATTATGCCATTGTAAAAATTCATTTTTTCTTTTTTACTCATTGAGTCAGGGCTATAATATTTTTATCAGGTATAGCCCCTACATAATTTTGATTTTCTCTAGTATTAAATAAATGAGGAAAATAACCTTTCTTTATTTGATCCTCAAAACCAAAAGCTTTAGGAAGGGCAGCTAGTGGCATTGGCATATAGTTTAAACTATCAATAAATTTTATTTTTTTCTTATTTAATTCTAACAATGTTATACTTGTACCGTTTATTATTACATCTATATCTTTGTATTGTCTTGTCATAACTTCCGATAGAATAAATTGACCGTCAAATCCTTTGGCGTTGTGAGCTATACAAATCACTTTTTTACAGTTTTTCAACTTACTTAGATCAAAAATGTAATTCACAAATTTCTCAACACAATCCACACCATGAAAATTAATTTCATTCAACCCACAATTAATACAATCACTTAAATTAGGATTAAAATTGTCATTATCACAACATAAATCGCATACTGATTGAGCCACGCATAAAGTAGGAATATGTTTATAGACTGATGTGCCCACATAAAGTTCTTCATCCTGACGTGTTTCCAAATCATAGTAGACAAATCGTGTATACTTTTACTATTGTCTAAAGGTTTGGCTACCGGAATATAACACAGATGCTGATCTTTACATAATTTATTACAGATCGTACACATTGATTTACCACACTCATGTTTTGATTTTCTCGGATAAGTAAAAATTTTACAATTTGTACAAAACTGCTCATTTTCACAAACCGTTTGCTGTCCTTGATACAAACCAGGTGTAAGATGTCGAGTAAAACACGTTTGTCCATAAAACACGCGGTTGCAATTGTTACAAAATTTATGTGCTTGTGTTGAATCACATGGAGGTTTAGCATAACATTTATTACACATGTAAGAACAATTTTTATGATCATACGGGTTTTTGAACGTTACCCTGCATGGTTCACAATAATGTCGTGCTGCCTGAAAACTCAATATTGTCTGAATATATTCATAGTGATTTTCCTCGGGGTAATAAAGAATTCTTAGTGTGTGTGAATTATGTTTCCATTTTGAGCAATAACGGTGTTTGACCCATCGAAAATTACATCGTCTGATGCAGTTGAAGGAGTGCTTTTCAATTTATACACAATGATCGCTATCTTCATTGGTATAAAATATGCTTGAAATTTTTTTATTTCTGGTAATCCGCAATCACTCTCAGGTACTGACACTCCAGCCTCTGCGATAAGTTTCAAAGCCTCTCTTTTTGGTAAGAATTTCCTTTATTTCGCGAATCACGTATACGATTCCATTCTTCATACAATTGTCCAATGGAGGCCTTTTCGGTTATTTTTCTTTGCCCTGCTAGTGCCATAACAAGAGCTCTAGGTAAACAAAGATTATCATTATTATTCATTTTTAACACTCCGGGTGGACATTTTCTGTCGCATGCCTCGGAATATTTTTGTCCAACCACTGCTTCCACAATGTGTAACTTTATTTGAAAAGTGTCTGTTACATTAAAACCACCAGCACTTTGCGAAATTTTGTTCACTAAATCCCACAATTGTTCAAACTCATATCCATCAATAGGTCGCATACTTTGAAACGGCTGCATTGCTTTGTAACCCTTCGAAACGGAAACTTAAACAAAACCGATTGTGTCCAGCTCCACCTGCTTCTATTATTTTATTATAAACTTCACGGAAAGCACTTATAGTCCACTGAACTGCATTGACGCCGTGTGGTACAGGCTGTATGCGAAATTCCATCAGATGAATGTTTACCCGAAATCTTTCAAGCCGTTCTACTCCATTAAAAATTTGAATTAACGGTTGATCTATATTATTATTTCCTACACCTCCGTTTATTAATTGATCTTCATTATCGGAATTCTCTTGATTTTCTTCAATATTATGGTGTCGTACTCGTTCTCCTCCATGCTGAATGATTCCTACTTATGAAAAATTATGAAAAAAAAAAACAAAGTATTAATACATAATTAAGTTATACAATCGTAAAACTTTAAATAATAATAAATATTTTCTCAACTTACCATCAAATAAATCCTCGTCAAAATCTTCCATGTCAATTTGTTGGGAAGGGCTTAATGCTATTCCATGTTCCCGTAAAAACACTAAATCCTCATTTTCTTCAATTGAATTATTCACGTTATTTGACACTTCACTTGATATAAGTGAATCTAAATGAACTGAATTTAGATTTACTAAATTTTCAGGTAATAACCCTAATAATTCAGCTTCGACTACCTCGTCGATTACAGGGGAAATTTGAATGCTCCATTGCGTATGCGCTTAGCGACAAGAATGATGAAAAATTTATTTGGAAAAAACGTAAAGATCTCAAATAGAAGCTCTGCCTCTCCACACTCTATCTCAAGTTTTCTACCCCCACACATACCAAAATAGACTTACTACAGTTTCTCACGTCAACCTACAAGAACCTCCTAGGGTGTCTTCGTTATCATCACTTTCTATCATAAAAATGGAGAATGGAGAATACCCGTTAGAATCTGTATCAAACGGGTATCGATTTACCCAAAAATCTATACTTGCACATATTAAAAAAGCGAATAAAATTCGCAAAACATTAAATGTGGACCGTGTGTATATATACGACGCAAATGGCTTCTTCAAAGATTCAGCATCATGTGTACTTGATAATATTACATTTTTGCGACGAAACGATGGATTTTATTCCGTGGCAGTGTTAAATAACGAACTTCAAGAAGTTTTCAAAATCTCGGGTGATTTCTTTGCTCTCATTGATAATAAAGCAGAAATTGCGTCTGATGACCTAGGACTTTATGTTTAATATATAAGTACATAATATACCAATTGTATTATTAATTGTATTACTAATTTTATTGTTCATAATAATTGTACCAACATTATTAATTGTACTACTATTTTTATAAATAAGAAGAAATATGGTAAATAAAGAAAAAAAAACGAAATATTTTACTTGTTTTCATTTTAAAAATAAACCACATCTTCAAAAATATATAGAAAATCATACAATCCTACATCTTTTTCCCATGCCATGACTAATTTATGACCTACATCTTTAAACATAAAAACATACACCTATCCTTACCATCTTAATTACCCCTGCCATGACAACACTTCTGTAAACATTCGAAAAAACATTTTCCACAAGTCAATTAACAACTGTCAATCAAAAGGCCCAGACACCCGGCACCAACATTCAGCGGAACCCAACGCTGAGGGGTGAGGAAAAGGTCTGGCGCCAGTGGCCGAGGAGTGGGGGTTTGTTGTGTCTCCCCAGTTATGCCCCATACTACTTACGTCACATGAATTTCAGAATTTTTTAATCCCTCCCCCCGTTCTTGTCACAGGTTGTCACATTGTCAGAACCCCATCCCCCTTGTTGTGACGTCACACATTTTTAAATTTTGGTTCCATGATTTTTTATCCCCCGACAAAATATCCCCAAGACAAAAAATCCCCGACAATTAATCCTAAATAGCCGGAATTTTTAAATAAAACGGAAAGATCAAATTTTAAAGATTTTTAAATTAATATACTATGCTTTGCAATTACTTTTTAATTTTTTTTTCTTATAAATTATGGCAAACAAAAATTTTCTATAAATTTCATTTAACCATAATCATGGTTTTTGTGTATATTTATTCATACACAAACACAGGTAATATTGTTGCACCCTTTTAACGTGGTTTTTGTTTGTGTTTATTCGACATTAGACCAACACATACCCTTGTTACCGTGCTGTGCCCTTTTATCATTGTGGTCTTAATAATTTTTCATAACTATAACGAATTTAAAGGATAACTTGTCGGGGATATTTTGTCGGGGGATCAAGACGCCTGATACTATAAATATAGATTAAGTTTGTAAATATTTAAAGTGTTCTATTCACAAATAAGTTTCGCGTTTGAGTATTCCAAATTTTAACATGTGACGTCACAAAGCTTTTGACCCCCCTGCTCTGTGTCACACAATCTTACATTCTGGTGATACCCTCCCCCTCCTTTAAGGTTTGACGTAATTTATGGATGACCCCTAAGGTAAGTTTTTAAAATATCGTACAATTCAAGTACAAGGTAAATTTTTAATAAAATGTATAGACATCATGGATACAATGTGTTGTCCTTTATACTATGCCTCATAAACTAGATTAAAAATTTTAAATGAATACATTTTTGTGGTAAATTTAAACAATATATTTTGCTAATAAAAGACTACTTTTTGTTACAGTTTTCTACAATTGTTGCTAACTAAAGTTGATATATAGTTTTAATAATAAATATCCAAAAAAATTTAATTACTCTGAGCATATAAAAAAGTACTACATCAAATTCTAAATAACAATTGGTTATACAACTTCAGTCATTTGGGAGATTAACAGTGACAAGTTTTTCTGTAAACTATCCGGTAAAGAACTATTATACGTATATGACAGTAATTTTTTCCTTCATATTGAGCAAACGTTTTTGAAAGTAAGTCACATTTACGTTGATAGCGCTAAAACTCTTGGATGACTTTAGTCTTGTTTTTTTTTTTTCAGCAACTCAATCAATCAATAATGAATCATTTTCACTCCAGAATATTGTAAATAGTATATGATAGCTTGATTATCTGATTGTAAGTCATAAAAAAAAATTTATTAATTAACATTTGCTTAGAATAATTGTAACTCTTTCTAAGTGTATACTATGATACGTTAAAATTCAATCTCTAAAAGTAAAATTTTAAAATTGGAATCTTGGGTTGCGCTTTTTACACACAGAATAAAAAAGTCTTGAGTCAAGCGTAAATTTTCTTAAATAAAGAAAATCTTAAGGAAGACTGAAAATTTCTTGAATGAAGTTAAAATTTTTTGAACGAAGTTAAATTTTTTTACGCCAAGGAAATTTCTTCTTGCTCCAAAATAACTTCAATCTACCTTATAATTTTCTTGATTCAAGAATTTTTTTTTCTGTGCAGGAGCTGTGTTTGGGCATTTCCTGAGATATTTTGGTATGTCACAATTTATTGAATAATCACAGAATTTTTCATCAGAAGCTTTGTTTGGCCAAATTTTGAAATTTTGAAATTTCAGCAAAAATACCGAACAAAGCACCTGTTGAAAAATTCTGTGAGCATTAAATAAATCGTGACACACCAAAATATCTCAGAAAATACCTGAACCTAGTTCCTGAAAAAAGTAAAACTCAAGATTCCAATTTTAAAAAGTTGCTTTCGGAGATTGAATTTCGACGGACCCTAGCATATACTCACCTTTTTGAACGAATCTAGAGATAAACTAACAAAGTATCCACTGACGAACTCGACAGGTATTATTGACTGAGACATTATTATAATCATCGATTTTTGGACAGCCTTTTCAGTGGTATACCATTTAGTATCAAAAATTATTTTACGGAGATTTTCAAACTATTTGAACAAAATTTTATATTTTTTAAAAATCATTTTTAATAAAATCGAAGAATGAATAAATTAAAAAATTTCTAATTCGCATGTATACAAATACTTCTTTAAAATTTTTTTTAAATTAAATACACGGAAAGAACAAGATGATATTGGATATCATCCCAGATTATACTCAGTGATATCTCCGCAATTTTTTTTCTAGCGCCTGCGCACTTAGCATTATATTATGTATATCATATATATTATGTATTTTAGATATTAGAAAAGTCAAATATTGTTTTAAATATCTGAAAATATTTCAAATAGTAGCTAGTATAATCCAGATTACAATGAGTATAATCCAGATATCACCCAGTACAATCTGGATTATACTAGCTACTATCTGAAAATTTTTTTCACTACAGATATCACTGAGTATAATCTGGGATGATATCCAGTGTCATGTTGTTTTTTCCGTGTACATGAAAAAAATAAAATTTTGAAAAAGTCTGATTAGAAAAAAAGATTTGAAACGATTCGAAATCGCTCAAAGCGATTAAAAACGATTTAATATGACTGATATATAGATATACATTTTGCATGGGTTGAATCGTTTTAAATCTTTTTTTTTTTTTTAATAAAAGAACTGTTAAAAAAAAATCAGCCATTCGGAAAAATTTGGTTCATTTAATAAAAATTATTTTTTTTTTTAATTTCAATAAATATTTTTTTAAGAGAAAAAGAACATTTAATAACAGTTTAAAAATATCCATCAACAGTTAATATACATTGATCATTTTTACCGCAAAAAAAAAATTATAATTTATTGCAATCAATTTTTTTATTAACAATTTTATCTTCTCAAAATAATTTTTAGCAAAATTATAAATTCTTCTGACCTAATGAAGGTCTATAATCTATTGAAATTATGAGTCTATAAAAATGTTCATTAACAGTCAATAAATACATTAAATAATTAAATTAAATTTCGGATTAGTCAGGAATCCAAGTCAGGAATCGAACCCGGTTCGCTTTGACTATGAGTCTAGATCTGTCTAGAGCTGTATAACTCAAGCTACTAGCTCCCATTAACAGTCAATAAATATTTATTTACAGTTAATATTATTTAAGCTTATTGAATAACAACAAATTCTTCTATCAGAGAGTAATTTATAAATGATGTAAGAATTATGTTGTTAACATTGAATAAAATAATTTATAAATTTTTACCTCTACAGTAACTTGATGAGCAGAAGCACATTGTAAAAACTGTTGTGAACATTTAACAACAAAAAAAAATACATTACTAACAAAAGCGATATCACCAAATGGAGAGTGTGATAAAATATATGCAATAGTACACAATAAAATTGAATTGACAATATAATGCATAAAAATAGCACTTGCGAATAACGTATTAACAGAATTAAATAAACTAAAATCATAAGTCAATCATTATTTTTCTGTTAAAAAAAATTAATTATAATTACAATAGCATAGAAATTAAAATTTAATCAAATTACTTAACTTTAAAAGTTTAATGTGACTTTCTACCCAATTTGCAATCAGTTGTTTTTGAGTTTGATCGCAGATTTTTCCACTCAGCTTATTATCCTCAGTATTCTCTAATTGTTTTATCGTCATTTTAAAACGATATTTGAGAATATTAAGTTTAGCACAAATTTGGAACATCATTGTTGGAAACAGAGTATTGAATGCCGCATTGATGCTAGCAAGACTTAACACGGAATAAATTTGTTCCACCGCTGTCAATAAGTAAATTTTATGGTTATTGGAGTAATTGTAAGGTATCCTACCTCGATAGGGTAATAATGTAGGTGACTCCATTAGCAAAATGTGACTAATTGTATACCACGTTATTGATATGGAACCAAATATAGGAAACCACAAATTAAGCTTTCTAGATCAAAAATACTTTAGTTAGTCGGATAATTTTTAAATTTACTATTAAAAATCCGCTGAGTAAAAATTTTAACAAAATATATTTCCCTTATTAAAAAAAAGAATTAAAAATTATTTCACATGTTAAATGCCCATAAGAGATAGTATTAAAAAGGATTTGAAGGATTAAAAAGTATTCAAAAAGATTAAAAATCAAATCATTTTGAATTCTTTTTTTTTAATGAGGGTTTAATCATTTTTAGTTTTGTAACTTTTGATATTTTAATTTCAGCGGTCAATATTTTGGTCAAATTTGGAGCTAAACCAAATCGGTGAATTGGTTCAAAAATTGTGGGTCAACAGTAGGGTGTGCTAAAATTCAATTTCCGTGAAGAACCTTTTAAAATTGGAATTTTGAGTTCCGCTTTTAGCAGGAGCTGTGTTTAGGCATTTCCCAAGATATCTTCGGGTGAGACGATTTATTTGATTTTCATAGAATTTTTAACAGAAGATTTAGTTGGGCCCTTCTGGCCAAAATTTTAAATTTTAGCGGAAATACCCAAACTGAACTCCTGTTAAAAATTCTATGAAAATCAAATAAATCGAATAATAGTTTAAAAAACTAAAAAATAACACTTTTAAAAATAAACCGAACTAAGTAAAAAATAAATAATAGTTTTAAAAAACTAAAAAATAGAAAATAAATTTAAATTAAGAATAATGTTAAAAATTTAAATAAATATAAATTAATGATAGTGTGAATAAAAAAAAAATTATTTCATTTTAAAAAAAGCGTGGGACGCATGGTGTCAATAGTTATAAATATTTTATTGACAGATATGAGTAGAATGATTATCATTTTGATAATATCTTAAAAAGCACCCCGCGCTTTTTTTAAAATAAAATATTTTTTTTTTTTATCCACACTATTATTAATTTATATTTATTGAAATATTTAACACTATTCTTAATTTAAATTTATTTTCTATTTTTTAGTTTGGTTTTCTATAAAAAGCGTGTTTTTTAGTTTTTTAAAATTATTATTTTTATCCACTGTCTTAATGTAAAATTTAAATAGATAAAACGATTTAGTAATAAAGTGATAATAAATAGTAATTTTAATTATCAGTAGATCAACAATGTGGGCTTTATTATGACTTTTCAAAGTTTTTGGTTGAATTTATAATCAGTCACATAAAGTCAAATGTGTTTAATTGAAAAAAAAAAAAAAAAAAAAAAATTCAATAAAATAGCCCGTTTTTGTATTGTCATTCAATTTTAACTTTTTTAAAAGAAAAAGTTTTTGAAAAGACTCAAAAACATTGAGAGAAGATATAGCTTCAACTGATTTTTAATCATAACATCTTCAGAAATAAAAACAATATTATTTGATAATACATTAAAATAATTAATTTACCTATTAAAATTATCATATTTCTGTTGAATAACTTTCTCATCGTTATTCTTAGCGTCAAATGGATCACAATTTAAATTATTAACAATTTTCATTACAGAGTAACGATGCCCTAACAAACACGATATTTTTGGAGTGTTTTCAATAAACTGAAGTAACAGTGAAATAAGATCGATCGAGCCCAAAAAATCAATATTTTTATAATCGACGTCCATGAGACCAAAAATAAAAAAAGAGTAGTTTGAAAAAAATACGAAAATAGTGTATAAATCGTAGAGTCGTGCTTTTAAGCCGTCCCATTCCAAGGGTCTCCAAAGACCCACACAAGTAAAAACGTATAAACATTGGCTTAGAACTGTCATTAGACTATTTCTGATATTTTCCTACTCGAACTTGGGCGCCACGATGTCTGTCACTAAATAGTATTTTGCATAGAAAATTAAGAAATTTTGTGATGATAAATTATATTTAATTCTAATGCTATCCCTCAAAACTATGAAAGATCAATAATATATTCAAATTGCGGTAATTTATTTCATTATTCATAATAGGCTTCAAATAATAAGGTTTTTTATTATTCATAGACCTAACAAGCATCGGGGTTGTGTTGACATGCGCATTGTCTTGAATTAAGTTACAACTTAATGTTTCATTTTGTCATCAATGGAGGAGGTATACTGATAAAATGGTTAGCTTGCCTCAAGAAAAAAATCTTGCGCTGAGAAACTATTTTGAAGAAATTTATTTTCTTGAGTAAAAATCGAAAAGTCGAAAAAATTAACTTAACAATTGATTTAAGCTTATCTAAGTTCATTTTTTCGACTCGGGAAAACATAAAATTTCTTTAACTCAGAAAAATATACTCAAACCAAGAAAAACTTTCTTGGCTCAAGAATTTTTTTTTCTTGACTCAAGATAATCAGTTTCTTCAAAATAGTTTCTTGGCAAGTTTTTTTTTTTTTTTTTTTTTTTTTGCGGCAAACTAACTTATCTATAAGTGTATTGATAAATTGAAATCGATTATTTAATATTGGTGATCTGTAATTGAGATTTAATACTTTTTCAAATTTTATTTTATTTAGCAATTTGCATATTTTCAAATAAGTTGTACAATTGTGATTCAGTTTGCAGTATTTGACGAAATTTTTTCAGTGATATAGTTGATAAAAAAATTTTTTAAAAATTGATAAAAAAACCTGCACAGAAAAAAAGGTTCACTTGAGCCAAGAAAATATTTTTCTTCCTAATTATTTCCTTAAGCGAAAAAAATTTTTTTGACACAAGAAATTTCACTTATTCCAACAAAATTAATTCTCTTGCTTTAAGAAATACGAATCTTGATCCAAGAAAATTTAAGTCAAGAAAATCTTCTTGTCTTGAGACAATTTCTCTCTTGCTCCAAAAAATTAAATATTTCGATAGAAGTAAATTTTCATTAATATTTTTATTGATTAACATGTCAAATGGGAACATCAAATAATGTTGAATCATTTTTTTCATTCAATATGAATAATTGCACGCTAAAATAATATAAAATGGGTATCAAATATTCAAGAGAAAAATTTTCTCAGGGTAAGAAAATTTTTTCTTAGCTGAAGTAGGTGGCGCTACTTCTCTAAAGTATCTAAAAATTTTGATTAATTATAAAAATTTATTGTCTCAAGTATTTATGGTAATTTGAATGAAGAAAAATTACTTCCACTAAGAATAAAATTTCAAGAAAAATTTTTACTTCGGCCAACACAACTTCGATCTTCCTTCAGGTACCCGAAAATTTTCTTGAACCAAGAATTTTGTTCTCCATTCAAGAAATTTTTCTTTCTGTGTTCAAAAACCAACTAATTGGTAAGTTTTTAAGCTTTAAAATAGTGGAAAGTTTCAAGTTCAACCGCTTTCCAAAACTTTTTTTTTCAATGATTAGAAATTTAATTTATTCAAGCTTAAGAGTAGAGTTCTTGATGTATAATTTGTCCAGAAAGTTAAAGAATCATTGAAAAAATTGGAAAACTAAAAATAATGTTCGTCCTCGAAGCACAAAAAGAGTCATCAGAAATTGTGTTGTTAGGCAATTGTATTTATTATTATTTGCAACCAATAAAAGCCATTGTCGTTGAAAAGATTGCAGGCAAATTATTTTAAATTTGCTGCTATTACGCAACTTTAACAGAGAAACATATAACATCATAACTAAAGTTAGCAGTTGGTAAGTAAGTACACCTCCTGCAATGCATTCATACAACACGATTAAAACTTTATAACTTTTTATAAGTTGATAACTTTTTTTTTATTTCCATATATGACAATCGCCATTGTCCCAATAGATATTATTGATTTTAAGGAGTTGAAAACATATTTAATTTATTCTGAAGTAGCGTTTTAAGGATTCCCAGAAAAATTGTAATAAATGGGAAAAATGGTCAATCCTGTCATTTTCGACCACTTTAAAATTTCAAATCTTCTCCAATTTTCTGCAAAAGATGGTCAGTCCAAAACTACATTAATCTGAAAATATTTACCAGATTTAACTATGAATCTTGTAGTAAAAATAGTAACTTCTTATTCTTACCATGGTTGTAAATCTGAATCCAGATCAAGCTTCTAGATCATATATTTTGAATTTATTTATTTATTCAAGTATCATAAAATGTGTTGCTGCTACAATTAATCTTATTGGATAGTAAATAATAATTATTAAAACAGACCAATTCATGCTAGTATAAGTACATAACTATAATAAAAATCTCTGAAGTTTAAAATTTTATGTTGGATTCATACATGAATTTTTGATAAATGAAAATTTTTTTCTGAAATTCTAGTTTTTAATTTCATTGCTATATTCTAAATTCTTACATGATACTTAGATTTAGATTAATTTATTTATGCTAAGTCCTATCGGCCAAATGGCAATATTACAATACAAATAGTAATAACATGTTAATAAAATACATAATAGATATTATAAAATTTAATATTAGAAATACTGAAAAAATAATCTTACACTTAATTTGAATTTAAATAATACCTTATAGACCAAGTATCAAATTTAGAATTTGTTATGAAAACTAATATCACAAAAATTGAAATTTTAATTGATATAATATAAAAATTAGCTAAAGATCGCTCAAAAAATACATAGAAAACTATAGATTAACAACAAGATTTATTAATTAAATTTTAGATTTTTTTTTTTTAATAAATTTTTTTCATGAGGAAATATGCGCAATTTTTTGTAACATCAAATTGCTTTAATTACTTACGAATACACAAAAAAAACGAGTGCTATTTATTCCATATTGATGTGGGGTACATCACAAAACTATATAAATAAAATTTACACAAATAATTGACAAACCTAATAAAGGGGAAGTAAAAAATCTTTAAAACTAATTTTTTTATGATACTGAAATAAGCAGACATCTGATAATTTTTAGAATTCCCGCGCAAAAAAAAATCTTATTCAATATGAATTTAAGGTTGAAATTCATATTTTGACACAAAAATCAATTAGTTTTAAAATCAATTTAAATTTGAAATTAAAGTATAGATAGAAATTAGCATGTCTGTAGAACTTTCAATCCTGATTCAGAATTTTAATAAAGATTTAATAATATTTAGGATAAATTTTATACATAAAGTATTTTTAAGTATTAATTAAAATTCTGAAGCAGGATCGGAAGTTCCAATCTTTAATATAATCAATCATCATAGACAATATATTTTTAAAATTTCGCGCTTATAATTTTTTTAAATTTCCACATGAGAAATTGTTTTACTAAATTTTTTCATTTTAATTTAATTATTATGAAAATCTAAAAAATTGTTAGATGTCTGTTAAATTCAGTTACATACTTTTTTTCTTAAATAGTACTTACCAATATTTTTACAAGCAGCATAAAATTTCTTATAGAATAAAATAGTATTTTTAAGAAAAATTATTTAAAAATAAATACCTGATATTCCAGAATATTGAACACTGTAAATAAAAGTCATTATAATGGTTAATAAGATAAATTAATGATGGTTCACCATATAATAACCGAAGGTAATTTATTGGCAATAAATTTTTTTATCTACCATCACTGATGATGATTCTAAAATCAAGACAATAAATAATTAATTAAAAAAAAAAAAAAAAATAATTAGCCGAGTACAAAAATTACAAATTAAATTTAATCATTATTAAACTAAATTTCACACGACACATATATATTTTTGTAAATTGATAATTGTTTTTTTTTTTTTTTTTTTTTTTTTGAGTTGGCTGATGTATTAAATTTTTCTTTGATATTTTGTATGTCACACTGTCAAAGGTTCGCGTAATTCTGCGGACGCTGTAATTTGTATTATTGACAGAAATTGTATATATTTTAATATGATGATCAAATGATTTCTGCGCAACTAGGGGTTGGACGATTTGTAAGCTCATATTGCTGAGTACCGTATGATTGGTTAAAAATTTTTATCTTCGAGTGTGCGTAAACGACTGAAAAAATATTTAATTTTAATTCTAGGAAGAAATTATTTAAAAAATTTTTAATGCAAGTTGCAATAAAAGTTTATCGAATAGTAATGAATTTTTTATCATGAGCCATACATTATTAATTTTTCTTCTTACCTTTCTAAAAAATGATAGTCCGTTAGCTAAAAGTACACTTCTCGTTTTTTAGCTGATAAATAATTTTGATGAGGATAGTATTTTTCGAGTGAAAGTAAAATTTTACAATGCTTCGTTTAATTTAATCAATTCATTAATTATTATTTTTTGTTTGTTTAATTTATTGGATTGTTAGCAACAGCCTCGAAATATATGGCGTAATGCATGTTGAAACATAAGAAACTTTCATTAAAAAACTTATATTACTCCTAAAAGTAAATTTTTTTCCAAAAAAATTTAATTATCATTTTAATCAAATGAAGAAATTTTTAGTATTGTTAGACAGTATACATGTCAATTTCTAGTTATAAGTTCGATGAGTTTGTTAAACAGGCAATGTTAGTGTGAAAAAAATCGACATTTTTTTTGATTTTCCGGAAGTTTATCTTCTTAAAAATAATATTATTTCAAGTAAGTATCTTAAATAGTTTTTAAGCTACAAATTTTTAAAAAGATAGTTCATACGTCAAAAAGTACGTTACATTCATATTTAAATGCATTCTTTTAGAGGTACATTTTTCAAATTGGCTGTAGTTTTGACTCGACGAAAAATTAACCGAATAATTAAATTTTTTGTAAATAATAATTAAGTTTTTAGTTGTTAACTCTTTAAAAAGTGATCCTCTAATTTTTTGACTGCACAAAAAGTATAATTTTGGCACTTTTTTTTAAACTCTTTATTTTTTTCTCTTTTTTTTTACATAAATTTTTTTTTTTTATTTTATAAAAATATTTTCTAACTTAGTGAACTTTTTTTTTTTTATTTCTGACACTATGAAAGTCAAATTTATTTCAACAGTTGCGCAACTTTTTGTATTCGTCATTGGGAAAGTTCCCGATAATTAAGAAAATGTTGAAAATTTTTACTTAAAAATTTTTTTATCTATACCTAAAATATGTAAAAACATGGCCTGAAAATTTCAAAAAGTGACAACAGTTTTCTTTTTTGAAATCTCAAAAATTACCTTTTTTTTTTTTGATCGGTTACACTAGTAATGTTTCTGAATAATAAATGTTATTTTTTCATTCCAACTGTTATCTATCTCTTAATTAATTGTTTTTGAACTTTTGAAGAAATAAGTTACAAATTTTTAGAAACTTTCAAAAATTTTTTTTTCAACTACATATTTTATATTATTTTAATAAATTAAAATCAAACTTTTAATAATTACTTACGTAGCTTCAACATTTCCAGATAATCCAATCGATCAGATATAAACCGAATAAAAACTTTTTTTATATTGTATAGGAAAGAATAACTATTGATGGAATAATAAATGACATTACCTTAATTTTATACTCCAACTTAGCATTATTTATGATATATATACATATAAATTTTTTTTTCATTTAAAATATTTTCTTTTCAAATTTTAAATTAAATTGGTCAGATATTCAATAATAAAGTTGACCATCCATAAAATAAAATAGATTACAAATCATTAAACGTGAGTCTTTTTCATTATCAGCACCAATTATCTTTATTTTTTTCGCGTTGTCTGCAACAAAGATTTATTTTTAGATCTCATTATAAAAAAAAAAAAAAAAAAATTAGTTAATATTTAAAAAAATAAATACCTAAAATACTGGTGTGATTATTTTCAAGTCCAGCACGTACCCATTGTCGATATTTTAAAACAACTTGATTTATCATTTTAATGATGTCATCGTGAATACTTTCTTTCAACAACATGTCTGGTAAGCTTTTTATAAATTGTATGAAATTTCTATCACTGAAAATATAAAAATTGTTCTATTAGTAATAAAAAATCGTAAAATTGCACAAAATTATTTTTTTATGGAGCACAACTAGTGTGAAATTTTTTAAAAATCGATTTTTTTCTTATTTCGATTGTTTATACCTTTAAAAATAACATATTAAAATTTCAAATCGATATCTCAAATAGTTTTTGAGTTACAGCCATTTAAAGAGTAACTGCTCGGCAGTTAGGACAGGATCATTTTATTTTTAAACGCGTTTTTGAATTTACTGGAGTGATTACTCGGAGACAAATGATCTGATTACTACTAAATTTTTTTCTGCATGTTCTGTATATAGTTCTCCATACAATGACCCTCCAGTTTTTGATTTAATCAAAAATCGAATTTTGGCAAATCAAAAATAACCAAAATTTTGAGTAAAATTCAACTTTTTTTTTTTAAATCGCCGCCAAATTTTGTCAATTTTTGAAATTTTTTTCGATCGTAGGTCATCGTACGGATGATATCTTCTAGTTTAATGAGAATGTTTTTTTGTTTTATCCACAGAGAAGGCCAGAATCACTCCAGCAGTGGAGAGCCTTTTTTTTTTTTAGCACCGTCGGAGATCGCGTGTAACTCGAAAAATATTTAATTTTTTTCTTAATAAATTTTACTGTCTATTCTCAAAATATTTATAAATAAACCCTTAAAATTTCAAAACAATTGATACAGTAGTTTTTTTTTTTTTTTTTTTTTTTTTTTCAATTCCCAAAAATCGCCCTTTTTCTGGCTGTCGCACTAGTTGTGGCCCATAAAATTTTCGTCTCAAAATTTCATTAAAAATTCAAAAATAAATTCTGCTATAATTCGTAATAAAAATCAAGTATCTTACTGGTTAATTTCATTCTGCTGATCCAACAAAATATCACCAAATATTTTAAACAATTTAATATTAACTTGCAGCGTTGAATCTTTAAGACTCGTAGCAATTATCGCTCGTACAGTTGATTCTAAATTAACACCACTTTTGTACAATATTTTACTGCAATTAATAAGAATCAACCGGACAAGTTTCATTAACTGCGAGACAATAGACGGATCGTTATTCCAATGATTTAGGGAATCTAAAACAAAGCAATAAATTATAATATCACAAATTTCACAGTCGAGTATTTACAAAATAAAACAATTATAATTACCGTTAACAAATTGAACAATCTTCTGACAATTTTGTTTACTGACTTCATTTAATCTATTAGTCTGACTATACGAAATAATCCACATGTAAATGTAGCTGAGATTCAGATTCTGCTCTAAGCAATTCTTATTGCAAGTGTTAATTACTGCTGACTCAAAATCATTCTGTCTTTTACTGGCAGTAGTCTTTTTATCAGCAGCAATTTGGACAGCTTTGAAAGAGTAAGGAAAGCTGTTCATGAAATATTTCGATATATTATTTTTATATTTATTACAGAAGTCAAGGGCAATATTTGCGTCGTCTATTTTCGGTTTGACGATGTCAATAAACTGGATGATCAATTGCATTATGGACGTAATAGACGTCAAAAAGTCTTTGGTGTCATTTGAAATCAGAGAACTATTTTCACCGGACGTTTCTTGAGGTCTAACTTCAACCCAGCTCTCAAAAATCAATGGCATCAAAACATCGATATACTTTATGAATTCATAAAATTCAGAATTGTATTTTTACTTATCAGATCGTTGCAATTGTTATCAAAGTTAATATGAAACAACTTAGTATCATTATTGTAAAGAGGTAGGTAAAAAGTCTTCTCCTGGATATTAATTTTTTTCTTCCATAGAATCTTCCTGGGAGTAATATCTCAAGCGAATATCGTTGATGATGGTGCTAAAAATACTGGACAAACGATCAAACACTTTGTTTCTCCATTTAACAGTCGTTAACTTCGAGCTCAATGTTGTTGAAAGTTGACGATTCGATTGAGTTTGGTTTTTTGAAATAAAGTCCAAAAAGAGTGAAAGAATTTTTGTGAATTTTTGGCAATCAAGTGACGTGATTTTTCGGCAATTATGTCTAGGAAATTTAGCGAGTCTTCTTTTATTGCGGGTGTTATGTGAGTCATCGCACAGCATAAGTAAGAAATTAAAGTTCCTGAAAACGGAGCCAGATGTTCGGGTTTTATGGACCCTAGAATCAAAGATATTGTCTTCAAGGTATCACGCCGGATATCTTGCTCTCTGTCGAGTACTAATGCACCCAGTCCTTGTAATATTGTACTTAAATTTGAATTAAGTATTTCAGATGGGTGGTTTTTAAGAATGTCGTCCAATTCTTTTATAGCTTCCTGTCGAACTGACGAGTTGTGGTGGTGAAAACGGGTTAGTAAATCCTGCAACAATCGTTTTTAGTATGAATTCTTAAAAATAATCAACTTTTATTCATTTTTTCTGTTATTATCCTAAAGTACATAGAAAAACTTCTACGCGTTGGAATTAAAAAAATATGTAATTTTTTTTTTTATTATTAATTAATTTTATAAAATATACCGAAAATTTTCAGACGATTTTTGACTTCTATATTATTCTTAAATAAAAATTAACAATTGTAACAGTGGGCACGAAAAAAATTTTTAATTACAAAATATCATTTCAAAAATGAATAAAAAAATGCAAACACTAATTATAAAATTTGTGAGTATGAAATTTGTGAATAGCTGATTTTTAAAAACTTTCGAATAATTATATGAGTATAATGATTGCAAAAAAATTGATAAAATTTTTATTTACAAAAATTCTAATGAGGCTGAAGTTAGCAGATACTTGACAATTTTGTGATTTTATTTTTTGAAAAATGAACTAGGCATAGAAAATTGTTTATAAAAAGTCATTTATAATTTTTCAGAGTTTCTAAAGATGAAATTTTTAAATGAAATTTTCTTGCTATAATTTGTTTGTTAAAAAAATTCTAAAAATTATCAGATGTCTCTCAACTTCAGTGTCATAAATTCTAACTAAGTCAAGAAATTTTTACTTTATTCATACTCATGAAAACTTTTATAAAAATACTAAAATTAGCTGAGATCTGACTTTTTTGGATTAATTTGATGAAAATTAACTTAGCAGATAGTTGATAATTTTAAGAATTTTTGTAACAAATAAATTGTAGCAAAAAAAAATTTATAAAAAAATTGACATTTAGAAATTTTAAAAAACTATAAAAGCAATTTTTAAAAACAATTTTTGAAAAAATTAAAAAATTATCAAGTGACAGCTAACTTTAATGTCATATTAATTTGAAAAATTAATTATTATTAAAAGAATATTTTTATTATTTTTTTAATTTTAATTAATTCAAGTTGTACAGTTTTTAACTATTCTACATTCCAATCCCAAAAAACCCTTTATCTTACTTAGTTATACATAAATTAGTTTAATTATTTACTTCAATACTTATATATGACTAGGAAATAGTTTTACATTCATACTAAAATCATATTAGTCATCAGAAGCTATATTCATATAAATATATATTTTTAAAAGAATTTTCAAAAATTTCATTCTTTTTTTTAATTTCTAATTTTTAAAATAATTTATTTGTCTAGAAAAATGGAAAAATAGGATGCCTGTTAATTGCATAATTATTTCATGAAAGTTAACTTAGCAGATGGTTGCTAATTTTAAGAATTTTTGTAACAAATAAATTATGGCAAAAAAATTTATAAAAAAATTGACATTTAAAAATAAAAAAATTACAAATGCAATTTTTAAAAATAATTTTTGGAACAAATTTATTTGTTAAAAAAACAAAAAATTGTCAAGTGATAGCTAACTTTAATGTCATAATTATTTCTTAAAATCAAAAAAACAAAAAAGCTTTATAATTACCTTAACATTTAATTTTCTTCGACTTAAAATTTCAGATTGATCATGTTCCTTTAATTGTTCTCTAATAACTATTTTTTTAACTTTAAACGTCGTATCAGTAATATTTTGTCCTTTCGGTAATAATTTTGTCTTTGCTTGCTTTAATTTAACCTTTGATTTTTCGGATTTTATATTTTTCTTATGTCTGTTGTTTTTACCCATTTTATTATTTTATTTTTATAATTTATTTTCAATTAAAACTTAAAAAAATATATTCTCAGCGGTATTCAATATTCAATAAAAATATTTTTTAAGGTTATTAAATAGTAAACAGCGTGTTAAAAAAACACCCATGTGGATTTCCCCACTCTTACAAAATTAAAAAAACGCACTGTACCATATTATGGTAAGATAATTACTTACTAAACCAGCAGAGCAAATTTCGATTTGTCGCTTCTCACTTTTCAGTGGCATTTTTGTGCTCCGTTCCTATTTTTTCATTCATAATGTCACGAAGGCTAGATAGAAGGAGGACGATCGGGATAGGGTTTCCAGCTGTTATAGCGTCCCCGTATCCGTGTAAAGATTTTAGTTTATATTTGGTCACCAGATAGCAGTGGTGTTGTGGAGATCCGCTTGAGGTTTCTAATGCGCATGACCACACATGACTATGTAGTATTGTTTTTCATTAAAAGTGATAAATTAAAAAATTATTTAGTGTATATTATTTGTTTTTTTACGTTATAAAATTACATTTTGATTAAAAAATGGTGAAAACTTGTTCAGTGCTTAGTTGTGAAAGTGGGAGAAAAAATGCGCGTAAAAAAATAATGTTTGCAATCTGCGTCAGATTTCTTTATTCAAAATTCCAAAGGTAACCTTAAAATTTTTATTTCATAATTTATAACAAGTGTATTTATTTATTATTTAGATTAAAATAAATTTATTTATCATGTGTCACTCATAATATGATAAAGTATAGGGTTATGAAAACTTTCTTATATTTTTCAAAGGATCCTGAAAAATTAAGGAAATGGAGCTCAGGGTTAAATCAAGACTTAACTGCCAATAAGTTTATTTGTGAATTACATTTTTCAAATGATGATATTATTAAAAGAGATACCGTAGAATTATTTAATAGTGATATTTTTGTATCTGACCGAAAAAAGTATACATTAAAACCAAATGCAATTCCAACAATAATTAAAAATAATACGTCTTTAGAACGCAGTGATTTACCGTCGAATCCTAATAATGTAAGTACTATGACGGTTCTAAAATATCTATAATTTGCTCAATCGATGAAATATACGCCATAAGAATGAAATATATATTTTTATCAATTCTAGAATGTTTCAACGCTTGAAAATTCACCTCCAAGGACTTCTAAAGATGAAACTCTTGTTGGTTCTCTAGATTTTCATGTAGAAGTGAGTCACCAAGATACTTCCGCCAGTACTCCTAATCTTAATTACGAGGTGAGTAATTGCGTCTTTGAGATGAATTTACTGTCACTACTTCACTGTTTTTTAATTATTTTATTGTATTGTTGTGTAGCTTCCACCCGATTCTCTAAGTGAAAATTTAAGTACAGAAGACACTTTAATAAAATTAACTATTATGGAATTAATCGAAATTTTAAGAACTAAAATGTTACCTGAAAAATGGAGCTGGGCCAGTGACGTAAAGGATTGTCATAAAGTTTATTTATTTTATGCAGATCCTAAATCTCTTTCGTTAAAATTTCACGTTAAAATTGATGAGGAGTTTAATATTACGGTAAATTATTTTAGCCCTTAGTAATTATTTTTCGGTATAATTGAATTTACATTCTAAAATAAAAATTTTTTTAAATAATTAGTTAACAAACATAAAAACCAATCAATCAACTGGGATATCATTTGATCTGTTGATAGTTGAAGATTTTTGGGACTTATTGAAACAGTTATAAAGCAGTGTTTTTTGTGATGGTACAGGATTTGATTCTGAAAGGTAATAATTTTAACTAACTTTTTTTATGATGAAGGATTATGAAACTATTCAAAATAAAACTCTTAAAAATTATCACTAATATTTTGCGCTACTAAATTTTTAATATTGATTCACTTACGAATGAAACATAAATCGGTGAATAATAACGGTTTTCTTTTTATAGATGTTCTTTAAGCTGTGTAAATATATTAACTGATGAGAAGCATCAACACTATCAAGGTATTATTCGATGCCAGTCTTGTCGTGTTTTGAGACGCCAACTACAAAATCGTCAAAATAAATCTACTAAGGACTTGAAATTGCAATGTAATAATTTGAAACAGCAATTGAAATTGCAGAAGCGAAAATCCGCACGCCTGCAGCGAAAGGTTGTATTTGTACAAAATTATTGATCGTAGTATTTTAATAATGTTTCTATTTTTTCATTGCTTCTTATGTAAAGAACATAGAGTTATCTCAATTGATAGATGAGCAAAAGTTGAAATGCGCTGCTGTTGAAACTGAAGTAATTGAAAAAGCGATAGCTGATTTACCTGAAGTTCAACAAAAAGCAGTACGAGCTTGTTTTGATTGTGCTAAATTAAAAACTCCAAGCTAAGAAGATATGATGTCGAATGGGTGTATGAATGTCTACTAATGCGAATCAAAAACTCCGCGTTGTATGATCGTCTGAGAGAAAGACAAATTTTACCGCTTCCATGTAAGGATACATTGAATTCTTACATTCAAAAATTAGATAGCGCGTTTGGTTTCCCGAAAGCTATTTTTGAGACACTTGCGTACAGAACTTCACGTATGGAAACTTATTCTAAAAGGGGTATCATTGTCCAAATTTTGATCACGCTTCTGCAGTAAAATTAACATTTTATAATTGGCAGTAGTTACTAACAATATGAAATAGTCGATTATACTAATTTTCAATGGCTTTATTTATCTTTATTAGGTGTGCAAAAAGTTTTTTGAGCATCATAAAGAATCTCTAAGTTTCAATTGGTCAAACTAGAAACTTCGGAGTAACTCCGAAAAATAACTTTTTCGGTTTTCTTTCGTCAACGATAACTCACGAACGAATCAACCGATTTTGACTGGAGTGGCGGCAATCGACGTGGTTTTCTAATGTTAAGAGCTGATTAGTTTTTGAAATTGATAGGTAAAGCCGTTTAAAAGTCATTCAAAAAAACCACTTTCGAAAGATTGAATTTATCGAAAAATAAGAAACCTTTAAAAATATTAGTTGTTTGTTCGGCAAAGTTGGTTCAATCAAGAGAAATGAAAATCCAAACTTTCTGGAATTTTTTTTTCCGTATGAATTAAACGAAAAATCGAAAAATTCAGTTCGCGACCTATAAATATTGATATTAAGAGCTCAAATTTTAACTGAATTTTAAATTGTGGTATCTTCTAACGAAATTTCAAAACTTTTTGAAAAAAATTAGTTGATTTTTTTGCACACCTAATCTTTAGAGAACCAACAGTTTCGTAATTGGCTTTAAGTTTATGCTTATTTATTTATTTTTTTATCTTGGAATTTCTCAAGTAGTTTGTCTCTACTAGCTTTTTTATGCTAAATAATTTTTTTCATTTATTGTTATTATTTTAATATTGTTATTACGTTTTTTCATTAGGTACACTTCTTATTGATGAAGTAGCCTTGAGTGAAGGGGTGAAATTAAATTCGCGAACGATGAAATTTGATGGTTTTGTCGACTTAGGAGATCATACACCACAAAAGTACTTAAATACAAGAGCTGACCATGCTCTTGTATTCATGTTTCAGCCGTTTCAAGGCGACTGGGTACAAGTCGTTGGAAGCTTTTTAAGTAAGAATTCTGTTACCAGTGATATTTTACATAAGCTAATAACAGAATGCATACTGCTGCTTGAAAAAGCTGGTCTTCAAGTTGACTGTGTGACTACTGATGCTGCACAATGGAATAGAGGTGCCTGGAAAATATTTGGAATAGAAGACCAAAAATTCAGTTGTGAGCATCCTTACGATGCTAATAGAAGGTTATGGTTTGCATCCGACTTCTGCCATTTGTTAAAAAATTTTAGAAATGGAATAATTAAACTTCCGTGTTTTTGGGTAATTCAAAAATTTTAAAATGATATAGATATGTACTAATATAAAATACTTTTCAGACTCCTGATGGTATTGTTAAAATGCTGCATTGGGAAGTACTCCTGAAGCTTGAAGCGTATGGAAAAATGAATATGAAAATAGGTTTCAAATTATCTCCAAGTCATTTGAAACCGGAGGGATTTCAAAAAATGAATGTGTTACTTGCAACGCAGGTATTTTGGAAATTATTATGTTGAACTAGGGTAAATGCACCAATTATTGACCGATTAAGGTTTTTTTTTTTCTATACTAAGATATAAAAAACTATTAACTTATTAAGGTAGTACTCCCTATACTAAATCACGTTGGAGAAAGAGAGACAGTGATAAATTTTGAATGTTTTTTATTAATAAATATTTTGACATTCTTGGAAATCATACTGATTGTTATTAAATATGTTGTAGATGTTATTTTCTCTCGTTGTCTTAATTTTTATAAGAATCTGAACGTCCAGTTTTGTGAAATAAAATAAAGTCTTTGATTTTCCATAAGGATCAATGGTAAAGGCAAAAATATATAAATATTTAATATCTTTTTTCAGGACTTTCTAGGCTTCCAAAAATTTTACTGCTTAATTATAATATTACTAATAATAATATAGAATTAATAATAATTGGCTACCCCTCTTTATATCTCAGAAATAACATGCTCGAAAATAGGCCAACACAAACGCCCGTAATCGTGTTGCGCCCTTTTAACATGTTTTGTGGGTGTGTTTATGCTAAAAAAGGCCAAAACACACGAGATATTATTGTCTGAGATATGATTGCCGAGATGTATTTACCAAGAATTAACAAAATTGTATTAATTCCTTTTGATGACGATAATTCTTCTGATTCACTTGAAATTTTTCTATTCTTCTTTTTTCAATTAAAGCTTAAGCTTATTTATTTAAAAATATATTTTTACTAGCTTGCAACTTTTTTTTCTTTAATTGTTTAGCAATTTTTTCTTCTAACAATTCGTTCCTCGATATAACCGTTCACTAAAAAAATTAGAACAAAATAAAATTTAATAATCAAAAAGATTTTAAGTATTATATTAATTATAAATATACATTTTATAGTCATTTATTAGATTGTGATAAAATCAGAGGGTCTAATAAATGACCGAATAAATTTTTTACTGGTTTATGGGCTTCTGACCGATTCTGACGGATTGAGTAGTTGACCGGTCTTAAAATAATATTTAAACTGATAATTTTACTGTATTTTTCCGTAAAAGTTGGAATCTGATCTTTAATTAACATAATAAAACTAAAATATTTTATATTATGTCAGTTAATATCACTAAATTAATAATGAAATGCACTTACTCTCCAATTGTACGCCAGTTATTTTTTACCGGTTTATGGCGGGTCGACTAATTGGTGACCGCTCAACAACTGGTGCATTTACTTTATGTCAACCTTGAAATTTGGAATATATTTTTTTCCTTATTATAAAAATATTGTTAAGGATGAAAAGTATTCTTTTCATTTTATGGTTTTTAGTTATTTTCGCGTCAGTTAAGAGTAGCAATGTCGATTTACAAAAATGATAATTATGAACTCCACGATTGTGAACCAACTATTGCTTTCATGGCGAAAGTGGATAATTTAATAAAAGCAATGAGCTCTCGAACACCTGAAAATGGTTTACGGCAAAATGCTGATTGTCCGATGAAAAAGGTATTTAAACTAATACTTAATAAATTTTTAGTAATTTCATAATTCCAGTCTTTTGACATCAGCATACTAAGGCTGGATCAAAATAAAAATTACTTCCCGATTTTTGAAAATTTTCGATTTTCTTAGCGGAAAGTTAAAAATCACTAAACTGCAAAAATTAAGAGTAAGTAATAATAAAAATTAATGTGTTAAAATTAATTCCTTTAATGTTAATACATATTATCATATCTTCTATCTCACGTATCATATAAACATATGTTAATGTATAAAAACACAATTTATATCTAGGTTTTGGTATCCCATTCACATTTTTAGATATCAAGTACTACTACACATTTATAATTCACACAATAAAATTTATATCTTCCTCTTCTTCAATGCAATGTCTGCAAAAAAATTTTACATTATTTATTTATATTTCATTAATTTATTTTATAGGCCATTATTGATTTCGACCAGTATCTTCGTGATTGGGAAAAGAAAGCTAATGAAGAGAAACTTAAAAAGAAACGTAACAAGAAAAAGTCTAACGTGGAGAATACTGATGATTTCGTAGAAGAATTTGATTTTCCTATCACAACTAGTACGTTAACTGGCTTTAAAATTACGTTAGGAACCACTCTAGAATTATCAAAGTTCTTGTATGATAAGTGTAATTTTAATTATCTCATGACATCACGTTTAAACGTGATTTAAATCAAGATGCTTTGGAGGTGAGATTAACAATTTAATCATGATCTTCTTTCTTTTCAATTAATATATATGCGATGTATAATTATTTTTATCACATAGCTTTTTTACATATTTTTTTACATTGTAGAAATTCTTTGGTATCATGAGGTCAGCTTGCGGATGTAATGACCACCCGGACCCAATTCTTTTTGGTCAAGTCTTCAGACTTCTCTGTAGTTATTCTCTAGCTACACCCCCAAGAGGCTCTAACGTAACTGGTGGTGAATTACTATCCTCATTAATGCAAACAAAAGAATCATTAGCTGCATCTAACTCTAATAAACAAATTTGGCTCCAAAAAATTGATTCAATTGTCGAAAATGGTATTGCCACTGTACATCGAAGTTCCAACTACGAAAAATCTGATACTGGATATTTACCTTTCGAGCACTGGGTCGATGATTCAACTAGTGATAGTGATGACAGTATTAAAACTTCAGACAAGTGTTATATTGAACCGAAAACCGTAAACTCTTCAAATAATAATAATAATAATAATAATAATAATTGTGATCTTAATAATAGTAGTGATTATAATAGTGATAATGCTGATGATCATAATAAAGGTGCCGATATTATTAATAATACAAACACTGCTAGATATATAAATAACACAAATGATGATGCCGATGATATTGATGATGAAGATGGTAATAATAATAATAATAATTATTATTTATTATTATAATGAAAGTAGCAATAATTATAATTGTAACCATAACGAGAGTGTTGATGATGATGTAATTTTTGATCACGATTACGATATTACCAATACTAGTAATTATGTCGTCGCATATATCGCTGGATTCATGGCAAGAAAAGTAAGTCGTTTCACTAAGTGTTTAGATTGTACGGAAATGTTAACTTCTACAAATCCAACCGATCGTGATAGAATGATAGAAGGAATGAGTGATGGAAACTTAATTTTTCCGAGTGAAACTTTATTTTTGTTAATTAGACAATTAGAAAATCAAGTATTAACAGTAGTAGGCACCAAAAACTTTACTGCTAATACTATGTTTCAAATTTTACAAAAATTTCGACCATAAATGATTTACCTGTTGTTGGGTGCGAAAAACATTGTAAACAGTTTATGATTAAAATAATTAATAATTTCATCGTTATGAGAGGACATTTTTTAACAGATTTCTTTAATAGAAACATAAATAATCGTCAAATAATGACCAAACGAATGCGTAAATGTGCCAAAAAGTAAAATTCTACTTCATTTTTTGTTTTATAGATTTTAACTCTTAAAAGCATTTATTTATTTATTTTATACTTAATATTGAAAAACAAAGTAATTATAATAATTTTTAATTCAAATATCTGTGATTGAGGTTTTCATCGATATATTGTATTTTATATTTAACACTGAATTTTTTTATAATAAATATCTAATAATAAATGATGTTTTTAGAATTTTCTTTAGAAAATTATCATCACAATAATTATTATTATAAATTGCGCTTATAAATTTTAACAATTTACTTGTGTAGTTTTGTAGAGTATTATTTTAACACGTTTTTTTAAATTTACTTTTTAAAAAAAAAGTTTCATGATTTTCGAGTTCAATTTTATGCTAACATCATGAAAAATTAATAAAATTATTTTATCCATCAATTAAGATTTATTACATTCATTTAACCAATAAATTTCTTCATTTTATAAAATAATTAAATTATTTTTCAGAAATAATTTCGCTCCATTAGGTTTTTTTACAGTTTAAATCTGTGAGTACCTTTGCAACAACAGCGCACTCTGCCGTCTGTATCTGCTTTCTGTACCCCGACTTTAACATTACGATCACGGAGGCTAGATATAAGGAGGACGATCGACATAGGTAAATGTACAGTTAGTGCGTCCGGAAAACTGAGGATAGATCATTTTCAAAAAGAAGCCGCTAGGGCGTCACTACGTTCGCTAATGTCCGGATCATGGCGTCCGTTTGTTATTGTTTATTAATAACACCAAATTGACATTCAGTTAGTTAATTAGTTTTTAATTAATAATCAAAGTGATAATAGTTTAAAATGGTAAATAAATGTATAGTTGATGGGTGTTTGAGTGGCCGGATAAAAGATCGTAATAAAAATTAAAATTAAATAGTCGAAACACGTCTTTATTTATTGTGCCACAGGTAATATAACCTAACTTAGTATTTTTGTAAGAAATAATTTTTATACTAATTAAATTTATATTAATTAAATGATTATAAAAAAATTTTACCTATAGAAATTAAAGGAAATTATAAGTGCTCTTTTTCAAAATATTTTTTTAAATAATTTATGTTACAAGAGTCCCAAAAATTTTTATATCAGTAGATTTTAGTATCATTTTTGATCAAATTAAAAAAGAAATTGTAAAAAGGTATAACGTAATTTTTTTCTTCTTAGAATTAGTTTTAAAAAATTGCATCGTTACCATTTTTTTGGAGCTAACGTTTTACTCAAAGTAACTTATTAAAATTATTTCCAAATATAACTTCATGTCAATTTTTTGTTTGTTTATTCAAGTGTCCAGACTTGTTAAAATTGTGGTACTGTGGATTAAAGCAAGATCTCACCCCAAAAAAGATTATGTCTGTGAATTACATTTTAATGATCAAGATATTATTAAAACTGATAAAATATTATTGACTACTGGAATTTATGAAGAATTACCTCGAAAAAGATACTCGCTAAAGCCTGATGCTATTCCGACGTTGAATCCGAACCGTGTAAACAAAGCTTGCAACAATGAAAATAACGAAGCTCAGTATATGCAATGCCATTTATTAATTACAAATGACCATAAAACTAACTCACCACAAAACCAAGAACCAATAATTAGTAATGATCTCATAAACATAATTAATTGTGAGTCACCAAAACGCATTGACGTATTTGAAAATTTTGAAGAAAATGATAATTGTGAGAACGAAATGCAGGTAAGAAAAATTAAAATTTCGAATTATTACTCTGCAACTTAAGATAAAAGCACAAACAATTAGGAGGCCTAATTACTCTTGTTTGTTAGAATATTTATTTAAGTACTTGAGATATTGAGAAAGTGAAGCTCCCTGCCTTCGTGGAGCAAAAAAATAGTATACACTCTACGGGAAGTAAATAAAAAGCCTCAGATCACATATTTGTCAACCTCGGCTTCGCCTCGGCCGACAATTACATGTGATCTGAGACATTTCTTACTTTTCTTCCGTAGGTGTGTAATATACTATTATAAATAATAAGAAACATTCACTATAAAAATTATCAAGTTTACTCGAATTTATTATAGCAGTGTATGAGAGTTAAATTTGAAAAATATTGTTATAAAACAAATAGTCTTTCGAAAAGAAATTATTAATTATTTTTTTTTCATATTCACGTTCTTTTCTCTATTCAATTCTTTAAAACAAAAGTAAATGAAATAATTAAAGAATCATGTTATAAGATATTTCAATAAGTCAAACAATCTGAATTATGAATATGTTAAAAAAGTTAAGTCTTTAGACATGTCTCTTATATCGTCTCCTATAAATTTAGAACTATTATTACAAAAAAATAATCATTAATTTTTGTTTATTTAATCATTTCAAGCCACGTGAGTTATCTACTCCTGAATTACGTCTTGAGAAATGTTCTTTATTAACAATTATCAACGTGTTGAAATTCAATGCTTTGCCACAAAATTGGAGTTGGACAACAGATTTAGTTAATCCAAAAATATAGTTTTATGTCATTTAGATAAAGTATCCATGAATTTAAAATTTCGTATAAAAATAAGTGAAGACTTCAATATATCAGTAAGAATTTTTAGATCTTGTAATTTATTTTTTCACAGTATAAACATAAAGTTCCGAACGTTGGTTGCTAACGAATGTTCAAATTTCTTCGAAGCGAACATTACACAGAAATATATCAGTTCTCAAAGTTATTTTCTCGATTTTTTCGCGTATTTTTGAAGATTTTGATAGAATAGCTTTCAAGAATTTTGAAAATTCATAAGAATCTAATGTTCGAACGTCAGTTTTTTTTTTTGTGGTAATGTTAACATTATACTTTTGATTAGTTACTTAACTTGAAAACGCAAGAGTCGGTAGAATTCAATACCAATTTTTCCCAAATATCTGATTTTTGGGAGTTTTTGAAGGAATTGGAAAACTGTGAGTTATGTGAAGGGACTGGATTACTTTTCCATTTTTGGCTACGGACATTAATTTTTGTTATTAATAAATTTAAAAAATTTGCTATCGATTTTCCATGTTTAAAAAATCGATTACCAAACTTAATAATTATTGTGTATCTTAAGTACGGAGCACATTAGTATACTCTACAATTGCCTAAAAATGATAATTCTAAGGTTTTTTATTACTTGTTAAATGAACTTTACTAGTATCATTTCTCATTAATAATAGATGTTCATCGGCGTGTTCTGGTGTGTCATTGCCTGACGAACAATATAAGAAACAAATGAATCTTTTTCGATGCTTTGCTTGTCGGCAATTGAGACGGAAATTGCAAAATCGATCGTACAAAGTCAAACCCGACATTAAAAGTTCGTACACTGACTTGAAGTACCAGGAGAGCCTGAAAACTAAACAAATTCAGCGCCTCAAACGTAAAGTAGGTATTTACTTATTTATCGTTTCTTCATGTATACTTGATTATTTACAGGTTGTGAGTGTTTAAGATCAATATTCTTTTATTTTTTTTCAATAAACTTAAAAGTTTGATACAATGCTCGTTACATTACATTATCATTTCGTCAATACGGTTTAGTTTGTGAATACAAATTTAATCAACTACAATCTGAGAACTTAAATTAAATCACCTGTAAATGCCTATTTAACTATTTAACCCTTTACAGAATGAATCACTCATCAAAATTATAGAAACGCAACGACTTAATTGTATGGCAATTAAAGATGAAGCTCTAAGAGCGGAAATTTCTATTTTGCCTCCCGTGCAACAACTAGCAATTCGTGCTTGTTTTAATGCAGTAAAAGCTAAAAATGCCAAACAACGAAGATATACGGTTGAGTGGGTTTATGAATGTTTGCTACTTGGTATAAAAAATGCTGCGGTATATGAACGACTCAGAGAACGTCAAATCCTCCCTCTTCCCTGCAAAGACACCCTTAACAAATATATCCAGAAGTTGGATAGCGCTTTTGGTTTCCCTAAAGCCATATTCGACACTCTTCGTATTAAAAGTTCACGTATGGAACCACATGAAAAACGGGGTATCCATGCACCATTCCTGTCACACTTTACTACTAACTGCAAATCTTAAAAATGCAAATCTTAAAAACGCAACCATTTTAACTATATCTAACAACTCTACTTAGCTATCGAGTATGATTATATTAACAAATCCGAGCGCATAAGTTTTTAGCTGAAAAAGTAATTCGTATTTGATATTTTTAAATAACTCTTTAAAAGCTTCATTAACTTTTAACAGTAGCTGGCTATTATTGTTAGACTACATCTGATTCACATTTATTTCATTCTAACAATTTTTTATTTTTTCTCCTAGGTACCCTTTTAATAGATGAAGTAGCTTTAAGTGAAGCCGTGAAGCTAAATCGGAGAACTATGCAGCTTGATGGTTTTGTAGACTTGGGGGCACATACTCCGGAAAATTTAATCAACAGTCGGGCTGATCATGCCTTAGTCTTCATGTACCAACCTTTTCAGGGTAACTGGGTGCAAGTAGTTGGTAGCTTCCTGAGCAGAAATTCTGTCACGAGTGCCATTCTTCACAAATTACTCATTGAATGCATCGTATTACTGGAGAATGCTGGGTTTTATGTTGATGTCGTTACTTCTGATGCAGCTCAATGGAACAGAGGAGCATGGACACTTTTCGGTGTCAAAGATGGACAATGTAGCTGTGATCATCCATGCAATTTTGACCGCAGACTTTGGTTTATTTCGGATTTTCCACACTTAATAAAATGTTTCAGGAACAAAATTATGAAACGATTGTTTTTTGGGTAAGCTTCTCTTATAATATGATTTTTAACACCAGTGTACTGTTATTCACGATTGAATTTTCAATTTAGTTAGCATTGGAATGAATATATTCATAGGTGACCTATTTAATTTTACAACTATCAAATTTTTCAATGATTGTATTTAATTATTTATGAAAATGTTATTTATTTTTTAGACTCCAGATGGTTTTGTAAGAAAAAGTCATTAGGAAGCTTTATTATTGCATGAAATTTATCTGAAAGCCAATCTAAAAATAGCTTATCAACTAACTCCCCAGCATTTAAATCCAGAAGGATATCAAAAGATGAATGTCCCGTTGGCTTATCAGGTAATTATAATTATAAAGCTGCGAGAGTAAGTTAAAATGAATTTAAGATTATCATTAACATCGAGGTAACTGGCCTAATATTTATCTTTAATTTCTAACAATTCATATTATAAATAGCTGATTCAGTTAAAATAAATAATAAGATGTATTTATTCTTATTTTGATAAAAAATTAATTTTTATAAATTTTCAATCATAACAACTGCTTATCTAATTTTAATGAGAAAAATTAAAACTTTTTGTTTTTAGCTTTTTTCGAAAAATATACAAGTTGCAATGGCGACTTATAAGAACGCTACTCCTGAGCTCAGTGATTGCGATCCAACAGTGGTTTTTATTAAAAGAGTAAATGATTTAATTGAAGCCATGAGTTCACGTACTCCTTTGAATGCTTTACGTTTAAATGATAATTGTCCCCGAAAAAGGTAATTTTTAATATATACATTAGGTCTTTTGATAGCTTCATACAATTTTTTCGCAATAATAAAGCGAAAATTATAGTTCTAAACGGAGAACCATTGTCAACATAAAACCATCATTATACCATGTGTACATGATCACATATTATAACCAATATTGGAAAATATTTATAAAGTATATATATGTAAGTATATAACTATAAAAATAATTTAAGACACTCCAATCTTATCATGACATTATTCCTACTAATGTTTGCACATAATCCAGTCTCGCAAGTTTACTTACATTTTCAATATGAAACTTATTAAACGAAACTTCAAATGATAGTCAAATTCAATGAATTTGAGTTTATTAGTTGCGGAAGTTCCTAATCTTTATCATAGCTGATATTCTCTTGGACTATGTATCCTATTTTCTGAAACATGCATTTTTCTAGAGTAATTTCTACTACCATAAGATAGAGGATAAATAAGTAATGCTATTTATTTTTGCTAGGTAATAAGTGATTTTATTGATTATCTGAAGATTTGGGAAGCCAAAGCTAATGAAGAAAGAGAACTTTATAAAAAGAAGAAGAAAGGCAAAAAACAAAAATCAAAAATGAAAATGAAGTTGATGATAAATTTTTTTCGCAATTACTCCTAGTACTCTTACTGGATTAAAAATTACGTTACAGGCTACTTTAGAGCTAAGTGAATTTTTGCAAAAAGAATGTAATTTTGAGTACTTGATGACATCGCGGCTTAATCAAGATCAATTAGAAGTATGTATTAATCGTTGGATTTTTATCAAATGAATAATTAAAAATTGTTATAGTAAATATTCTTTTTTTTTTTAATATTTGAATCTTATTTAATTTATAGAAGTTCTTCGGTATAATGCGGAGTGTTTGTCGTTGCAACGATCATCCGGATACAATCCTTTTCGGGCAAGTTTTTCGATTATTGTGTTCATATTCATTAGTCACGCCGCCGAAAGGGTCCAATGTCACAGCTGGTGAATTACTACAATCTTTAATGCAGTCCAAAGATTCTCTGGCTACAGCTAATGCATTAAAAAAATTGGCTGAATGAAATTGACGCTATTGTTGAAAATGGTATTTCTAGTAATAATTATTCGTCTAGTGATGATAATAATAATACATTTTCTCATCCAAATACCTCTGTGGCTAAAAACCCTTTGAAAGCTTGTTAGACGAAGATAGTGATGACGATAATGATGATACTATACCGTCATTTATTAGAAAACCATTCGAAAGTTTATTAGACGAAGATAGTGAGGATGATATAGAGGACGATGATGATTTGTATCACGATAATCATTATCCGTTCGAAAATTTAACTGAGGTTGACGATTCTTCTACTGAAAACAACATTAATCATCATAATCAAAATAAAATTAATATTGATTCAAATGAAAACTTTTACAAAGTGAAAATGATTGGGAAGGAAGTAATAGTTTTCGTGATGACCAGCATTACCATCATGATTATGATGTTGTTTCCACCAGTGATGGTATAGTTGCTTATATTGCTGGATATGTTGCGAGAAAATTTCAGCGAATGACTTCTTGCTGTGAATGTATTGAAACATTACGCTCTGCGAATTCCTCTGAACGTGATCGGGTCATATAATTAATGAGCAATGGTGGATTAATTTTTCCCAGTGAAAATTTATTCAGACTAATTAAAAAATTGGAACAAATAGTTTTAACCGTAGTTGGTACTAAAACTGTTAAAATAAATACTATGCACCAAGTGCTAGAGAAAATAGCAAAAGCTAAATGCCTCCCCATCCTAGGATGTGATGAACACAAAAAGGAGCTTACGGCTAAAATATTGAATAATTTTGTAATTATGAGAGGTAATTTTTAGCTAATCTTATCAACCGAACTCTTAACGAACGAAAGATGATGGCCAAGAAACATCGTAAAATTTCTAAACTAGCTTAACTTATTAAACTCTTCAGTAATATTCTACTTTCAACATATATACGCTTATTAATTAAGAATAAAATTACCTAAACTATTTGAATACTTTATTATTATTATTATTATTATTATTATTATTATTATTATTATTATTATTATTATTATTATTACTATTACTATTATTATTATCCCAATTCGCAACTAAAAATGAAATTTTAATGTTTTCTTTTGATAAATGTGATTGTACATTGCATTCCGCGTCATTTATTTAAAAACCTGACATTAGAGACACTTGCGCACTCTAGTGGTGAAAGATCTGTCCTCCAATTTTCGGACGCTTGTAATACATTACGATCGTCCTCCTTATATCTAGCCTCCGTGATTACGATCGTCCTCCTTCTATCTAGCCTTCGTGCCTATCCACCCTGATAGCCAGCGCTTTCTCAGTAAGTGTTGACTCCCAGCAGTTACGGTTAAGTTATACATCAAGTTGGCGGTAATTCTTCACTCAACAACAGTTGTAAGCAAATTGACAGAAATCTACGGCCGCAACTTGAATACAAGTTAACAATCAAACTTGTAGTTAAATTTCCTTTCAACTTTACTACAATTTGAAGGAAATACTTGTACAGCAAGTTTTGACGTCTATTTGCAGAGTAAGTTATAGGTAACTAATAGGTAATCGCTCGCTTTGCCAACTCTTTCCGTCAAGTTTGCTTCAAATTGCGGACGTAGATTGACAGTAAGTTATAGGTAAGGTGGCTATCAGGGCATACAAGCCTCCCTAGGCTACAACGCATACCTCGAAAGTCTGGACTTGGATCTCTCTCCGGAAAAAACAAAAATAGTAGTTTTCTCACTCATCGACTTTAACCCCCAGTACATAGTCTTTACTATTAAGAACACACACATCAGGCCATCTCCATCAGCTAAATTCCTTGGTATAATACTGGACCAGAAACTAACATTCAACGAACACCACAATAATCTCATTTCAAGAATCAACAAAGTCAACCCTCTCATTAAAGCTATGTGTGGAACAAAATGGGGAGCGACTCCAGCAACCCTTCTAAATATCTACAGGGCACTGATCAGGACAAAAATCGAGTACGGGTCTCACATAATGAACACGACCTCCAGTAAATTATTCAAAAAACTGGAAAAAATACAAAATAAAGCCATCAGAACATGCATGGGCCTTCGGATATCGACCCCAATCAACTCAATGATGGCAGAGGGAAATGAAATCCCTCTAAAAATCAGACTTAAAGATCTCTCCGATCGTTATATACTAAGATCTATGAGTGTCTCCGATAATCCAGTCATTCAAACCCTGACAAAATTGGAGGATAGTATAACCCAAAATAAAGCCAAGCAGTTCATTCTAAAAAGATTCCCAGCAATTAGCTCCTTAAAAGACAACAAACCATACCAGGACATTATCTACCAAGCTAAAACACAACCGCAGTATATGTACCCTTACTCAGTCTTCCGAGACTCATTAAACGTTGACATATCAACAACAGCAACACTCAGTAACCTTCCAACAAAAAGCGTGATAAAAAATTTTCAAAAAATAGTCAGTGAAAAACTACACGATTTCACACAAGTATACACAGACGCATCCAAAAGCCCGACCGAACCATACATAGGACTCGCAGTTTACAATGCCACTCTGGACATTCACCTGACACAGAAAATCAACGGCCAGGCTTCAACAATAACAGCAGAATCCCTAGCTATTCTCAAAAGGCAATCGAGCTAGCACTCGAGACCGCAGAGAAGAAAACAATAATCTACACGGACTCTAAAAACGCGCTCCAAGCCCTTCTCAACTTACAAGATAAAAAGCCCAAATCATACTTGCCATACAAAATTGCAGCCAGACTCCACGAAGTGCAACAACGCGGACTACAAGTCCACTTAATGTGGATCCCTGGACATTCTGGCATTCCCGGCAACGAAGAGGCAGATAGACTAGCTAAAAAAGCGATCACCAACTCAAGACGAACCTTTACTTCAATCCCCTACAACGATCTAGTGACTAACAGCAAAGAAAAGGCCATCAACCGCACAGTTGAGTTCCTCAAGGAAGCTGGAAACAAAAAGGAGTTCATTATTTTATCTTCTTTATCTTCAAGGAAACTAAAAAACCCTAGTTCGCTGAGTATGACATGCCCAGGAAGGTCATCACTACATTTATAAGAATGCGTCTAAACCATTACAACTTAAACTCCAGCTTACATAGAAAAAATTTCATCGAATCATCAGCATGTCCCTGCATGCGGATCACCAGACCAAGACTTGAATCACATCTTTTTTGAGTGCCCAATATATCAAGACCAAAGGAAAATGCTGAACAACATTCTCAGCAAACTCTATAATCCAGCTCCGACAGATATTACACCACTTCTAGCAAACCCTTCAAATAAAATCGCATACATTCTCTCCAACTTCCTGAACAAATGCAATCTCGAGATTTAAAAGAAATTTCAACGAGCATACGGAGACACCTATGGACAGCATGAAAAACAACGACACTACACTACAATCACCCTACCATTGAGTACAACGGCCGAATGGGTAATCTCCCAGAGCCAATTACAATAATAATAATTATTAATAATGTAATAATTCAGTGACATCACATGGCATTGTAAATGACTCTCAAAAAAGTATAATACACAAAAGATAAATATTATAAAAAAACAACTATTTACATTTTGTTATTTACGATGTTCTGTTTTATTATTAATTTTACTTGCAACAATAATTAAGTCTTCGGAAGTAAATAAATAGGTAAAAATTCATATCATGTAAGTAAAAATTTTATTCAAAAAAATCAATTATTTATTCAATCAATATTATTCCAAGAACGTAATTCAAGTGTGGCTAATTATTACTCAATATCTATTAATATTACTTGTTATTTTTTTTTAAATAAATAACAATTGTATGATTTCATAAAACGTTAGAGGTTAAAATTTTTTTAATTTATTTTTGTGATTGTAATTTTTTTAATAAATATTGATGCAATTGGTATTTAATTATTTATGACACTGAAGTTAGCAGACGTCTAAAAATTTTTAATTTTTTTAATAATTAAATTTCAATTAAAAAGATATTTATAAAAAATTGCACTTAAAGATTTTCAAGTTTTTTACATGTGAATTTTTTTTTTAATTGTTTAATTGAAATTAAAAAAAAAAAAAAGTTTCTAAAAATTTTAAAATGTCGGCTAACTTCACTTTCATAATTATTTCATAAATATCTTTATCCAAAAGGGACATTCCATAAATCTAATTAAATAATTCTTTAACAACTCAGTCAATTTCAGTTTGGAGTTAGGACTGATAAACTTTTAGATTAAAAAATTATTAGCTGCTCCGAAATTTTTTTAATCAGTGGACTGTAAATTTTTTTGTTTTATTTTTTAAATTAGAAATAATTATTTTTAATCTCAATTTTATTTTTTAGAATGTATGGATAAAATGTGAGTGTTGTAATTAATATTTGTCTAATTTTTTTAAGTAGTTTAAATACTTGAATTGAATATTTGTTGCAAAGATTAGAAAAAGTTACAGAGAAGAAATCTTGAAGATTTATTAAACAGTAATTTCTTGTAATTTAATGTTTCATACAAACATAAAAATTACTCACAATTTAAACATTTATCAGGAAAAATCAATATTTATTTTTAAAATTTGATATTAAAAAATATATTCATTGTAATTGAAAATAAATTAGACTTTTATTTTGTGATGTTAAGAAATTCGAAGAGATCATGAGACATTTTGTGATTAATTAAACAGCTTGATAAATTTGTTCCTTTAAATTAATAAAAAAATTTAATTAACTGTTCCCGCGTTTTTTTCCCCATGCGATCGAAAAATTAATTACATTACTCTTAATTTCCCGGTTCAGTAACCCAAACTTCATAATGGTCCATCGTTCTTATCTGTGTTGGGAGAATGCGCTGATAAACTTTCAGCTTTTATAAAATAACGAAGGTTCGGGTTCACGGGGTCTTGCTCTATCTATGGTTCTTTTAGAAAAATTTTTGGTTTTTCTTCAGGTTTGAAAATCGAAAAAATATTTTTTTTTTTTTTTAAACGTCTAATCCTTCTTTAATAAATTTGTATAATAAAATTTGGTCATTTGTAATTACTTAAAATTTTTCATAACTCGAAATTTGAAAAAAATTGTGTATTTATGAAGTATGTAATGTTTAAAATAAAAAATTTTAATTTTAGAAAAAAATGGTCTTATTAAACCATTGCTACTTATTGTAAATAATCTTTTTGTAAATATTCTTTTTCCACGTAACTTGATAGTTCATTCATGTTCTATATAAAATTTTATATTTAATTACAAGCAACCTGATAAAAAAACCTCATTATATGTCTCAATTACTCAATGTATTAATAGCTCAATATTTAATCTAAAATAAATTTCAACAGAAGCGGTAATTTCATTATCATTATTTTTTTATTTGTACCAATAAAAATAATTTATTTTAATGAGTATATTTTTTGAGAAGAAATTTACCGGAAAATTACTAAAAATTAAATTTTAGGAGAGATAACGATTCGTACGGCGCTGCGATTCAAAAGCGGATTTTTATAGATCTTGACGGAAAAAAAAACGATAAAAAAGGATAAAATAATTCGATATTTCGCTCAGTTTGCGGATATCAGTACTTGAAAATAAAAAAAAACACATTCTAACCATATGTTAAAAGGGCGCAACAAGACGCCTATTAGCCTATTGGCGCCGTACGTATCGTAATCTTCCCAAATTCAATAAAAATTTTAACGGTTTGAAAAATTTATCGTAAATTTTTTTTCTTAAGAAAAATGATGTAAGATTATAATTATGGGGCTTTGTAATAACAATGACTAATCTGCCTTACTGATTAAATTAATGTCAACAACGGCATACCATCGTCAACCGTTAAATAGTATATCTTTTTATTTTAATTGAATGATTTTCGGTGATTATTCTATCTACTACAAACAATATTTTCAGTGGAATGAGTATCAAATTAACTTATATATATAAGCCTCACGTGTTGATTAAAATGATTGTACAATATTGAAATGAAAACCAAATAAAAGATATATTTGTTATGAATACTGAGTGCGTATATTTATATTAATATAATTTATAATAATATGTTTCAGTTTAATAAAAATAAACTGTTTATTTGTTACTTTTTATTTTTTTGGTATCTTCACATGTATTGTTTGAAGTTAATACATACTTTTAAATTGTTAAGTTATATAAAAAGACCGTCGTCTTAGAAAATTAAAAATAAATCTTTTGTTGAGCGTATATTTAAGAGCACACTCATTCTAAGCAAAAATAACTACAAAAAGTGTAAAAGAGTTTTAGCTACACATATAAGTGTTCTTCCTATTTCAATTCGACAAAATTTTTTAAATAGAAATCAATCACGTACACAAAAAAATTCTTACGATAATAATTTTTCACGGCTACTATATCTTATCTTAAAATTTATCCGATCAAGATTAATACAAACATATCAATCATAGTGAAGTGGTACTTTACCAGTTATCATTATCAGCTTTAAAAATATTTAAAAATTTTTTTCTAAATTTTCAAGCAGATTTTTGGATTTGAAAAGTCTTTTAATTGAAATTTTGACTTTTGACCATATAAATTTTTTTTTTTAAAGTCTAAACTTCAATTTTCAGATTTTTAAATCCAAAATCTTAATAAAATTTAGTTAATTAAAAATTTTAATCATTAATCCACCAAAAGTGGAGGAAAATTGATAAAAAGACGTCAATTTTTAGATATTTTAAAAATTTTTAAATAAATAAATAAACTTTATGGATAAATTAAATTTTTAAAAACTTGAACTAAAATTGATTCATTAGTTTGTTAATTTAAATTAAAACCTCGAAGAAAAGAAAATTATCAACTCTGTATCGAGTCGAAAAGCTGATAATTTAAATATTTTTCTTCGTATAAAAACTTATAATCTAGCCCGATCATGACTTATCTCGTTTCAAGGTTGCATCAATAAACTTATTCTACTGAGAGTAAAGGCTTATTCTAACCAAGATTTTATAGAAATGCTTAGAAATTCTATTCATAAATTAGCTAAAACCTATTTTTTTTTATCTTAGTCGAAAAAGATTTTTTTCTCTGTTGAAATTATACAATAATCCAGTTTGCACTCTAACTAGACTAAAACCTTTCATATTATATCATCCTCCGAACATCCAACAGGTTTTTTTCGGATCAGCATTTTTTTTAAATGATAAAAACTAACCATTCTTTCTCTAAAACTCGCGATGCCTCGAATTTAGAAACTGTGAATTTAAAACCTACCCAGCAACTTGAATAAAAACGATATATTTTATTGATTTGGATAAAACTAGAAGTAAAATAAATACTTGAGTTGCGTAAGATATGCAAATCACAATTATTCTCTCAATATTTAATTATTTTAATTTATTTTTTAGATAGATAGCGAATATCTAAAATTATTATCGAATTACACTCGATAAAAGTGGCATCTGATAAAGAATTACTAAAGTACAAAAATAAATAAATAAAATGAATACGATGGATAGCAATAATAATGTATCAATTACATTTTGTCCACCGAATGTAACATTTGGTGAAATATGGGTGACTCATGGAATGTCAAAATGCTTCCTGGACACAGTTTCTATTGCAGTTATTTCATTATATTTGTTAATATTTGGCACACTGCAATTAGGGATGTACTGGAAATATGGAACTCCTCGAAATACTTCATTACCACGAAGTAAATTGTATAATTTACAAAAATTATTTTTATATCTTGTACCAGTACTTAGTTTTACTAGGATTATACTACAAGCTACGATGTTGGATGATAAAAAAGTTTATGGTTACATGGTAAGTCATTAATTTTCATTCTTTATTTATAGTAGGGTAGTCGGGAACTTGTACTCAAGAATATTCCTAATTAAGATATCTAATTTGAAATGATTTCATTTATGCAAAGTGTATAACTATTTATAAGTCAACTCAAATCATTTTTAATTGTTTTTAATCATTTTAAATTAGATTTCTTAATTGAGGAGCTGATTTTCAAAAGGGTATCTTTTCATATTTTAAAAGAACAGTGTTTTGATCTTTTAAATATTAAGTACTTCGAGAATTATAAAGATTTCTAAATGAAAATCGAATTATAGCTTCATAACTGATAATACTTTATAGCAAAATTAAAAAAGTTCGATAAAAATATTTAGAATTAAAGATAACCAGTTTTTTGTCTCGATTAATTAAAAATGAAAAGATACTTTTTTGAAAATTAGCTCCTCAATTAGGAAATAGATGTTAAATTTTAAAAAATGTACAATCCTTCGTTGGTTTATTTTTCAATTTCATTAATTATCTAAAATGATAATATAAATATTATAAAATACAAAATAAAGTGTAAAAACAAAAATGAAAAGGAATTTTAATTATTTTTTGTTAATACTTATAAAATTTTTAAGTATTAACAAAGAAATTAAAACCGCAATTACTATGTTAATTATTGCTATGGAAATCGTGAATTTGGTTACCAGTACTTATAAAAAAATTTTAATTACAGCTTACGCTTATTACTGATTGATTCTGTGAAAAAATTTATTTCTATCACGCATGGTCTATACGCAAAAAATTTTTTATACTCTTATTCAAATTTAATTATTGTTACCGACTATTATCAGATTGCAACACAAAAAAATCAATGATTACACTGGAAAAAAAAAAAAAAAAAAAAAAAAAAAAAATGAACTTGAATCAAGAGAAAATTCTTGAACCAAGAAAATAATTTTAAAGATTTTCATTGTCTTGAATCAAGACGAAAAATTCTTGAATCAGATAAGATTTACTTAAGCCAAGAAAAATTTCTTAGTTTAAGAATTCTTCTACTCAAATTAAGAAGATGAAATTTTTCAAAATTATTTACTTTTTTTTTGCGCTTGTAAACAATTTTAATTAATCTTGCAAAAATTTTTTCAGATATTAACAACATGTCTAACCATGATTGTTTATCCGTACTCTGTATTAATATTAAGGGTAGAACGGCATAAATTATTGCCATCAGTACCACCGCGTGGTCATGGTTTAGTACTTCTAGGTTTTTGGACATTTGCATTTATTGGTGAAAATTTATCTTTTTCAATATTGGTAAATCCGAATGGTGGTTCCATTTGAATACGTGAGCTTTCAAATTAAATTTATAAAAGCTTAAAAAATTACAATAGCTTTAAAAATTAAATTTATCTTATAAATTAATGATAATAATAGATTGTTTTTTTCAGACCGAGTGATCAAATAGAAATGTCATTATTCGTCTTGAGATATGTAAGCAATTTGATGATCTTCGCATTAGGATTAAGGGCGCCAGGAATATTTGGTAGTTCTGAACTTGATTATAATACACTGAATGATAATAATGTTAATTCAAGATATTATCAAAGTGTAAGTTATTTTAATTAGTATCTATTACAATAAACTATTCTTTAATATTGACAATACAAAACAAGATAAATAAGAAATACACAGTGAAAAAAATTTTTTAAATTCAAATAATTTCTAATGAACTAACATTAAAAAAAATTATTTTTTTTCATATTTATAATGAAATTTGAGAAATATTTACTTCTATGAATCTGCCTGAAAAATTTATATTTTTTTCTTGTTTTTAAGCTTCAAATTTTTTCCATGTAATTGTAAAAAACAATTTGGTTTATTTTTTACAAAAAAAATGTAAATTTTAGAATTTTAGTAAGTAACTCTAGATAAGAGATGTATATACGTGGCGCACTCATACATATTATGAAGATAACAATTTGAAAAACTTTTTAAATACGTTATATCTCAAAAACGGTGGCTTGTAAAAAAAAAAGTATTGAAACATTTTTTGTAGATTATTTTATGATCTACAATTTTTGTCTGAGATATTTTTATGATAAAAATTACCGTTTCGCTGAAAGTCGCGAAAAACTTATTTTTTTACCTTTGACCTTGAATAAAATTTTTTTATTATATAAAAGGGAACTTTCAAATTTTATTTTTAATCATATTTTTAACAATTTTACTGATTTTCAGCTTGATGGGAATTTATGTAGCTTCGAATGTTTAAATTGACCGGACTAAAGATTTAATATTTATATTTTCATTTTCATAGCGTCCAGACGACAATCAATCAACATGGAAGAATGTTTGGTACAAAATAAAAACACTGAGTCCATTTTTATGGCCAAAGAGTTTTTTACTGCAATTACGAGTATTATTTTGTTTTTCATTGTTAGCGGGTGGTCGTGTGATTAATCTATATGTTCCAATTTATAGTAAAAAAATTGTTGACAGTGTAATAGATTTATCTTCTACCAATTACAGGTAGTTATTTAAATTTCAAATCAACTTAAAATTTTAAGAAATAAATAATTTATTTTTATTTAACACATTTTTAAAATTTTAGATGGGATTTAATTGTTATTTATGTCGTCTTTAAATTTTTACAAGGCGGTGGTACCGGTAGTATGGGTGTATTAAACAATTTACGATCATTTTTATGGATAAGAATACAACAGTATACAACACGTGAAGTTGAAGTTGAATTGTTCAGGTAAATTTAATTCTAAAATTTAAAAAGAAGAAAATCATCACATTTATGTTCAAGTTCTTCGTTTTATTTTTCAGACATTTACACAGTCTAAGTCTTCGATGGCATCTCGGACGCAAAACTGGCGAAGTATTACGTATAATGGATCGCGGAACAGATTCAATAAATAATTTACTAAATTACATATTATTTTCTATTGTTCCCACAATAGTTGACATTATTGTTGCTATTATATTTTTCGTTACCGCTTTTAATCACTGGTTTGGACTCATTGTTTTTATTACAATGTTCTTGTACATACGTAAGTTAATTTTTAATTATTTTCTCACTAATTAATCAGCAAAAATATTATATTCATAACTAGCTGTTACCCGCCCGTCCCTCTGGACACTTTATAAAATTGTAGTTTTAGATCTAGACTTGAAATTCAATTGGAGTATTATTTTGACTTGCACAGGTTCCACATTCTATCGAATCGGAAGTAGAATTTATTGAAATCCATATTGAGAAGATCTCTACATGATAAACAAAAGATCCTTACCAAATTTGCAGCTTTTTGAAGCTATATTTTAAAAATTAAGATTTTTTATTGTTAACACCCACCCCCGCGATCTTTATTGGAGGTGATTCGGTGTAAAATCCATTTTTAGATCATTTTTGTATCACATGTAGACGACTTCTATTAAATTTGGAGTCTATAGGAGCTATAGCTTGGAAATTAAAAATTTTCATTGTTAATACCTACCCCCGCAACTCTCTGTGGGGCGAGATATCGTAAAATTCATTGATAGATTATTTCTACATCTCTTACAGAAGATTCCTACCTACCAAATTTGAAATCGATAGAAGCTATGGTTTAAAAACGGGAATTTTTCATTGTTAACGCCCCCGCAACCCCCTTGTGGGTGGAATTCCGTAAAATTCGTTCTTAGCTGACCTCTACTCGGCGAAAGGAATATTCCTGTCAAATTTCAAATCTCTAGGTCTTATAGTTCCAGAGATATCGTGATCAGTGACTATATCTATAGAAAGTCTCCTATATATATAGATATAAATTAAAATGATTTTTATAGTCGCTACAATTGGTATCACCGAGTGGCGTACAAAATTCCAGAGGCGAATGAATCTGGCGGATAATGCACGTAATGCAAGAAGTGTTGACAGCTTGCTGAACTTCGAAACTGTCAAGTATTATGGTGCTGAAAGTTACGAAGTTGATAGTTACAGAGAAGCTATTTTGAAATTCCAAATTGAAGAATGGAAGTCAACAATAACTTTGAATATGCTTAATACTCTGCAGAATGTTATCGTCTGCGGTGGATTACTTGCAGGATCTCTTTTGTGTCTTCACATGGTTAGATACAATTACTTGTTTATTTTTATAACTATAATAATTATAAAATATTTTTTACATTTTTTTAATTATTTTTTTAGATTGTTTATGAAAAAACATTAACTGTAGGAGACTATGTATTGTTCGCCGGTTACATTATTCAACTTTATGTCCCGCTGAATTGGTTTGGAACATACTACAGGTAATAATACATTTTTCAATTATTTAATAAAAATAACTTCAATTTATCATGAAATTAGCAATTTTTCTTTAATATTTTTTCATGAAATGACTAAAGTATAAAAAAAAGGTTTTAAAAAATGAATTGATGCAAAAAAATACTTAAGAAAAATCACATTGATAGTTTTTTTAATTTTTACATGCACGGAAAAAAATAAATTGTAAAATTCACTCGGATTTCGGTTAATTTTTATAGTTTCAAACAGTAAAGCGGATGTCAAAAATATGAATTAAATAAATAAGTGATTCAGGTTATTATGGATCAATTTCTTTTTATGTTAATTTTATTTTCAATTCAGCGACGTTTCGCCATGGATCATGGCTTCTTTAGGCATCTATTACATACAAATATAATTACATATTAGCAATATTTTCTTAAATAACACATTTTTACAAAATTATTAGATAACAAGAAATTTTAGAAAACTTTTTCAAAATTCTTATTTAGAAATTTCCAAATGAAAAAAATCTTTAAAAAAATTTTTTCCCCAAAGAAAATTTTAACAAAATTTTAAAAAGTTAAAAAAATTTTTTTAATTTAACATTACAACAAACTTTTTCATAAAATTTTCATAATTTTTTTCGTATGAAAAATATAAATATTATAGAACTTAATGTAGAAAGTGTAAAAGCCACAGTTTGTAATTTAATATCGACAAAAATTGATTAGTAGCTGACATGATAGTAAATAACGAATCTCTCATTTTAAAAATTACAGTTCCAAACAGTAAAAATTGCCGTTTTAATATATAGTCCATACTTTGAAGAGAAACTCAGATGAGGAGAAGGGGTCTCACTCTGGGAGAATTTAACATATGAAACAGTAAAAATTCTACTTTTAAAATATATATTTTACCAGTCCAAGCAAGTCAATAATTATAGTTTAATGTTTAGCGTTGCGTTTCAAATTTACCATTTTACTTTGTAAATATTGACGCTGCTTGTATTAGAAATTTAGTAACTGTATTTTTTACTTTTTACAGATCATGCGATCATTTTTTAGATACAAAATGATAAATGTCAAAGTCAAAATTCTTAATTATTAAACTTTAACATTTTAGACATTCGCGTAGCGAATATTACTGTTTGAAATAGTATTTTCTTCCATGTAAAGAATAAATTGTTTCATTTAAATGATAAATATTACATAGTAGTTATTAAAATCACAATTTTACTGTTTGAAATGGTAATTTTTAGCATTACTTATTAGAAATCGACTATTATTTATTACAGTTTACTTCTTTCCGTGGTGGATTATTTTTAATAAGAATTTCTTGGCCAAACAAAATCCTAAAAATTATTAGACATTTATTACTTTTAGTATTTATTCAATTGGTATATTGTAAGTAAATTATAACAATAATTAAAAATTTTAATTTTTCAGAGCGATTCAAAAGAACTTCGTTGACATGGAAAATATGTTTGAGTTATTACGTGAAGACCAAGAAGTAATTGATGCTCCTGGTGCTGGACCATTGATAGTAAAACGCGGTCAAGTTGAATTCAGCAACGTAACATTTGGATACGTTGGTGAGAAAACAATACTGAAAAACGTGTCATTTACGGTGCCAGCCGGTAAGACTGTAGCCATTGTTGGACCTTCGGGTGCTGGTAAATCGACAATTATGCGACTACTGTTCCGCTTTTATGACGTGGAACAAGGTTCAATTTCTATTGATGGACAAAATGTTAAAACGGTGAAACAAGATTCTCTAAGAAGTGCTATCGGAGTTGTGCCTCAAGACACTGTTTTATTCAATAATACAATTAAATATAATATTCAGTACGGTGCGATAGACGCACCAGAAGCTGATGTTATTGCGGCAGCTAAAAACGCAGATATTCATGAGAAAATTTTAACGTTTCCCGAGGCTTATGAAACACAGGTGAATATATTTTTTTGATAATTAAACATTTGATATTAAAATCAGATCAGATTTCTAAAAATTTTTTCATGAGCTAATTATCTCTCTATAGAAAAAATGTACATTGAAAAATATTTTTAAATGTGAAAAATATGCGTCATAAATACATCAAACTTATTTAAAGGGCACAACCAGTGTGACAGCCTAAAAAAAAGCGATTTTTGGGAATTAAAAAAAAAAACTACTGTATTAATTGTTTTGAAATTTTAAGGGTATATTAATACATATTTTATTCTCTGTGGATAAAATAAAAAAAAAAATTCTAGTTAAACTAGAAAATGTCATCCGTACGATGAGCCATGGTCGAAAAAAATTTCAAAAATTGACAAAATTGGCGGCGATTTAAAAAAAAAAAAGTTGAATTTTACCCAAAATTTTGGTCGTTTTTGGCTTGCGAAAATTCGATTTTTGATCAGATCAAAAAGTGGAGGGTCGTCGTATGGAGAACTATATACAGAACATGCAGAAAAAAATTTGGTAGCGATCAGATCATTTGTCTCCGAGTAATCGCTCCAGCAAACGCGTTTAAAGATAAAATGATCTTATTCTACCTGCCGAGCGGCTACTCTTTAAATGGTTGTAACTCAAAACTATTTGAGATATCAATTTGAAATTTTAGTATGTTATTTTCAAAGATTTAAATTATCGAAATATGAAAAAAATCGATTTATTAAAAATTTCACACTGGTTATGCCCGTTAAAATCACATTCTTAATATCCAACTTTCGGTTGATTTTCGTATGAATTTTGTGCATTTTAATTATAATAGGATATATTAAAAATATATAAGGGATACACAAGTACAGAAAAATATATTTTAAACTTAAAAAAAAAAATATTTTTATACTTATATTTTTTAAAGATTAAAAAAATGTTTTTTTCAATTTTTTTATACCTGTATTTTGTGCCGAGTTCAAGATGCACTTTTAATACATTTTTATTATGTCATCATATATGTATTTTTTTATGTATTTCTAATTGGTTTAATTATTGTTGAAGTATGTAAAATTATACGAAAATTAGCCAAAAAGTTGAATATCAAAAATATGATTATAAATTTTTTTCTATTTTTGGCATACATTTTTTTTTTTTTTTAATGGGGTTTAAATATTCAAAAATTTTTAAATCACCCCTTCAGTAAAAAAATTTTTAATTATTAAAATGAATTTCTAGGTGGGAGAAAGAGGATTAAGACTAAGTGGCGGTGAAAAACAGCGTGTAGCCATAGCGCGTACAATGTTAAAAGCCCCAAAAATAGTTTTATTAGACGAAGCAACAAGTGCACTTGACACTCAAACTGAAAGAAATATTCAAGCAGCTCTAAATCATGTATGTAATAATCGGACGACAATTATAATAGCCCATCGACTGTCGACGATAATAGGCGCCGATGAAATACTAGTTTTGAAAAATGGAGAAATAATTGAACGTGGAAAACACGAGGAATTAATTTCTTATGATGGCGTTTATCGGGATATGTGGCATGCCCAGTTACAGAATGACCAAGAAGTGCAACCAGAAGACACTAGTAAGGAAAACAACAAAAGTAGTGAAAGTAATTCAAAAACATTGCCTCCAGGACATCCCCCTATTCATTTTTAAAAATTCATTTCATTGAAAAGATTCGTTTTTAAATAAATAATTATTACTGAGACTTGTTCGTATTTTATTTTTGATGGTATGGAAAAATATTAGGTATTTTTTCGTAAGTAAATAAAATACGAAGGTGATTTAAAGTATTTATAAGTACAGTAAGTAGTTAATTAATTAATCAGTCAACATTCAAGATATCCTTGATGGCTCTTGTCGCGATGACACACAGACCCATCCATCTTCACCAGCCATTATGGTATTCATTGTATTTGATGGATTTACTAGTGTTGTAGGTCTTCTTATACCTTTTATCATGTCTACTTGTCTTCTCAGGTTGTCGTGAAGCTTTATTAACGCCTCCTAAGATATAATAAAAGTTAATATTTTTATTCACAATAAAATAGGTTGAGGTTTTGTTATAAATTTATAATTTGTTATTTGATGTCTAAGTAATTTTACAAATTATGCACCGATAAAATAAACGTTGGAAAAATAACCGACAAATAAAATAATAAGAATTAAAAAAAAAAAAAAAAATAGTATACACACCTTGGGCAGTAAATAAAAAAGCCTCAGATCACATGTTTGTCGACCTCGGCCAACAATTACATGTGATCTGCGACATTTTTTACTTTCCTGTCCCAGGTGTGTAATATACTATTCTGATGTATAATTATTTTGAATTAATATTTTTGATAAAAAATATTTGGAAATTTAGTTAATAATTTTACTGTTTAAAATTTTTCTCATATTTTTTGTTCAAGATTAAATTATACAAAAAAATGAGATTTTTTTTGTTAAGAAAATTTTTAAATCTTTTTTCATAATAATTTTTGTTTTGAAGTATTTAAATTTTTATTATCAATTTCAATAAAAATTAAAAAAATTTTAATATTTTATATGGCTTGGTTCTTAATAAATTTTTAATGTTAACATTAGTCATTAATTTTTTATTTTTAATCTTTAAAATTTCTGTGCACAATATTTTTTATATTAATATGAAAATTCAATGAGATAAATAAATATCATGATTTTTATTACCTATAAAATTTATTTTATTAAAAAGAAAATTTAACTTGCAAACCCAAAAAGTAATGACTAATATACGACACAATAGTAAAATTTTTTAATCTAAACCTAAAAACTAAAAAAATATTTTAAAAATGAATAAAAACCTTTTCGTCTTCAAGCTTCCGAAGTTCTTGTTGCCTTCTAATACCTTCACTATTTAAATTTTTCATCATTTCACTTTTGTACTGACTAACAAGCGCAATTTCTGTTTGTACTTTAAGATATTCCTGTGCTAGCTGTTTGTGTTCTTCAAAAATAGTCCTTGATAATTGACAAGTATTGTCTGGTGTAAGCGGACGTAAATCAGCTTCCAATAGTCCGCAAATATCATCCAAATTGTCATTGTTGTTACTTCCTATCGTGATAACAAAAAAAAAAAAAAAAAAAAAAACATTTAGTTTATAAATTTTACCCAATACGTTTATAATAATAATTCAATACTAACGTAAAAGAAACCAACAATGCTTTAAATATTCAGTGTCAACTCTAGAATAACTGACTTTATTTAAATTAGAAGACATTTTTCAAGTGATTTTTTTGTAATTGTAATTATCAATCAACATCATTTAATATTTATTTTTTTCTACTGCAACCACTATTTTTTTCATCATTAATTTTTTTATTTTGATACCAACATCTAGCAAAAATTTATTTCAGATAATTAACAATGAAATTATTGAATTACAGAGTTATATTACGCTGAATAGAAGATTAACTCGAGTAACTGGTCTCTCTCTATTTAACTGGTACACTGGTACGATAGTTTAATCTCTCGCAAACTAAACACAACAAACCTACAGCTATAACGGGGAAGCTGACTCAGCTACACCTGCTGTCTTGGACCAAATTTCTCACTCTTCCTCTCTCGCTCTCTCTCGCTTTTAACTCTTTTTCTCACTCTCTCTTTTTTATCTTCTTTAATCATCTTACAATTAAAATTTTCTAAATTAATAATTAACAATAAGCGATTCAAAAAAATTTTAATTTCACATTTTCTACCAACTGTAATTAAATAAAAATTTTTATTACTATTCTAATTGGAAAAAAAAAAAAAAAAAAAAAAAAAAAAAAAAAAAAAGTTCGCAATTTTGAACAGCAATTTAGAGTATAAAAATTTCCAATTGACTATTTATTGATCTAAAAATTTTAGCGAAAATAATAAAATCAATTGATTGTTGTATAGAATTAGATTGTAAAGAGTTTAGCTAGGATAAGTTATATCAGTATTAGCAGCAGGGTCTCTGCTATTAAACGTGTGAGTCAGCACTCTCAAGTGCTATTTCATGCTGAAAATAATTTAGTGTGTCCGTGTGTACTCTATGTGCTAAAATAAAAGAGAGGGAGCCAAGCAATTACGTCAACTTATAATGTATACTACCCGATTCCAATGTCTTACACAGTAATGCCTTTAAACATCTTTAAATATCTTCGTTGATCCCTCAGACATTTTGACAATGTAAAAGATTATATATATGCATTTCCATTAATGGAAATACACGCGTATAAGATGATTTTTTTATGAATATCTGATTTTCTTTTTATTTTACTAATTATTGAAAACAAATTTTAAGGAGCGCTTTTGGTCTATAATTCTTTGAAAATTAAGCATTTACAAAAGATAATTTGACCCATCAAGTTATCGAAAATATTTATGCTAACAATTCCAGTAATTTATTGTCATCGAAGGAAAATTTAATAGTTTCAGATTTATAGAAAAAAAGTAAAATTTCATAAATTTTTTTAATATGTCAATTTAGTAAGAAATTTTCAATTACGCACTTTATAACGTGACTTTTAAAAATTTTTTAACTCTATTAGATTGTATCTCCTATTACAAAAAATACTAATTAAAATTTAGCTGGTAAATTATTTTGAAATAAAACAATCGAGTGCAGAATATTGAAATAGATCGAATATGAACCTGAAGATATTTCAATATAAATATCAAAGTTCATTAAAAAGTTTTTTATGCCAATCTAATGGCAGTCTAATATTATTTGCGACTAGTTTTTAAAATTTATATTTTTAACGTTTGAAGAAAAATAAACATCAATTAAATTTATCGTTAAAAACGATATTTTTATCCTTTGATTTCATAAATTACATTAATGATGATGATGAACCAATCGGAACTTGTCGAAAAAGTATAAATAACCCAAACTCTACAGTTAAAAGTTATTAGATGCTAATTATAATTGTTTTATTCTCTGCGAATTAAAAAATAAATAGCTGCGTTGTTAATCCTTAACGTACTAATAATTTTTGTCCTCAAACACATATTAGGTAAATTAAAACTCTCAATTTCAAATTTAATTTTTTTGTCTTTTTAAGTCTGGTAAGTCAATTTTAAATTATTTAAAAATTGAAGGACTATTTGACATAATTTATATGACAAAAAGAAAATTAAATCAGTGAAATTTCGAATTTTTAAATTAACATTAAAAAAATTACTTACGATTGTGCTTTTTGGGGCCCATTCTATCAAAACCAGCAGTATTTTGAAGTTCCCATGACGAATCGGTACCCGTAGCTAAATCCCAAGCATTCTTAAAAAAAAAAAAAAAAAAAAAAATAATAATGAAATTAAAAGAAAAAAAAAAATTACTGAAACATGAAAAAATATTTTATATAAAAAAAAAAAACTTACAGGATCACATTCCACATGAAGTGGTTGAAACCGATTAATAGAATCTCTATTATTATTATTACTTGTTGGTTTCATTTGTGGAAAGTTATGATTAACATTAGAATCTCTAAATTCTTGACTATTTTGTATTGTATTTAATTGTTGCGGTTGATTTAATAAATCAATTTTATCATTGTTAATGCCGTTCACTGGATAACCATTAATTTGACTAGAAGACATATCCCACGAAACATCAATAGTGTCTTGATTGATTTCATCATCGTTATCGTCATAATTTTCTTCATAGTCTTCAGACATGCTGTATTCAACAGGTTCTAGATGTCCGCTGACAAATGAAGCTAGACAAGTCATTACACGAACAATTTCGTCCATTGACGGCCGTTCTTCAGGGCGCTTACTCCAACATCTATAAATATTTTATTATTATTTACTTTGCATTATTTATTTTATTAAAAATTCATGAAAAGTTCGTTTTTAAATTTCATTGAAAGTTTAAAAAATTACCGAGTTATCAAGTCTTCAATTGGTTTGGGACAACCTTCAATGAGAGGCGGTCGTTGTCCAACATGTACTGCCCACATAATGCGATACGCAGACCCACCAATGTCATCGAATGGTTTTCGACGGGCCAATATTTCCCACAATATCACTCCCCAACTGAATATATCACATTTTTCAGTGTAACGCGAGCCTTCAAATACTTCTGGTGCCATCCATGCTGCAGAACCTTTGTTATTTGTCATGTAACTGTTCAAGTCACATGCTGTACCAAAGTCGCAGATTTTTAGCGTTCTTCCACCAAGAATCAATAATAAATTCGGTGGTTTCAAATCTCTGAAAATTAAAGGTTCAGATTAGCTATAAAAAAAAAATAAGTAATACTTAGAAGACTGAAATTTTTTTTTCCACTCTAGAGAAAGACAATCATTATTAGGAACAACGTAATCAATAACAATAAAATGTATAAAATCAACTAGTCTATATTATTAAGAGAGTAAGAAAAATTTTGTTTCCAAGATAGTTTCATGGTAAAATAGGTTTTTTTAATGAAATTAAGTGTTATTGCAAAGATCTTGACTTGACTTGAATTGTGCCTTTTCAAAGTTGTATATTATTCTTATCGATATTTAATTTATATGATAAGTATTTAGGCTGCATTCGAAAATACTCTATCTCTAGAGACATAATTGAGAAATGACCTTGTATCTTGTGAACTATTGACATTTTTAAAGATATAAGCTGATCCCGACATTATAATCATCGAGACCTTTTATTTAAATACCCACATCAATTTTTCATATATTTATATATATTATATATATGTATATATAAAAAATATATCAAAATGCATGTGGGTACTCAAATGAAAGCTCTTGATGATGGTAACATCGGGATGAGCTTATATCTTTATAAATATCAATAGTTAAGAAAGTACCGTGCAATTTAACAAAAGTCATTATTTAATAAAGCAAAATTTTATTTATTTATAGTTCAGAAGTCACAGCAGTCGCTTAGTAATTGCAAGGTTGTTATAGTTTGTATTCCTTTATTTAATAATTTTGAATTACCAATTTTCTCAAATAATTTTTTGATAGCGTATAATTTGTTAAATGTTGCTTTACTCCCTATTGCTGAGTACTTAAAATACACTTTAATGTTCTTATACAAAAGGAATGTTGTTTTAATGAAAAAATAAATCGTTTCCATAATTTAAATAAGTTATTAAATTGGTTAAAAAAAGTGTTTAAATCAAAGAATTTCATGAACATCAATTAAAAAGATTTGTCGATTTGAAATTACTCAAGTCTGAAAAAAAGTTTTGATCATCAAGTTTTGTCTCTTATTAGATCAAATTTAATCCATATTTCCGATTAAATAATTATCATAAATCCACTTTCCTGTCGTGTTTAGATATCCAGTAATTTTTCATTGGTTTTGTTATTGATAATCGTTCATGTTATTTTTTTTCATTTTTTAATCGTGAATTATCAGCTAAGTTTCTCGCGAATGATAAGATAATCTTACTCAATTAATACCTGTGAATTAAAGGTTTTGGTTTCATATTATGCAAATAAGCAACACCCTGAGCACATTGCAGAGCCCAACTTATGGAATGGCTTGCTGTGTATCTTGGTTTTGGTTCACAATGTAGCACTGCAAAATAATATCATCAATAAAACTAAGGAATAATAATAATATTATTCATTCATATTGATAAGATGTATATCATACCATTGTATAGAGATCCACCTTCAGCATACTCCATCACCAAACAAACAGGATCTTTAGTACACGCACCATAAAGTTGTACGATATTAGGATGCGATACTCGTGACAGTTGTCTGACTTCAACAGCAAATGCTCTTTTTTCACCTTCAGTGTTGATATGTTTTATTGCTACGTAACGTCCACGCCACTTGCCTTTCCATACAACTCCAAAAGATCCTTTTCCCACCACCTAAAAAATAGTTGTCATTATATCAATTTTTAAAATAAGTGTTATAAAATGTAATAAATAGTAATCAATGTAAATAAATAAATAATGAAATTTACGACATAATTATTCCAGGAATAATAATAATAATAATAATAAAAATAATAGCAATAATAACAACATTGATAAAGCAAGCTAACCTCTTCTGTTTCAATTTCATTATAATCAATTTCTTCAACAAATTGTTGAAGTGACTTTTGTTTCAACAATTTGGGAGGTAAACTTGGAGATTTTGTTGACAATTGTGATGATTCTGATGATGATGAAGACACTGATGTTGATTCAACTGTTTTTGTTTTTGTGGGTTCCGACGTGTTGAAATCAAGTTTTTTATCACCAAAATCTATTAAATTCAATTGTTCATTTTCTTGTTTTGTTTTTTTCGACATTTCACACAAAAATTAACACTTAGCAGTTAAATTAGTTTTTTACATATTATTCACATGACATTTATTAAAAGTTATTATTTTTTTTTATTGTAGTAATTAATTTAAGAGAAATTATTGTTATATATAGTTGTTAAGTCAATTATTATGGGTACTTTGTTTTTCATTTTGTTAATTATTTGTTTATTTAATTATTTATAAGTATTTTAATTATTTTAATAAGTTTATTTTTTTCTTAACATAATAGAAAGTAATTAATGCAGAAAAGTAAAGTAGATGGGGCTATTTGTATGAAACGATTGTAGATAAGTTATCGACATTTTGTTTTTATGAATTTGATAATCCCGACGTTTTCGATAAATATTGCATTCGCGCAATTTTTTAAACTGTCAAAATATTATGTTAGTTAAATTCATTTCTTTTTGAACTATTAATAAATTCAACTTGTGGGTCGGATTTAGATATTAATATTAATGTTTATATTAGGAAATATTCAACCAATCACATCACGAATAAATTGATTTCACATACGTTTCATCTCTATATTAATATTAATGTATATATTAGGAATTTAAAATTTATCCTCTAAATAATAATATATACTTGAAAGTCTTGAAGTTAGTCATAGGTCGAAACTCGCAAAAACAGGGTTACAATTGATTGTTGGTGAAGGAGGTACTTGAAACATTTTTTATAAAAAAATGAATACCGCTCGTTTATGATATTTTCGATAAAAAATACTTGTAACTTTAATTAAATATTCTCAGTTTTCAAAAAAATCCTAAGAAGAGTATGTTTGTGATCTAATAAAATGTTCACTCGAACTACGGTCAGGATAGGGAATACATGTTAAATGTACGATTTATAATTGCCAATATTTCGAACATTAGCACTACAAGGACTATTAAAAAAAATTTATTCATGTAGAGGACACTTAAAAGTACGTGTATTCAAAAATGGAAGAATATTATAAGAAAAGTGATTTTGCACAGTACTTCCTTAAAATCACGGCGTGCGCGTGGCGCGCTATTCAAGTTTTTAGTTTGTTCAAAAAATAATTATTAAATATCTCATAATTTTTACTATCATAAAGTTATTTCCAAAACTTCTCATCATTTTTAAATTCAATGCGTTCGAAATTAAGTACGCTTGTTATGTAGTAGTATAGTTTTTCGAACTAAAAATATTGACTTTAGCATGCTTATGAGCTTTGTGAGCTGAAGAAGGTAATTTTATCGATTCTGGGCTCGAATAAGTTAAAGTTATTTGAATACAGCACATTTAAAAAAAAATTTCGAATGAGAACGGGTATTTCCAAGATAAAACAATTATTCTATACAGATGTAGATAAGATAACAATATCTTTGGAAGTCTTTTAGCTCGTGATAAATTAATGAAAATTAAATTACAATTTAAGTTTACATAATATTTAATACCGTTAAAATATTAAGTACATTAAGATTACAAAAAAACTTGCGATAAATTTTTACGTGTTGAAAAATTTGGTGGCCCTGAAAAGGGCCGTTTGGTTTAATTTTAATCAGAAAGAGGAAGTTTACTTAGAGCTGGTGTACTTAGTGACGGCTTTGGTTCCTTCACTGACTGCGTGCTTGGCCAATTCACCGGGTAACAGAAGACGGACAGCTGTTTGAATTTCCCGTGAAGTGATGGTAGAACGCTTGTTGTAGTGAGCGAGTCTGGAAGCTTCAGTAGCGATACGTTCGAAGACATCATTGACGAAGCTGTTCATGATGCTCATAGCCTTGGAGGAAACACCGGTGTCAGGATGGACCTGTTTCAGTACTTTGTAAATGTAAATAGCGTAACTTTCCTTCCTCTTTTTCTTGCGGTTCTTCTTGTCAGACTTGGTGATGTTCTTCTGGGCTTTGCCAGATTTCTTTACAGCTTTACCACTAGTCTTGGGCGGCATGATGGTTACTGAGTTGAGTATGTCCGTACGTAGAGAAGCACAGTAGACGAATGATGGTGGGCCTCACTTTGCTTTCGCTTTTAAAAGAGAAAAATAGTAAGTTGAGCATCGGTAAAACCAGTCACAAAGAGTGGGGATAAACACCAAGTAAACCGACTCGTCACTGAAACATAATCACAATAGTAACCCTCTTCAACACAGCTGGCTAACCTAACATATGCTTTACCCCCTCCAGCATTCAGCTGCCAGAACATCTGCCGCATGCTCCTCACACGAGCCTTATAAAACTCAAGGTTCGGAGTGCGAACCGCATAGTCAGAACTTAACCGTTCAAGTTAAATCTTCAGTTTTTCATTCTCTAACCTTTTCATTATGTCTGGTCGTGGTAAAGGCGGTAAAGTAAAGGGAAAGTCAATGACCCGCTCAAGCCGTGCTGGTCTCCAATTTCCAATTGGTCGTATCCATCGTATGTTGCGTAAAGGAAATTATGCCGAACGTGTCGGTGCTGGTGCTCCAGTTTACTTTGCCGCCGTCATGGAATACTTGGCGGCTGAAGTTCTGGAGTTGGCTGGAAACGCTGCTCGTGACAACAAGAAGACTAGAATTATTCCCCGTCATCTTCAGTTGGCCATCCGTAACGACGAAGAGTTAAACAAACTTCTCTCTGGAGTCACCATCGCTCAAGGAGGTGTCTTGTCTAACATTCAGGCTGTTCTTTTACCCAAAAAGACCGAAAAAAGCAGCTCTTAAATTATAACTTCTTTCCCATATAATATAAAACCGCCCTTTTCAGGGCCACCAAATTTTTCAATACGTGAAGAGTTTTTTAGTTTAATTTAATTCCTTTCATCCAACCTAATTATGTGCTTCATCAAAATATTGTTATCTATCTTGAAAATTAATTAATACATTTATCAGCACTATTTCATCTTTATCGAGATAATATATTATCATGAACTTACAACAAATAATTATAATCTTTGGTATTTGCTAAAATTACAGTAAGGTCGTTTACTCTGCTGTCTTTGTCTTAGGCTTCTCACCATTCATTTTAAAATATAGCATGGGCACATCTAGTGCCACACATCCCTTGGCTTTAATAAAGAGAATTTGAGATATAACACAGTCAGAGAGAGAGAGAGAGATTTTACTACAAATTAATTTCTTTAAGGTTAGTTAATGATAACTTTGGAAATATGATCCTCTTCAGCAGTTTTATATAGCAACAATATATTTATTATATACATCTGATGTTTGGAATGTGTTGAAAACAGTTGTCTGAAAAATAATTTGAAAGTTATATTGTAATTTATTCTACCCAAATTGAATCTGATAATTAGTAACAATTCATTATAGTAATAATTTGATAAATGGTAATGTAGTCAACTTATTCATCGAAAATATTTAAATTGTATATATTTATCGTCATTAAAAAATTTCTTTTTAATGTGTATTATAGTAATGACAAATTCATTGTATTTAAAACATCTACATAATCCTTCCCAAAATTCATGTCATCTTTTTTTGTTCGTTTAGCAGAAAAGTTCTATATTTCGAATAATTAAAATGTTAATTATAGTAAACTGTTCTATCTTTCATGATAAAGAATAGTTTACGAGACATTAAGATATCTTTAATGACTGAAAAATATATTAGTCATGCTATAATGAGATTTTAGAAAAAATCATTAGCCCGAAGAGGAGAAATATTCAATATGAATAGAAAAGATTTGTATTTAACGAAAGATGGAAATAGATAACATCAGATAGATATTGACATTCTATTTTCTAATCTATCATATAGGTCTTAGATCTTCTAGGTAAGCGAACAATTCTTAGCATAGATAATTGGTAACTTAAATGATTTTCTCAGTATGAAAAGTTTGGTGGCCCTGAAAAGGGCCGTTTTTTTTATGATTGATCAAAAATGTTAACTTAGGCACGTTCACCTCGGATACGTCGAGCCAACTGGATGTCTTTGGGCATGATGGTGACACGCTTGGCGTGAATGGCACAGAGGTTGGTGTCTTCGAAAAGACCGACGAGGTAGGCCTCGCTGGCTTCCTGAAGGGCCATCACCGCAGAGCTCTGGAATCTCAGGTCAGTCTTGAAGTCTTGGGCAATTTCACGAACAAGACGTTGGAAGGGCAATTTACGGATCAACAACTCCGTACTCTTCTGGTAACGACGGATCTCACGAAGGGCAACAGTTCCTGGACGGTAGCGGTGAGGCTTTTTGACACCTCCAGTAGCTGGTGCACTCTTACGAGCAGCCTTAGTGGCAAGTTGCTTACGCGGAGCTTTACCTCCAGTAGATTTACGAGCGGTTTGCTTAGTTCGGGCCATGACGACTTAGCGACAGTAATCTGACTTCAACGATGCAAAGTTAGACTGGAAATATGTGGTTTGCTCGAAGAGCTCGCCTTTTTGTTAGCTAGGGCCAGGTGTTCCAGATGTTTTCAACCAGTTGGGGGAAAAAGTATTTGGATTGTGCTGATTGGCTGCACTTGAATTCGATGGTGGGGGAAACATGTTGGTGATGTGCTTAAAAGAGCCTTGACTTAGCGTTTTTCGATCAAACCAAGTTTACTTCTTGAGTCGCTCAGAAGCTTAAATTAACTCATATCAATATGACTGGCCGTGGTAAGGGAGGAAAAGGATTGGGAAAAGGAGGAGCAAAGCGTCATCGTAAAGTTCTTCGTGATAACATCCAAGGTATCACTAAGCCAGCTATCCGTCGTTTGGCCCGTCGTGGTGGAGTCAAGCGTATCTCTGGTTTGATCTACGAAGAGACTCGTGGTGTGCTCAAGGTCTTCCTTGAGAACGTCATCCGTGACGCCGTCACCTACACCGAGCACGCTAAACGTAAGACTGTCACAGCCATGGATGTAGTCTACGCATTGAAACGTCAAGGCCGTACTCTCTACGGTTTCGGAGGTTAAACATCCCATTCTTTCCACAAATTTTTAATAAAACGGCTCTTTTCAGGGCCACCAAATTTTTCATACTAAGAAAATCATTGAAGTTATCTCTTGCAAAAGTTTATTTGCTTGCTTTTTGTTCCATGAAGCGACATAAATAGCGGTATCATTTGCAAACAGTGCTGTATTGGTTTTCTGATTTTTTGGTAGATCATCAATGTAGTGTTTTGTCGGACTCGGGGCCCACACGGACTTGGTGGTATGCTTCCTTTCGGTTCATCGTGCTCATCCAGCTTGCTTCGTGAAGAGCACTCGTTATTCGTAGCACATTTGGTGGTGAATCAGCTGGAAGTGTCGTTGCCTGATAGATTGGTCTCCAATCTTCACAAAATCTCCAAGTATTGTTGTCCTTGGACGCCATGACTGGAAACCACGTCCATACGCTGTCGCTCGGTTGAATAAACTTTTTCTCCTAGAGCTTGTCGATCTGTTTATCAAGTTCCTCACTTGGACTTCCCCGATCTGGCCTGATCTTTACCGGAATAGCCTCAGGTTCCAATATTATCTCATGTTCAATAATATTTGTGAGTCCCTGCCTTGACAAATCCTTGCACTTTCTCAACTCACGTCTGAAATATTTCTAAAGGTCTTGGTCTTGCTCTATGATCATTTCAACACAGTTTGAGAGCCTCTCTTTACAGGAAATCAACTCAAATGGGTAAAACTCTGGACTTCCACTGAATCACCAGGTCCTGTTTTTGCTGTCCATTATTACTCCAAATTGGAGAGCGAAATCCATGCCCAGGACTATTGGGTCACTAAGATCATCAAGAACACTTAGATATTGTTCCCCAGCTACTGAACCGATCTGGATAATAAATGGCGCACCACTCCGACTTTTACATTCAGTCTGATTTGCCAATAAAATCCATCGTTCCTGGGATACATCCGTCCTAAGTTCACCCGAAGCAAGTTCTTTTATATCCTCATATATCTTGCTATTAATATACGATTTCTCACTGCCAGTATCCAAAATACCACTCAGAGTGACTCCACATATCTACAAGGACACAGGGATCCTAGCCGTAATACTTGGAGGCCTGGGACCCGTTCCTAGAATAAAAAACTTTCTTTCAGCTAGCTTGGAGTTGACCCTCGTTGACAAAAATTCACTCTGGAGTAATTCAGGAGTAGTTCTGTGTTCCATTGACAATCTACTTCAGTTATTTGGTCTAGATGATTAAAAGTTTTCTGCATATCCGGAAATATATTAATTCCCTCTGGATGTTGATCTATAGCGGGCTCAGAGTAATCGTTTTTATAATGTATAGCACCTCCAGCCTGAGTACTCAGTCGAAGCAACTCATTTTCGGCCTGTGAGGAGCGCTGGCCGACTCTGCTATTGAAAACTCCCGTGCTCATCCTAGTTGTGACTGATGAGGTAATTGAATTTTTGCTGTATCTATTGCTGTATATTTTATTAGTGCACTTACTGCTCTCGGCGTGTTCAACTATTGCGGCTTGTCAGAATTGATTGTTTAACTATATTATAAAATTTTTTGAACTTCTATGAAATTATGCGAAGTTTTATAATTACAATTCCATTTGACCTTGATGATAATTTAAAAAAATTCTATAAAAAATTTAGAAAAAAAATTCAACAATTTAATGAGTTCCTTAAATAGAATAACCGATAAGTTAAATTTAGTTTTAACGATCAAAAAAATACGTTTAACGACTTTTGACGAATCATATTTATTTTCTTCCGAGCCAATGAAAAAACTTACTTTTTTGAATTGTCATGGAATATTTTTTAAAGAGACAAACATCTCATCTAATTTGGTTTATAAGCTAATAACATTTCCATCATTTCATCATTATTTATGGAATTAACAACTAGATTCATCCCAAAATATCTCAGTAAGTTTTTCAACTATCAATAATTTCTCATGTGAATTCTATTTATGTCTCTTCAACAAAATAATAATTAGTTATGTTCTATATCAAGATTAAAAATGTTGAATATTTTTTTTTTAATTGCAGAAGAAGTATGTTCAACAAGCTTTTAATTCTAATCGTCATTTTTGGTATGATTTCAATCTTGGAAGCAAACCACTTACATCACTATCACCAAAACTGCATACCACTTCTGTCGATAGTAAGTCTTATTTTTGTTAGTTATCAAATATATATGTATAAAGTTTTAGACACCGAAGGTGTACTATCACGGTATTTTTATATTTTCTACAAAATCTATTCAAAATTAATGATAGATATTAATATATGACAACTTTCAAATAACTTACGATGTTGATTTTCCAAATTGAGTCTTGATAGGCTCAATAAAAATATTGCTTTTGAAAATTGTATTTTTGTATAGAATCTTTCAATTTAAAACAACAAAAGACTGTCAACTAACATGAAAATACTATTATTATTAATTACTATGGTTTATTTTTCAGTGTACCGATGATCGAAAATGTTGTTCAGGAATATGCAAAACTCCAAGATTAAATGGTAAAAAATATTGTGCATGGTAGTGCCTTGAATTTTCTGTTATTGTTTCCTCGTGGAATAAAAAGAATATAAAAAAATGTATGTGCAAAAAAAATCTATAAACATGTATGTTGAATTCACAAATAAAAATTTGTAAATTCTTAATTAACATGTCTTCACTATTATTTTTATTTATTAGAGGAATATTTGACTCTTATGAGTGAAATCATCACTATTTACTGAAAAATTAAAAAGAAAAGTTTTTCTATTTACTCTTGTTAAATTATCATTAATGAATACATCTGCCCGGGAAAAAAATAAACAGATATGAGCAGGCATGAGTCCAGGTATGATCAGGCCTGAGCGTATTTACGCTTCAGACATGAACAGGCATGGTCAGGTCAGATCATTTTTTCCCAGACGTGATTGCGAAAATTTTTAAATGGACAATTTAAATTTTAAATGGTACATTTTAAATGGACAATTAATGTTATAAATGAAGTAAATAGCTACTCACACTTTGATTAGTGAAGTTTTTGATTCTGTGAATTGAATGGTTTTCATGATGAAGGTTGAAATATTCTTCTCTCACCTCTAATGAAGGTTGAGTGATTTTCACAATTTTTCAATTTCTTCGATTGTAAAATTTATGTCTGTAATCATGAAATGACTAGGAATATACTTTTTAGGCTTTCGTGAGTATGAAAAATATAATGTAATTGAACTTGATAATATTTTACGTATTGAAATATTTGGTGGCCCTGAAAAGGGCCGATTGGTTTAGTTTTAATCAGAGAGAGGAAGTTTACTTAGAGCTAGTGTACTTAGTGACAGCTTTGGTTCCTTCACTGACGGCGTGTTTAGCCAATTCACCGGGTAACAGAAGACGAACAGCTGTTTGAATTTCCCGTGAAGTGATGGTAGAACGTTTGTTGTAGTGAGCGAGTCTGGAAGCTTCAGCAGCAATACGTTCGAAGATATCGTTGACGAAGCTGTTCATGATGCTCATGGCTTTGGAGGAAACACCGGTGTCAGGATGGACCTGTTTCAGTACTTTGTAAATGTAAATAGCGTAACTTTCCTTCCTCTTTTTCTTGCGGTTCTTCTTGTCAGACTTGGTGATGTTCTTCTGGGCTTTGCCAGATTTCTTTACAGCTTTACCACTAGTCTTGGGCGGCATGATGGTTACTGAGTTGAGTATGTCCGTACGTAGAGAAGCACAGTAGACGAATGATGGTGGGCCTCACTTTGCTTTCGCTTTTAAAAGAGAAAAATAGTAAGTTGAGCATCGGTAAAACCAGTCACAAAGAGTGGGGATAAACACCAAGTAAACCGGCTCGTCACTGAAACATAATCACAATAGTAACCCTCTTCAACACAGCTGGCTAACCTAAGGTATGCTTTACCACCTCCAGCATTCAGCTGCTAGAACATCTGCCGCATGCTCCTCACATGAGCCTTATAAAACTCAAGGTTCGGAGTGCGAACCGCATAGTCAGAACTTGAACGTTCAAGTTAAGTCATCAGTTTTTCATTCTCTAACCTTTTCATTATGTCTGGTCGTGGTAAAGGCGGTAAAGTAAAGGGAAAGTCAACGACCCGCTCAAGCCGTGCTGGTCTTCAATTTCCAGTTGGACGTATCCATCGTATGTTGCGCAAAGGAAATTATGCTGAACGTGTCGGTGCTGGTGCTCCAGTTTACCTTGCCGCCGTCATGGAATACTTGGCGGCTGAAGTTCTGGAGTTGGCTGGAAACGCTGCTCGTGACAACAAGAAGACTAGAATTATTCCCCGTCATCTTCAGTTGGCCATCCGTAACGACGAAGAGTTAAACAAACTTCTCTCTGGAGTCACCATCGCTCAAGGAGGTGTCTTGCCTAACATCCAGGCTGTTCTTTTACCCAAAAAGACCGAGAAAAGCAGTTCTTAAATTATAACTTCTTTCTCATATAAAATAAAACGGCTCTTTTCAGGGCCACCAAATTTTTCAATACGTGAAGAGTTTTCTAGTTTAATTCAATTCTTTTCATCCAGCCTAATTATGTGCTTCATCAAATTATCATTATCTCTCTTAAAAATTAACTAACACAGTTATCAGCGCTATTTCATCTTTATTGAGAGAATGTAGTATCATGAACTTACAACAAATAATTATAATCTTTGATATTTGCTAAAACTACAGTGAGGTCATTCATTTTGCTGTCTTTATCTTAGGCTTCTCACCATTTTCCATTTTGAAGTATAACAAGGGCACACGTCTAATGCCATACATTCCTTGGCTTTGATAAAGTAAATTCATATCTTGAAGGTTAGTTGATGATAATTTTGGAATTATGGACCTTTCAAGTAGTTTTATATTAAAACAATACATTTATTACATACATCTGATATTTGGCATGTGTCGATAACAGTTGACTGTAATACATTTTGGGTATCAGGCTTATCGATCCCTGGACAAAATATCCTAAAAAAAAATATCCCCGGAGAAAATATCCCCGACAAGTTATCCTTCGGATTCGTTATAATTTTCGAAAGTTAAAAAAAAAAATTATTCAAGGGCACAGCATGGTTAAAAGCGTATGTTTGTCTAATACCGAATAAACGATATCAATTGTTGGGAATATTTTGTCTAGGGACATTTTGTCCAGGGATCAATTATCATGGAACCGCATATTCCTTCGGAAAGTTCATGTCAGCTTCTTTTATTCGTTTATCAGAAAAGTTCTGTAGAATAATTTACGAGATACTAAGATATCTCTAGTAATGAGAACCATTGGAATAATATTAGTCATGGTAAAATGGGATATTTAAAAAAAAATCATTAGTTTGAAGAGGTGATACATACAATATGGATGAATTAAATAAAATCATTCTTTTTCAACACAGGATCAGAATATATAACAAAAGATCGATATTAATATTCTATTTTCTTATTTTTCATTGATCTTAGATTTTCTAGGTAATTCTAGGTAAATTATACGATTTTCAACATAAACAATTAGTAAAATTGAATGATTTTCTTAGTGTGAAAAATTTGGTGGCCCTGAAAAGAGCCGTTTTTTCAAATATTGGATTAAAAATGATAACCTAGGCACGTTCTCCTCGGATACGACGAGCTAACTGAATGTCTTTAGGCATGATGGTGACACGTTTAGCGTGAATGGCACAGAGGTTGGTGTCTTCGAAAAGTCCGACGAGGTAAGCCTCACTGGCTTCCTGAAGGGCCATCACAGCCGAGCTCTGGAATCTCAGGTCAGTCTTGAAGTCTTGGGCAATTTCACGAACAAGACGTTGGAAGGGCAATTTACGGATCAACAACTCCGTACTCTTCTGGTAACGACGGATCTCACGAAGGGCAACAGTTCCTGGACGGTAGCGGTGAGGCTTTTTGACACCTCCAGTAGCTGGTGCACTCTTACGAGCAGCCTTAGTGGCAAGTTGCTTACGTGGAGCTTTACCTCCAGTAGATTTACGAGCGGTTTGCTTAGTTCGGGCCATGACGACTTAGCAACAGTAATTTGACTTCAACGATGCAAAGTTAGACTGGAAATATGTGGTTTGCTCGAAGAGCTCGCCTTTTTGTTAGCTAGGGCCAGGTGTTCCAGATGTTTTCAACCAGTTGGGGGAAAAAGTATTTGGATTGTGCTGATTGGCTGCACTTGAACTCGATGGTGGGGGAAACATGTTGGTGATGTGCTTAAAAGAGCCTTGACTTAGCGTTTTTCGATCAAACCAAGTTTACTTCTTGAGTCGCTCAGAAGCTTAAATTAACTCATAACAATATGACTGGCCGTGGTAAGGAGGAAAAGGATTGGGAAAAGGAGGAGCAAAGCGTCATCGTAAAGTTCTTCGTGATAACATCCAAGGTATCACGAAGCCAGCTATCCGTCGTTTGGCCCGTCGTGGTGGAGTCAAGCGTATCTCTGGTTTGATCTACGAAGAGACCCGTGGTGTGCTCAAGGTCTTCCTTGAGAACGTCATCCGTGACGCCGTCACCTACACCGAGCACGCTAAACGTAAGACTGTCACAGCCATGGATGTAGTCTACGCATTGAAACGTCAAGGCCGTACTCTCTACGGTTTCGGAGGTTAAACATCCCATTCTTTCAACAAATTTTTAACAAAACGGCCCTTTTGAGGGCCACCAAATTTTTCATACTAAGAAAATCATTGAAGTTGAGAATTGTCATATGTATCAATTAAATATAACAAAATTTCCTTATATCTTGCATTTAATTTCTACAATCGATTATAACAGATAATATACATTTATTGAAAGCGAATGAACTTTTCGTTTAGAATCCATTAACGTCATGTTTATTTTAATGAGCTGTTTCGAAGTATCTCAGGGGGCGTTTCTACTACTAGATCAATAATTTTTTTCATTATCACATTAACGAGATTCATTCATGAAAATGTATTCTAGATTCGAATATTTCGATACTGCCATTCTAATACGTCGTATCTTACATTTAGAAAATTTTAACCTTAAAAATTCTAACAAGACTTGCATCATATTGTTATGATTCCATTTTTCAAAAAAAGTCAATTAGTCAAATTTTTTGGGATTAAGTGACAATATCGATATGAACAGATGAATACTCATCATATATATAACAATTCTCTTAATTTCATATTACTATACTATACTCATATTATTGATCGTGTATACTTTTACTTTCACAATTTTGCTGCACAAGTTACCTCTGCATCCCCAGATGGAACTTCATCATAAATTGTGAATGTATAAGAGGGATATATCAAACCTAATAGGCAATGCTTACTCAATTGATGGTAGGTCTGAGGCCAAAATCTAAATTCAACTTTAATGCTAGTGGTCAGAAAAGCACGAGTTTCGATTCAGTTGACATCAGTAAGCTGCTTTCCAATTTGAGTTGAATATGACGCCAAGATTTACGCTGTATCAACAGTTCAATAATAGAGTGCATTTTTGATATGTATTATGGATAATATTTTTCAGAGCAAAGCTTATCCTAAACTGAGCGTTAACTTGACTTCAAATCACTACAGTTCCATTTTATCATGGAACCATTTTATTGTATGATAAGCCTGTCCTGATAGTTTTAGCTTCTGTTTAAGAATATGTAGTTCAGTAATTTTAGTAAAATTTACGTAACGCCTTTTTGAATCAAAGTTGTATACGATTTGATAGAAATCTATGGCCAGAATTGGATTGCAACTTAACATCAAATTTGTAACTCTTTTACTATAACTTTACTAAAAGAATACACTTCTAATTTTGACGTCCAATTGCTGAAAGAATTTTACGGTGAACTTAGCTAAAACTTTTACTTTTACAACTCTTTACGTCAAGTTGATTGTCTATTTCCGATGCAAATTAACGGTAAGCTTCAGGTAGAATTAAATGGCTATCAGGATAGTAACCAATTGACATCGATCTTTCTACGCAGTTTAATGTCAATCTGAGGCGCAGATTGGTTGCAAACTTACAACAAAAGTTATCCAGTTAGTACTAGTTGACTATCAATTAGTTTTTAAATGGTTTCATCAAGTTCATGTAAACTTCGAAAATCAACCTCGGAATTCGCAATTGTTGTATACAATATGAAATCAACTCACTCAGTAAATTGGCGTCATGCTACTGCTGGAACTAAAATAAAACTGTTGATATCGTATTCTAGCCATAGGTTTACGTTAATTTGGTATCATTTGTTCTCACTGGGAGTTGGAACGCAACGTTTTTCTGCTAACTACAGGCAGATTGACATCAACTATTATCGAATTTTTATTCGAAGACTACTGAAGACCATTCGTATGTAGACCAACTACAAAAATCTTAACATTCTAACTTTAACTATCAATTTGCCACCAATCTGAGTCTCACACTGATACCAAATTGTGTTAATAGATTGGTGTCAATCAATCAGCAATAGACAATCAGGATTTTTAGCTGGGTTGACTTCTTATTGACATCAATCATTGGGCAGCAGCTTTTGCACTTCGAGTTTCATTATTAGGACTGACAAAAAATTGGACTATAAGTTTTACTTAGTAGAATGTAATTTCTATGTCATATTTTAAATTTCATGAGTTTTTTTTAAATATGACTAACTAATATTTTTGGTGGATTTCAGAAAATTCTGACTACTGCGTTTGTCCTCGTGACACAACTTTTAAAAAACTTTTCTATCTTGCGACTCAGCTGGTCAATTATGATGAGTCAAATCAGTTAATTTAGTTTAAAAATAACATACAGTAATTCCAATCTTTCGAAAAGTGCAAAAATTTCCACATTTATTATTTCTTTTTGAAATATTTTTCAATTGCGATATTTTATCAATTTCTCGGAGACTGATGATACAAATATAAAAATAATTAGTTTCAAACAGATGATATGATATTGATATAATGATTGTTCTGCTCCATTAACAATTACACGAACAATCAACTTCAGTTGCGTGCAATAATGTGCAGTATTCGTTGGTATTGTAAATGATAAGGCTTGTCTTTATTAAATTAACATTTTTTTAGAGTTAACTTCTTTTTATTTGTACCGATTAAATTTTTTGCTATGGTTTTTTTTTCTTCTTGCCCGCAAAATTTTTGCACGTGGACATTATTTCATTAGATATTTTTGTCCAGGGTATTATTTCTTTAAATCATCAGATTTAGAATAAAATTGACGTATTTTTGAAAAAGAAAAGTTTTATGTTGTGTGATGTCAAATGGAAATGAATTTTATTCAAAATTATTTTTATAGCATCAACCATAAAATTTTAATATGGATTTTAGTTACGAATATTATTGAAAAATTAAGTATTCAAATAAATGTATAATTTATTTAACTTTAATTTATAAACGCTTGAATCGTCTTCTGCTTAAGACAGTATATGTAATTGCAATCTTATTTGGATTTAAGCTTATAACGGATAAGTCGAAAGTAGAAACACAGAAAAAAGTAAGAATGGGAAGTAAATGATCAGTAAAAGGACAAGAGAAATGAGAATAGAAACTAAAATCAAGATAACGCTGTAGGGAAAGACAATTATGGCTAATAGAGTGTGACATTATCTTGTAAGTATTGTAATCAAATAACTTATTTTTTTCGTGTCTTATGTAATGTGAAATTTAATTAATCACTAAAACATATTAGTATATATATGTGCTAACTTCTTTCAATTATTTATTCTTAAGGGTTTGTTTATATGACCGGATATCGTGAGTAAATAAAAATCTTCAACTGAATAGAAAACGTCAATAAAAATTATATTTAATCTCTTTTTTGTTTTTGTTTTTCAATTATAATCGATACCTTTATTTGTTATTGTTAGAATACAATAGCTTGTTCTTAGGTTTTCAATTGTGTCGCATAATTTCTTTTTGCCCGATCGACACAAATTTTTTTTCGATAATATTTTATTGAATTTGAGTTAACGAAATTTAAAATCTAACAAAAAGTCAACATTTTTTTAAGATGCTCGAGAGTCTTCCTCAAAATTTTTTTGGCGTAAAAAAAAAATTTTTTTTTTCGTATATATATAAGATTTCCGCCTACGTAGAGACTCTTCACGAAATCTGTAGAATCGTAAGACATAAAGTCTGGACACTTGGCAGGATGATTCCGTTCACTGTGGAGAGATTAGTTTAGAACGGATTTTATGAAATTCAACCCTGAAAAAGGATCGTGGGGTTTTAATTGTAAATTTTTCAATTTTTTGATACTCAGTTACTGCAGAAGATACTCAGACATGAAGTTTGATCAGGATATTTTTCTTTATCATAAGGCTGACGCCAGTTAAAAATGACTTTTACGAAATTTCACCCTCAAAAAGGGGTTGTGGGGGTGTTAAAATAAAAATAAATACTATTCTCAAACTTTAGCTCTAAGCAATTTGAAATATGAGTTGGGTGTTTTTTTTTTTTGTGGCGTAATACACATCAGCTCAAAATTGATTTTATGAAATTGTACCCCCGCAAAGGGTTGCTGGGCGTTAAAATAAAAATAAATGTTATAGTTAAACTTTAGCTTTCATCGATTTACAATTTAATAACAATGTTTCTTTTGTTACCCAAACGACAGCTAAAATGGATTTTACGAAATTTCAACCCCACACAAAATTGCGGAGGTGTTATTCAAATAAAGTTTATACTTCTGACATATAGATGTTCAACATCTTTACATCAATTATGGCAGTGTTACAAGAAATCAGAGCTCAATACCAAGAGATCATCGACAACTACTTCTACGAAGCCATCGCAACTGGTGACTACAAGAAAATTGACGAGCTCCTGGGCAATAAGAACCCTCAAATTCCGGCAATGGCAGTCAACGTACAGAGGTTCTTGTACTTGGTACTTTCTGTGGAGAGGTTCCCCGCTGCTCAGGACATCGTTGAATTTTTCGTCGGCGAAAGACTGCATGGGACAGTCGATTACAAGGAAGACGACAACGCTGGCTGGGGTCCACTACATCTGCTAGTCGAGGATAATAACTTCGACGGAGCTACGTTTCTGCTAAACAACGGAGCTGACCCAGATGTGGAGACTGAAGACAGAACTCAGCCAATAAATATATCGGTGGACAACGAGAACGTCCAGATGTCCAAGTTGCTAATGAGCTATGGCGCTGATAGTTTTGGCAACAGGGAGGCATTCCGAAAGGCAGTTGAAGAGGGAAAATTTGCTAAATTGAAATTTCAATTTGATGGAGAGATAGAAGTCTAGCAAATATCTATCTTCAAAATGAACAAAATGGTTCTTTTCAGAACCACCACATTTTTCAATACGTAATAAAATACATCAAGTTTTCAAATACATACCTTATCCAATTTCCATTACTTCCTTTTACTTTAATTTACATTTACAATCAGGAGTACGAGGCATCAATAACAAGAAAAATGGTACTCTAACAAAATACGATTTGATGACTTCTATTTTTATACATACCAAAAAATTATATGTTTTTGTAAAATTTTATTAAAGTTTTAAAAATCTTATAAGAATATTTGATAAAACGATTTTTGAATTTATTTAAATTATTTTTTATTTTCACTCACATTTTTAAGATGTCCAAAGTACTTAGTGATTGAAACTATTAACTTTTATTATGTATTATATTGTTAAAGTAAATCTTTGGAATTATCTCATTTTTTTGGAAAAAAATTGACTGCAGATCGTGATTAATAAAAAAGACGATTCTTTAATCATTTATTTCATTAATCAAAATATGAAAAAAAAATCATTATAAACAATATAATATTGTTTGTTGAGAAAAAAAATGCGGGAATGTGGCAACTTCGTTTAGCGCAGCGGCCAGGAAGTAGCCACATTCCGAAAGTTGCCACGTATCCTTAAAATAACAATCCAGATTTCTGATTTAAAGATTCATTTGTTTCCCGTAAGCATACAGAGAATAGCTCTTTTAAATATATATGTAGTTTCGTTAAAACAGGCAACTGTTTCGTTAACGTAAGGATCTGTATAGTTGAGTCAACTGAATACTATGCCCAAAATAATGATACGGATCGTCATTTTGACTATCCGCTGTATAGCTGAATTACCTATCCAGAATATCTCTAAGAAAAATGAGTGTACACGGAAAAAACAAAATTCAGCTGGTTTCCATGTCGGATGGAACCTAGTTCCATCTATAGTTCAATCCCATCTCGGATTGAATTGAGTTCAACGAAGATTTTTTCCACTACAATCTACAATCTACAATCTATTTTTATCTCCGTGAACTCCAAAAAAATTAAAAATTGACTATCTCATAGTTTTTAGAAATTATAAACAAACTAATGAAGTAAACAAAAATAGTCGTATGTGGAAGCAAGTTAGTGACAGTCCGTAAAAAAGGCAGCAGTAGCAAGTGAAAAAGTAACCAATAGTATAAACTATACCTTGGAAAAGAACTACGTTAATTTTTATATAAAATTGAACTGAGCCCTTCAATGTTTGACATTTAAAACCCACTCTTTACCGTGGCACCTGCAGTGGGGCAGTATTATAAGAATATAATAACTTACAGAAATTCAATGTGAATGCATTTATCAGCTACGGCACTGTTCACGTCCATCAAGTGGGGTTGAAATTAGCAAAAAGAAAACTCACAATAACACTACTACTTTTGCGTCTTGCCCACACAAGCTCGCGATGCATTGTGATCCGCACTCTCCCCACTTATGACATACAGAGATGTTTTAAAATTCCTAGACGCTAAAGGGTTCATAAAGCACATCTGGAGAGCTTTCGCGCTTGAGGTGCGGAATAGGAGCAAAAGAATATGCTAAGAACAATAGAATTGTTATTCGATGTAACTTTAGTAAAAAAAAAAAAAAAAAGAAATTTATTAAATAAAAATAAAGCAAATTCAAAAGTGCTATTCTCTAAAAAATTGATAAGAAATTTGCTTGATTCGTTTTACATAATTTCCGAAGTGGTTTTAAACTTTATTTTTTAAAATAAATTGACATTTTTGAATGCGAAAAAAGGATAACAGTCCTGAATTTTTAGTATTGTTGTAATATGCTGAAATTATTTTATTTTGTAGTTTGTCATAAAATTATTAAAATAATAATAATGGTACATTGTGCTCATTATACATATATTTTGTTATACGTAAGAATGACGTGACTGTCATAATAAGATAGCCCTCTTGTGGGTATTAATTATGTGTAATAAATTAAATGAATAAACTGTTCAAAATTTCAATATGAACCCATTTAAGTGAATAGTAAAAAATAAATGAAATTTTAATGGTCAGTTATAAAAAAATTTTTATAAATGTAACCTTCAACTCCTAATAAATAGTCATTTTTTCAGTCAAATAAAAGCAAAACTTATTCATGCATAATTCTTCGTAAAATGATACTAAAGCATGTACAAAAACTGATTTTTTCTTAGAAAAATTTTTTACTCGAATTTTTTCACTCCATTTGATTATTAGAATTAGAATAATGACATTTTCATTAGAAGAATAATATCCAATCTAAAAAACAGAAAAAACGTTGTTTAGGCCACAGTTTATTGAAATAAATCATTCAATTTTTTGACGAAAAAATCACAATATTTGTCTTTATTATTAGCGGCAAAAATACGAAAAACCTAACTTGAATTAAATGAAAATTATTTTAATTAATTTGATTAATTCTTCAGTTGAAAAAAAATATTCTCAACAATTATCAGGAATCAGTGTGGCTAGATCGTGCGATTTTTTTACCCCCACTTTGTACCGCTTTCAATATAGTCAGATGAGAGTGTCCTACAAAGTGGGGGTAAGAAAAGAGCACGATCTGGTCGCACTGACAGGAATATGTGTGTACTCTTGATATATTTGTGTTAAGAAAATTTTTTTAAAAGAGGAAGTAGTTTTTTTCTCATACATGAGTTCAAAACCGCTGTCTCATAGAAATTAAATTTTCAAAAATCAAACTAAAACTTATATATTCTCAATTTCAAAGAAATTAATAATTTTCTTAACATGGGGTTAACAAACAAATTTGTGATTTCAAAAAGCAACCACAAAATGATTCCGTACAAAACTTACTGAATAATTTTCCGCAAAAGAATTCAATTCTATTTCGTTTTACATTTTTTTGTATTTCGAATTGCATTTAATTTTCTTCAACTAATTAAAAATATTCATTATGAACTTTCTGAAAAGTTATGCGTTAAGAATCAATAATAATAAGCAATATGAAGAAAATTGCGTGAAGACAACATTTTCTTATTTCAAACTTATCTATCGGTTCTCTTTCGTAGTATTTCACGTAACTTTAAAAATTTTCTTGCCAGAAAAACTCTATGTTATAATTTTTAGACAAATCCTACGAGTGCGTCTGACAATTATTTTTTTGTTTTCTTTTAACATTTTTAAAAAATGAAATAGCTCAACATTTTGAAGTAATTATAAGAAAATTATCACGAGGTATTAATTGAAAATCAATTATTAGAAAATATCAAGAGGCAGTTTAAATAAAAGAGTGACAGATTGATTAAGAAAAAATGAATAAGTTAAAAAAATAATGAGAAAAATGTTTCCGTAACTTGTTGATTTTCAGTATGTAACAGGTCAAACTTCCCTCTCTTTGAGTCTATCTATCCCGATCGTGGGTGGTTGGGTGCTCAGTATATAAAGCTCTCACCTGAGCATTACGATTCCACAGTTTCACCCTAGCACGCTCAAACTTACAGGCTTGTCACCGTGCAAGCTCGTCGTCATTCTCATTTGACATATTAATAATTAAAAATTTTTTTTAAATTACAAACGAATATACAAACGAACATACAACAGATATCAAAATAATTATTTAATTAAAAAAACAAGTATTTCTTAATTATCAAATTTAATTCCAAAGTTCAAAATAATCGACGAATGTAGTGGAGTGAAAACAACAAAATCCAATATTAAATAAAAATTTTCCTAAAATTAGGTAATGGAAAAATACATTAATTAATTAGTGACAAGTGTGATTAAAAAACCATATCAATAACAATTTGACATTTAAAAAATAATGATAAATTTATTAAAGTACATTATTATTTTATATAATAATAATTTTTTTATTGTAATTTACTCTAGATGCTGAGATGTCGTGTAATAATATAAATACAAGTAAGCCCTCTGTGATCCGGATAATTAACTTGGAAAGAACAAAAATGATTGCGTGTTTATGTATCATCTTCACCCTCGTAAACGTTGCCTTTAGTCAACCGAATTTTTACACTCATGGTCGATATGGTAAACGGGAAGAGACCCCACCAAGTAAGCACACTTTTATCATTTATTTGTTCATTTGGAAAATTTTACTTTTTGTTGTGTTTTTATTACTTTTCAATTAATTATTATGTCTTTTTATACTTTACTTACTTTTTATAGAATTTTATTTAATTGTCACTATTTTTAAAAGTAAATTACGACTTCTAAAATAAATTTTTATTCAACAATAACAATATTTTCATCGAAAATAACAAACGAATGATTCATTACATTTTTAATAATTTTTTTCAAACAATGCACTCGTTTGTTAGTTTAATAGATCATAATATTCTATAATACCATTAAATGCGCAGTTTTGTGGAATGTTAAGATATAAGGTAGATTCAATAGAAGTTTATAAAAAATTTTCTGTATAATTACAGAGAAAATGTTGTTCGAAATAATGATAAAAATCCTGTCAAATTTAAGCACTCAAGTTTAATATTAATGCCCTAATTTCCCAGTTCAATAATACAGAAAAAATTATTTCTTAATGTTGAGAATTTAATAATTCTTTAATAGATATAATCATACTAATGTGATCAAGATTCATTTTATAAAGATTTTATGATTCTATAATAAAGTTTTCTCACTGTTTGATAATTTCACTCTTTAAATAATTACATATAATTTCATAAAACGTACATCGATACCCAGGTTCGAAGATTTCTCAATCCTCAAAATTTTACAATTTGACTATTTTTTAGAAATGGATTCATCAGAATACCATGCAGTTAATATAAAAAATTAAACGTCAAATTTTTTAATGACTATTTGTAAAGAAATATTTTTATTCATTAAATCCTATTTAATCAATGCTAGAAATTAACATTTTTTATCGATACATAATTTCAAAAAAATTTCACGATTGAGGTAGTACCCTCTCCAAGTGGCTTTTCTTAACTGTTTCAAAATTTAGACATTAATCTTCAGATTAATCCGCATAGATTGATGCAGAATAAAATTTTCAAACAATACCGTTTCGGAGACATTGAATTTCAAGTTTAAGTTTTTGAATCTGTCTTATACTTTGCACTATACGGGATAACGGCAAGTTTATTTATATGTGTGATTTTCACTAAGAAACCCTCCTTAAGATTATTTTCAAAAATTAAATTAATATTAATTAATAAAGAATAAATTCTTAAAATAGTTTCTAAGATATCATTAATAAATTAGTAGAGTTTTCGTAAATGCTCTAGAGTAAAAGTGGATGAGCGATAGTAAACGGGAGAATGAGAAATAGTGATGACAATACTGTATTCAGCGTACTGTAGTATATGAGGGTATCTTAAGCATACTTTTTTTTTGAAATCGTTAATGGTTAAAGAGAAATTTCTAATTTATATTGAAAAATATTAAACTGTGGGTGACAGTTAATATTAATACCATATAATATTTCTATTAGTTTTATGGGAAAAATTTGGCAAAAAATCTATTCAAATTTATTATTATCGTTGCTCACATACTGATTTATAATTATATAGTCTTGATGAGTAATAGATATAAAATAAAGATTGCAAAGTAAGCTTTTTTAATAAATAATAGTCGAATTATTCAAAAATTTTTCTGTTCGATTCAAGATAAAATTTTTCAAAATGATTTTTGTTCACAGTCTTTATTCTTGAATGAACTCTTTTTTTTTTATTGGAATAGATCAGTCATCAATTTTTCTGATACTACACGGAAAGAAAACTGTATGAAAAATTACGGTAAAAACATCGTAATTTTTAGTATAGAATATTATAATGCCGGACCTAAACTCAAACATCGTAATTTTGACGATGCAGTATCGTAAATTTCGATCACTTAAATTAAAAAGAAGCTTAGGTTACCGAAGAAAATAATTCTGCATCACCGAGGAATCGAACCCGGAGACCTCTCCGCCACAAGTCCAAGGTTTATCCCCTCACGCTATCAAAGGAATATCTAAATTCTATGTTCAGTCACATAATAAGACCCTCCATACAGTAATTGGTCATCTTTTGGTGGTGGCGCCGCAAACTACTGGACTCTGTCTTTCTTTTATTAAAACATATAGTATGCGTCCTTATTCACTTGCTCTTACAGAAAAAAAATTTACTAAATAACATCGTAATTTTCAATAATTCAAATTGTATTCTGTAGACGGCAGCATCGTAAAAATCAAGATACTAAAAGTATAGTCCTGGATTACGATATTACTATTGTAATTTTTCATATAATTTTTTTTTCCGTGTAAGCTTTCGATTGCAGTTCTTGAAACGTTACCGGTAATCTAAAATCATTTTATCCAAGAAGTAAAAAAAAAAGGGAACATTATTTGTGATCAACTATGGAAAATTTTAGGTATTCAAGCTTCGACATTTTTTCATTATTTTCATTAAGAGAGGATAATGTTCGTAATTCGCGAAATTAACTATAAATCTAACTTGGAGTAATGAAGATTACTAATTCTAATCTTTATTAAAACTACTCACAACTATGGCCAAATTTTTATCAGATCCAGCCTGCTAATGAATGTAATAGGACTAAATGGTGATATTTATTTTTAAATACAGATCCCAACTGATTAACATAAATGAGAGGAAAAATTCTTTCACGTTAGTCTGTAATCTAAAATTTTTATAAAAATAGTTTATTGTGTTGGAGTAATTTATTCACCTACGTGAGTTCTGCTCTTCCGTATGTAATTAACTTGTTGCCCGTTGGTCTTCTATTATGCGCCATTTGATCCTTGCAAGAAACGAAGCTGTGGTTTGTTTTTGCTTTGTAGTTTTGATAAATGTCCAACGAGCTTATTTCTAATGAACGAAATACAATAGAGTATAGTTAAATTTATATTTAGGTTACTCTACCATACATTCATCCCACGTGGTGTTAATTATTATTGTAGAATCACGGTGTAAGCATTAATTTTGTACTTTTTAAGTAGTACCAATGTCCATTGAAATTAGAGAATCACCTTGTAAAATACTTTGTTGTGTTCAATTATGTAATTACAAAGTTTAATTTGTATTTACACTCTTGAATTCGAATTTTAAATGAAAGTGACGCGATAAGTAATTTTTATTATAATAGAATCAAATATTTACATTTTTTTTTGTTATTATGAATGATAAAATTTTATCTAGTTTTAACTAGTTCACTAGTTCTCGACTCAATGATGTAAAATTCTTAAAGAAAAATGGAATTGCATAGAAAAAAAATTAAATCAAGTAAATTATTTTGAAAAACTTCATCGTCTTGATTTGAGTTGAAAAATTCTTAGACGAAGAAATTTTTCTTGGTTCAAGAATTTTTATCTTTATTCAAGTAAATTTTTTTTTTTTTCAGTGTAATTAAATTAACACAGTATCGATGACAGTAACTCTTCTACCACTGTACTATTTTAAATTCAATACAATCGGAATGTTGTTTACGTGAATTAGTTCCATTTCACAATTTTATACACTAATTAAAAGGTTAACTTAATTCAAGAGAAAAAATTCTGAAGCCAAGAAAAATTTCATTAAATCAAGAATTTTTTGCTCAAAAAATGGTATTCTTAGTTTAAAATTTTTACTCTTGAGTCAAATTAAATTTTTATCATATTAAAAAATAGCGGATTCCAATAGATGACCGAAGTCATTTATTGATGGTACAATAGTGTTTTTATTGTATCAGTTTCTAACCGGTGATTAAATTTGTATTTATTTGATTATTTTTGTAAAAATTTATTAAAATATTTGTTAAGAAACTATTAAAGACTACTTTAGAATTTAATTTCACAAGATTAACCTATAATAGAAACTTTTTGTTAAGTAAAGAGATAAAGTACTCACCTTTCGGATACTTTACACAGAAAGAAAAAAGTCTTGAGTCAAGCGTAAATTTTCTTAAATAAAGAAAACCTTACGGAAGACAGAAAATTTCTTGAATAAAGTTAAAATTTCTTGAACGAAGTTAAATTTTTTTAAGCCAAGAAAATTTCTTCTTGCTCCAAAATAACTTCGGTCTTTTTCATAATTTTCTTGGTTCAAGAAATTTTTTTTTCTGCGTACTATAGTAACTGAGCGATTTTAGTCAGATCATGCTGTGAGAAATTTTCATGAATTATTTTCGATGTTCCAAAAAATTAAATAATATTTGCAATAACTATTCATTCAATGATTGTAAGTTCAAAAATAGTTAAAAATAAATTTCAAGGTCATAAAAAATGCAATTGATAACAATTTTTGGACTTTCTTACGCAAAGTCATACGCAAGTGGTCAACTACTGGTGCCCGGTTAAACTCTGGAACATTTACCCTGATTGAAAATTTATAATATTTTTATCCAGCTACGAGAAGTTACTAAGTAATTAAAATATTATTCTACTCTTTTTCTATCGAAACTATTTCTAATAATACATCAATCAAGTAAATTTTTCTTTCAACCCCTACACAAAAAATATTTTCGGCAAAGTTAAGATTGAAGTATATATATAAACAGAAGTTAATTGTAAGTTTTGCACTCTTGTACCTCAACAAAAATAGATTTATCAAAATTGGTGGTATACAACTTATTAGAATGTGAGTACAAATAACGCTTATGTATGAAAAAACATTACCTTACACGCGATCAGCATTAATTTTTACGAAAAATTTTTCCAGTTAGAGTTAATTTGGTATGAAAATAAGTGAAACACTTTTTTTTCATAAATTGAAAAAGTTTTGTTATCAACAGCAGTTTTAGTTCGCAGACCTAATGTGATCATATAAATAATATTTAGCTCACGCGATCAAAAGAAACCCAAGTCGTCATTTATGGAGAATTTACTAATTAGTTTTTAGTAATTCCATCACAAGCGACGTAATAATTGTCGAAAATTTTTTTAAATAATTTATTTGTTAGCAGCAGGTGAAGTAAACTTCAATTTTGGAAGCAGATACGGACGAGGCGAAAATATTGAACTGAAAGCAACAAACGATAAAACCAATGAACTAATGGCACGAGTTGATCGTTTTTATCTTGGAAGTCGGTATGGAAAACGAAAAAGCAACAATAACAATTTATTTGATCGCAGTAATGAAGAAAATTTCATCTACTTAAATAATATTCAAGATGTTTTGAGATATTTTTATCGCTTGCAACGGCGTACCAAACAGTTACCTAGAGATGATGTTGACTACATTGACGGTGAAAATTTCAAGAGCAAAAATGATCAATACATTTTCCATAAAGACAAGTTTATCAAGTGGAAACCATCAATACCTAAGGTAATTTTACTTCTAAATTGTTATCATAAATTATAAACACTTTTTATTACGTCAATAATAGAGTAAGTACCAGTGCAAGAAAGACCGCTTGATGGCCAAGAGGTTTTACGACTTATCAACGTTACAAAAAAGAAAAATTACCGATAATACAGTTGCCTTGAACGCCATAAGCCATGATCTACATATAAATATTTTATTATCAATTTAGTAAAAACATTTTTATTTCAAGATAAAGATAATGCTACTTTTTTATTTAATTTTTATGTCACATAATATATTCCCATAAATGTTGATCTATATTAGGATAGACGCACGACATTCTTTCGTTGAAAATTTTATTAGATACCAAAGGGAAGTCAGGTCGGAAATTTAATTACAAACTAAGAAATAAAAAACCCGGAAAAAAGTTTTTAATCAAATATTGTTTGAATACCAGTTACGAAAGAGTGAATTATTTTACTAAATAATTATTGTAAAATTATCTGACTTAAATATGAAAGATTCCCTGCATAGTTACATTTTTGAAATATATCACACGAATTATAAGTTATCATTTAAAAGTTACATTTGTAAATAAATTAAAGAAAAAATTGAATTGCAAAAATCATTTATTAAATAATTGTGTTATTTGTAGCGATCTACAGTCTTAACGACTAAGCTCAGTAGCGCGCAGCAGCACTTGTACCGCTCGCCACTGCGGCACATAAAAATTCATATTATTTAAACTAATACCGGGCAGTGAAATTTTATTTCTAAATGAAGGACTTAAATGTGTAATGCGTATTACTAAAAACTACAAATTCGATTACTGTACTGAGAATTCATTAAAATTTCAATTTGTTTATTTAAAAGTTAATAAAAAATATGATAATAAATAAATAAGATTTGCAAAAGAATTTTATGTGAAAATATAGATATTTTACTATAATTCCTGAAAATTTGGTTAAGTTATCTTCAATAGCTTTTTTACAATTAATTTTTATTAAAAGTACCGAAAATTTTTATTGTTAAAAAAATTGTTGTTAAATTCAAAATTTTCAAAAACTGTTTTGAGTGATGATTTTTAGGTATAACTACTTTCGATAATTATATTTTAATAAGTTTTCTATCATCAAGTAGTAGAAGGGGGGTCCACTTGATGTAGTTTGACTCAAATAAATTGTGTAATACTTATGGTACCGTGCAATGTTCACTTGAGATATAGATAAAATTTTCTCAAGTGACTTATTATCATAACATCAAATATTACGTGAAGTTTTTATACCTATAAATATTATTTTATCAAACAAAGCTAAAAAGTTTTTTGGATTAAAGTTCGAACTGAACTTAACACTTTTTAAAAGTGATTTTTTGACATTTTTCGATGGTAGTAGTCCGAAATTATTTATTAAAGCCTAATAATCAGGGCCAAAGAGTTGGTGTTTTAAGGTTAGCGGTAAATTTTAAGATTGATAATATTACCACAGAAATATGTTCAGATCGTATATAATTTCAGATGACTTGGTATACTAGATAGAAGTTGCTGACTGAATGCGAAACTTTGTCTTAAAATGTCTTGAATTTTGTCTTCAATATTGTATTGAATTTTGTCTTTAAATTTTTATTGAACATTTTTTGCCGATGGGATAATTAGTTAAGCAAAACACGCTTGTTGACAGCAACGGTAATTTAATATTACACAAATATTATATTTTGTCGCTGGCGCACTTTTAATCTCATACTTTTAAGGACTGAATTTCAAATATTTACAGTCCGATTCCGTGTTCCGCTTTCAGTCAGCAACTTCAGTCTAGTATACCAAGTCATATCTGAAATTGTGTACGATCTGAATATATTTCTGTGGTAATATTATCAATCTTAAAATTTACCGCTAACCTTAAATACCAACTTTTTGGCCCTGCTAATAATATTCGTTAGCAAATAATTCCAATCTTTCTTTTTTTTTTTTTTTTAATAAGCTTATAATTGTTCAATTGAAAATGATTGATTTTCATGGCAAAAATTTATTTTCTTATTATATTATTCTGAATTCGTAAATGATAAATGTCAAATATTTGAATAAAAATTAATTTATGTTAAAAAATAAAAAGCAAATATTAGATATTCGATTTTTGTAAAGGAAACTTCAAATTTTTATCTGTTTTTTTCATTCAAAATGATTAGTGATATTAATATTAGCAGACATCTGACATTTTTTGAATTTTAATAGCTAGTAAATCATAATGGAAAAAAATTTTTCAAGTTTTTTTTTATGTATTTTTCTTTCATTTTACGTGGAAATTTTTTTTTTAATAGAGGCTTATTAATTTCATTCTCATAATTAAATACTATTTTTAAATAGAAATAAACATAAAGTCTATCGAAATCGAATAAATTAATTAAACCTGCAGAACTCACTAGACATTTTAAAAATAAACTATTTTTGTTTACAGGTTGAATCTGCTATTCCAATGAGCTCCCGTGAACAATGAAGATGTAGTAATAACGTCGTCGCAAATATAGTGTACTTATATTTTAAAACTCTACAATAAAACAGAAAATACCATAAACCATTCAATTATAGCACAAACAAAACATAATAATAAAATAAAAAATAACTAACAATGACTATAATTTAATAAAAACGCTTTTCTCGCAGTTCTCAAATTAAAAACAATAATTTCATAATATAACAAAGAAATACTATAAATTATAACCATATCTAATTAATCTTTTTACTATTAATTATTATAATAGTAAATATAAAATTATCCACAAAATAAAAGTATATTTTCAAGCGTAAATAATTATTCTATGACTTGTATAAAATTGTATCTTCGTAATTATTGAAAGGTCAATTGAAAATAAAAATATCATAAATATATACAGCATGTTTCTATTAAGCGAAAGTCAATACGACGTTCTTGAAGATCGATTATTGAACCTGTCACGCTTGGTACCCAACTATTTTTTATTATATTCTTAAAACTATACTTCCTACTGTAATTAATGAAAATACCTTTCTTTACAATAAATATATGCTTGAAATTATTTATCATTCAAATAATTACAGCCATATAATTATATCTATAAATAATCTTTAATTTATGTTCATGTTAATTTGTAAGAGAAAAAATAATTATTAATAACATTTAATTATTTTGTATCCAATAAATTTATGTACAGATCTTTAATTTCTGTCGGTTGAAATGTACTCTCGATTGTTAATTAATACAGTCTGAAAAAATTAAAAAAGAAAGCAACAAATTTTTATTTAAATATTAACAATTTTGTCGTTAATAAAAGAAAATTTATACTATGGCCAACTTTAACCTTGAATAACTTTTGAAAAAGTAAATTGCTTGAAAAATCACAAGAGACCTTTTCTTTAGAACATTTAATTTCCTACAGAAGTATGCGTGCTTTTTTTTTTTTTTTTTTTTTTTTTATGTTGTTTGTAAAAGGAGATATATATACAATTCCAAAAGTTAAATAAATTTTTTTTTCTATGTTATTTAGACAGAAAATCAAAAATTTTGATGAGCGATCTTTAAATCTCAATATTAAGGGCTCAAATTTTAACAGGATCTTCAACTTGTTATCCAACCGGTATTCAGCAAGTAGATTAGAAGATTAACAAAGTACGAAAAATTTGAAGAGATCGACTCAGCGGCAGAAATTTCCGAACGTTACTGTTGTGTGTTTTTAAGTATGAATTTGAGGATACAAATTAATTTTGGTACATTTTAAAATAAATTACAAATTTAAGTCATGTCTTAGTCACTTTCACTGGCCGTTGAAAATACAAGTCTTACAATATAATGCGGAAGTTTAAATGTCACATAGAGAATACTTAATACATTTTTTTTTAAATAAAATCCTCATTACCACTTTGTATAAACAAATCGAGCTAGTAAGTTGTTGTTTATACAAATTTTTTAAAATATCGTTTATTTAAGCACAGCTATATATGTTAGTGTTTTATTGATTGTTTTCGAATATATTTATTAATAAAGGTCAATAAATTATAATGACATTCAAGGTCGAATCTCAGTCTCTCGTCAGCATAATATGATCAGTGATGTGTGTTTAAAGACCTACTTTTCTACTTCGGAGAAAGTAAGAGGAATCCTTCAGCTCTTATACCTTTATGCTTGTGAAAGTAATATACATATATATTTATACAGAGATGTATATAAAATTGTATTAAACATAAAGAATTAAGTATATTACTTTATTGCTGACTATATTTTTTTTTATTATGCTTCTTACAGCTGGTAGTAGCCGAAAGGGGTAGTAAAAGAATAACGCTATTAAATAAGAATAGTTTTATAAATTCTAATAAAAAATAATTGTGATTAAATTAATAATTATGTTATTTTGACTTTCCAATAGACCTTAAATAAATGGTTATTTTTTAAAATCTGTATAAATAAAACTTTTAACCGGATGTGGCTGATTGGAAAGTATTTTGATCGACTTTTACATTAAAAACACTGTTATTTTCAATCAATTTGTTTTAATGCGATGAGTTGTGATATTTATTTCATTTTCAGTGAAACAATCTGGAAAGATATTAAACAGAGAAAATTAGATGTTTTTATGATAATTATACTTATTTGTAATAAAGCTGATTTTAATTCTGTTGAAACCAATAGCTTGCTGGAATTAATTTTTTGTTCGATTTATGTCTAATTCATTATACTACAGTAAATAATTATTAATACTTAGCCTATATTTATTACTGTTTCATTTATTTACTATATTTAAGAGTTTTTTAAATAATTGTTAAGCTTAAAAATTTCGTTTTTATACCGTTTTAAATAATTACATAAAATGTATGAAACATCTAACCGAGCCTCGAATAATTTTTGATAGAGTGAACTTTTCAAAAATATTAAGGACGTTCCGAGAAAAACCTTTTTCTTAAAATTTTTTGAAATTTTGAGTACTTATACTCATAAATATCCTCTACAAGCAGGAATTTTTTAAATAGTCCTTGCGGCACTAAATTTTGAAATATTAGCATTTAAAATTTGTATATATTTTACATATACTAGAATTTGAATTTGCGCGCGCAAGCGCGCGCCTAATTATAGAGTTTGAATATATTTTCATGCTTATGATATATTCGACCAATCACATCACGAATAAATTGATGCCACATACATTTCATCTCAATTTTATATTAAAAAAATTAAGGAAACCCTATGCTGACCGCGTTCAAGCGAACGTTTCATTGAATATCAATCGTACTTTTCTTAGGATTGTTTTAAAAACTAAGAATCATTAATTGAAAATATAATAAGTATTTTCTATCAAAAATAACAAGTGAGCGGTATTCATTTTGTTATAAAAATGTTTTGAAGTTAACGACTTCCGATATTTTACGTGAGTGGAAGTAAGTGAGCGATAGTCTGTAAAAAGAGGCAGCATTAGTGCGTGAGAAAGAAACCAATAGCCATAACCTATTGGTGTCTTTTTCTTGTTTGGAAACGTCCTTAAGACATCAAAAGGGTTCAATTTTCTTCAAAAATTTGCAATGTTATTTCTAGTAAGTTATTTATAGACTAAGGCATAAAATTATAAGGGTTGCTCAAATTTGAAATACTGCGGAGTGTACGTCAAATTGTTTGAGTAGAGACACATAGTGATAATTTGTAGAACTCATTTCATGGTACATGTGTACAGGGTGAAATAGTATACGGTGTGTGTTTTGGATGACGCTAACAGATACTGGCCAGTTTGAAAGTATACTTATTGATTAAGTTAATAAGTTTTACACAAGTGTTACTAGTTTTTAAGTTTTTATTTTATCCAATATTATTTAATCGTTATTATTTACTGTATAGTGAGATAAATATAATTTTGTATACTAGCAATAAGAATTTTCCAATTTTTGCATCACCACGTATGTTGTAGTGTATATTTTGGACGCCTGATCAAAAGTTACCCAGTTAATAATTGGCAATAATTAATAATAATAGTTCGATTTTAATGATCATAACTACCCTATTACATTCTTTTGTTATAATAACTGATTGCTCAATTGGAGATATTAATATATGCATATATAACAACTTATATTTGTGGAAATTGCGTTTTATTTAAGATAGTACGATCATACAAACTATAGTGCGCTCAATATAGTATAGTTTTTGTTATTCTCTATTCTCTCATTCATTTTTACTTATGAGCATTTTCGAATATTTTGCTTATTTATTAATCATATCTTAAAAATATGTTACAACTATAAATAAAATTATTTAAAAAAATTTAATAATTGTCAATTGATGTTAGTATAGTTTTTGGAAAAAAATTTAAAAGGGTTCCTTAGATATATTCAGTTATATAAGTAAGGTTCTCGGTATATCCTTATAGTACAATGTATAAGAGCCTCAAAAACTTGAACTTTGAAATTTAATATCACTGAAATTGTAATATTCAGAAACTTTATTCTGCACCAATTCATGCAGATTTCTTTGAAGATCAATCTGTCCAAATTAAAAACGAAAACCCCTAAGAAAAACCACTTGGTGATGGTACTACTTTAATCAAAAAGTTTGATAATCCACAAAGAAAAGTAGCTGATGCCTTGCGCATCAATGTTCATAAAAGCGTAATATATTTTTGATAAAGGATTGATAAAGAAATCCAATCTATTTTTTACCAAAAAAAAAAAAAAAATAAACGTTTCCGAAAAATAACATTGAATAATATTATTTAACTAAATAAAAAAATTTTTTTTTCTTTGAAAAATTTTATTGATTATTAGATAAGATAAAAGCCCCAGTACATGCTTACTCCATGTATTTGTATATCTATATTCTCTATGGTGGCGCAAAAAAACCGACTATTTTTTTTTTTTTAGTCGAGTAAAAAATGTTAGTTTTTATGTTTCAAGAGCCCTCTCCAAAGGACAGCTCAAAAAAATCTTTGAGAGGTCACTTCAAATTTTTTTAAATTTCAAAAATCGTCAAATATCGTATTTTTTTTTTTGTTGTTACGGTGTAATTTTAAAGACCAAAAAAAAAGTAAGTTTTTGAAAGTTTTAGTTCAAAATTTTAATTTTGAAAGGTCACTTATAATTTTTTTTTTCTGTAATTAATTATTATTCAGAGTTATATTTCAAATTTTTCGGAAATTTTTATTTCTTTGGCCAAAAATAGGGTGAACTTTATTTCAAAACAATTAAAATAATTATTCAGATTCGATAATCGCACTGTTTACAGTTACAAATATTAACTGACAATATTTAAAAAACTTTTTTGAATGATAGCATGTAAACTTCTGAAAATTAAAAAAATGTAAAGATCATTGAAATGTTTTCATCAAAAATGAAAGTTTAAAATAATTTAGATTTCTATTTAATGGAAGTTGTAATTAATGAATAATTTTTTTTTCTAGGCGGATCGATTGTGACAAAGCCGATATAAGAAAAAAAAACATAATGGATTCAGAACAACGAAATGAAAATGCGGCTAAGGTAAACAGAAGATTACTATACAAAGTTTTAAAATCCCGTAACATAGAACAGGTTAAGATTCTCATAAATGGAGGATTTTCTGTAAATACTATCTTGGACGGTACCATTACACTGTTATGTTTAGCTATCGAAACTGGCAACATTGAACTATCAAAATATCTGTTAGACAAAGGAGCAGACATTAATTCTAGCTTCGGTGGCAAAGGGCCTTTGCATTTAGCTATTAAATATAGTAGTTTTGATTTTGTTAAATATTTAGTAAATAAAAGTGCGAATATCAATACTATTGTTAGCAAAAACTCCATTGCACGTAGCTATTTTAGAAGAAAAAGATGAAATTATTAAATATTTATTGGATAAAGGTGCTAATGTAAATTCTATTTGTATTAATTGTGAAATAGAACCACCATTACATCTTGCTGTACGTCTTCGAAATTTGAAAGTTATCAAAAATCTGATAAATAGAGGTGCTTACGTCAACGCTGTTTTTGAAAATAAAACACCGTTGCATTTAGCCATTTCCTTAGATCATGAAGAGACTGTTGAAAATAAAAATAAAGTTGCTAAATATTTGATACGAAAAGGCGCTAATGTTAATTTTGCTTCTGAAAATAAAACTCCTATATATTTAGCAGTGGAGCGTAATAATATAAAATTAATAAAACGATTGCTATCTAAGGGCGCTAGTTTAAACGTCTTTGATGATAAGCTATCACCATTACATTTGGCAGTTAACAATAATAATCTCAAAGTAGTAAAGTTTTTCTTAAGCAAGCGTGTTAATGTGAATTCTATTTGTGACAATAAAACACCGTTGCATTTAGCTCTTTGTAATAATAACAACAAGGTAGTTAAATTGTTGTTAAAGAATGGTCCTGACATTGATGTCATTTGCGACAACAAAACGCCACTATCTTTAGCAATCATTCGCAAAAATTTAACATCAGTTCGATATTTGGTTCAGAGAGGTGCTAATGTGAATCTTATTTCTGATGGTATAACGCCATTACAATTAGCTATAAATAGCAAAAGTCTAGAACTAGTGAAATTTTTGATAGAAAATGGTGCTGATCTGACTGCTATTTGTGACCGCGAAATTCTACATGGTGTGGCCGCTTGTAGCAACCCATTTGAAATAGCTCAGTACTTGTTGGAAAAAAATTCTGATGATTCTACCAGTGACAAAAGATCGTTAATTCCTGTGGCCGCTCATAATTACATGTTGCGTGCAGTCAGAAGCTTGTCAAACAATTTTACTGGTGTGAATTCTATTGATCTTGAAAAATCACCATTGTATTTAGAATTCAAAAATGATCCATTGAGATTAGCTCATTTTTTGGTAACCAATTGTGAATATAGGGATATAGATTGGGGCCAATTAGATCAAAATATACTATTGAGATTAGCTGTTTATAGATATTACAATTCAATGGCAAGATTTATAATGAAGCGAGATGCTACTTTCAATACCACTGAAATACTTCATGTAGCTATTCAATATGATAACTTAGAAATACTTGTGGATTTGATAGGCCAAGGTAGGGTAAATGTTAATAACTCTTATGACAATCGAACACTGTTATTCCACGCTTTGAAAGCTGGTAGTTTGAGAATCGTTGAGTTTCTAATTGATAACAAAGCTGACATTAGTTATATTTGCAGTAACATGAGTTGCCTACAAATTACGATGGCGAATGAGAGAATTGAACCAGCTACTGTTAAGTATTTGATGATAGCTGGTTATGATGTCAACATGGAAGATGAGAACAAAAAAGTTGCGGCTGATTATCTGGAACGATATAGTCATAGACATCATTTTGTTCAGATTGTTCAAGAGCACATTATCAAATTAATAGCCGCAAATTTGTACGTATGTTCAAAAAATAAAAAAGTGACTCTTGCTCACAAGAAATATGATTTACTGTATCGTGAGTATGCTGAAGAAGTCAATTTGATGAAGCTTGATGAAGCGTCGATTACTTTTGATGTTAAAGTAACTTGTTATGATTTGTTGAGAAAATCAATACATAAATCAGCTTTGAGATTCAAGCATTTATTTCAAAATAGATTTTGTAGTTTTGAGAAACCATCTATTCCGTCACAAATTTTATCTAAGCTTGATCATTATAGAAGTATAGTTGAGTTTCGGCTTGTAAAGGCGTTAGAAAGAGCAGAATTATTAGTCAAAGTAGACGATTTTTTTGTTGGTATTGCTCGACATTTGGTATTAGATCCAGAAGTTATGCGGGAAATTGTTGAGTATTTTAGTAATCAGGAGTTGAAGTTAATTTCTGATTTCTTATAATAATCATTTTTATTCATGTTTATATTTATCAATTATTTATGTCGAACCTTAATCTTGATAAAAAATTAAGATAAAATGTATCATGTATGTGACATCAATTTATTCGTGGTGTGATTGGTCGAATATATCAAGCATGAAAATATATGCAAACTCTATATTCAGGCGCACGCAAATTGTATTCTATTATTTATTAATCTGTATAAGATATCGGAGAGGGACGTAAAATTAGGTGGTTTTGAAAAAAATTCGAAGACTCAAATCTAGTAAATCTTATTTTTTGTTAACTACATTCCATGTAAATAAAACAAATTTTCAGCTGCTGTTAAAAAAATTTTTCATTTTTGCGGGCAAAATGGGGTACCATCTCAAAGAGTAAAATAAAATTCTTTCCGCGAAGTAGAAATAAGTCCTATTTGTATCTGACCATTTAGATAAGTTGCATCAAAAAAATTTTTTTTTTTAATTTTAGAGTTCAGAACGGTATTAAAATTGAAATTGAAGACTTTACAAGTAGAAATTTTATTAATTAAGTTTTTGAATCGATAAATTTTAAATACTTCATTTTTTGTGTACCCCATTTTGCCCACTCCTACTCTACTCATATAGAAATTATTAAATTATTTTATATTATTCTCATGTATTTTTATTATTATGTTAATCATGTGCTCATTGAGACAATTGTATTTTTACTATTAATAAAGTGTCTATTGTATTCTATTAAAATAAAAATAAACTGTAAATAACCAAAATTTTTTTAAAAATCCCTCGATAGTGCATTTTTACCAAGTAAGTATTGTTTCTACGGGTAAGTGTTCGAAATTCACTGATGAACAACGTTAATTATTATTTTAAGCAAATTGAGGAATATAAATTATTTAAAAAATAAGGTAGAGTATATATTAACATTTATCTCGATTTTTCTGAACAAACTTGTAAAATTTGAATTTTTCAAAGGTTAAATTTTTCAAAATAGCGTTTTCATATGTTGTGTTTAAGCTAATATTCATGTAGTTGGAGAAATATTATAAATCAAAGCAATTTGGATATCATACAAGGTATGTTTTAAATATTTATTTTATTATAAATAAAATAATTAAAATGAAACAAAAATAGATTTTTAGAAAAGTATTGAAAGAAATTGTTTGAATTTTTTAGATTATCAATTATTAGTACCAAAATTTGTTTGTGTAATTATTTTTGTTTCATGATACTGTTTGATGACAAATTTGACAAAAATAAATATCTATCCTTTTCCATAATACTTTTAAAGCCGTTATATAAAAAAGAAAATTTCTTTTGATAAAATTTGATTAAAAAGTAAAACGTCTTTGATAACTTTTTGGAGAAAAAAAAATTCACGTCCTTTCTCAACCTTCAGAGGTACTTTGTTCGAAAGTTATGCGTCAATATAATACAATTAAAGGCATTTACAAATATTATTAAAAAATCTCAACATCTAAATTGGTGTATAATAATAAAGGTTGAGCCAACAATTTTTTTAACCGAAAAAAATCGTAATTCATTTACAACAAAGTCCTTACTCGCGTTACAGTTAGTGATTATAATTGTGAAATATTACGAGGTAAAATTTACAAGTGCGGAACAAAATAACCAAGAGACAAAATTGCGAAAAAATAACTTTTTAAACGTCTTGAAGTATCCAGCCGTACGAAATGAATTCTGGATCTCTTTGACAATAATTACTAATCTTTTATTCTACTATAAATAATAAACAAAATAATCTTTGTCTAGTTTCCGCTTGCACAATTTCAAAGACTCGATCATTCAATAAGTAAATATATAAAACATAAAAAATTAAATCAGCAAAATTATTAAATCTACCGAAAAATTTTTTCCGAAAGTATTTTTTTCCTTCACGCTCTCGTTAGGGAGCACAATAAGATCATTCTTAAGGAACATTGTTCTGTGATAACAATCAAAAATATAACAAAGATCATACAAAAGTGACATTTAAAACAACAAAGAATTCGAAATTTTTAAAATATGCCAACTTTTTTATTCCGGAGAAAATAATTCCGTATTTAATCGCATAATTGACACGCAATTCAACAAAAGGCATATTTATCACACAATTGCACAATAATTCTCATGCTAAATAAAATAGTTATTATGTATCGTTATTGTTCACTGTAATTAAAATAAAAGCGGTAATAAGCTATTCGCTTAATTATTTATTTAAATTTATTGACAATATTTTTTTCTTAATAGACATCAATTACGTGACGTCTTTTTTATCTCATTTATTGACCATCTTATGGCTGAATATTCGACGATAAAAGTATAAAAATAATAATTGTTGTTATTGTTCGAATAAATATAACCATAATAGTGGGAGAAGAGAGTCACGAGAGAGTTTATACCAACCAAAATGAAACTACTTCGCCGGAGAAAGTGAGAGCTAGTCCGTGTTGTCTTGTAACGTTTGGTTGTATATCGTGTTGTGGTGGATACTGCTGGTTAAACCACTAGCACGTTAAGTACAACCGAGTCCATTTGTATCTCATCGGTTAAGATTTGTTAATTTTTTGAAAATATTTTGATCGTTTTTTTCTTATTATTCAAAAACTAATCTGGCTTCGCCTCAACGCTAAATTAAAAAAAAATATTTTTCAAAAAAAAAAACGAGTAGAGGCGAAGCCAATGATTGTGACTAATGTTCTCAGTGATCTTTTGTACGAAAATTAATTCAATAAATTCAAAGTGAAAAATGCCTGTGAAGTTTAATAGGATTGAAAAATTTAATTAATTTATTTTATTAAAATTATGAAGAAAAAAGTTCATCATGGAAGTGAATAATTGGTTTTCTGTTTACATTAATTAATTTCACGCGAAATGTAATTGGATGTAAATAATAGTTTCTAATTAATTTGAGAAAATTATTTTGGACAGAACTTGTGTTTTTAAAATTAACGAAACAAAGTAAGTAGCTATATACCAGTTATTGTCTTACTTGTCAAAATTTATTTTATTTATTAATTTACTCGAAAAAAAAAAAATATCCGTTACACAATGGAAAGTTATTCGATGTACTTAGATGAAAAAAGATAAAATTAATTAGAGCATAAAGAGCATTGTTTCAAGGCCACCAATGAAAAAAAGGAAAACACGATGTATAAATAATAATCGGAGAGAAGGGACTACATCAACAACGTACGATACTTTTTTTTTTTTAATGTACAATTTATCCGGCAATCAAGTAGCGAGTCATAAAAGATTTCTTTCGGCATAAATTAAACAAACGTGTAATCCCCCAGATGGAAAGAAATCGAAAGCGCTGCCGATCGTCGGTAAAAAAATATAAATAAAATTTCTCTTTCATGACATTAAAGTCCCTTTGTGATAGTGGAGTTTTTTTACCAAAAATTCCACATCACATTTAGTGTTGATTTTTTTATTTATTTTGTTAAAATTTTGACGTCTACTTTCACGTTCATTTTATTGAAATAAACACTTATTTGTATCGATAGAAAAGAGAAAGATAGATTGACTTTCGAGTGATGCATCTCCTGAGAGACTAAGACGTTCAGGTGAAAGTTCGCATGTCTGTTAGATTTTAGATATGTTAAATGATAAATTTATAGAGTTTTATTGAACCGCGGAAATGGTGTAGTTTGGACAGACTTGGAAATTGATATATAAACTAAAGGAAGTGGGATTAATATAAAGCGCGATTATAATATTGTAATTAGGTAAATGTATAAACTGAATCACGGCAGCGTGAACGTGAACGTGAACTTCAATCCTTGTTTCTTGATACAAAAACACATGCACTTTCACTTCTTGTTTCTTGCTGACTAGTATTACCAGTTAATTTCTTATATTTTTATGCAAATAAGAGTGTTTATAGTTTATTATAGTTCACTAATGATGGATGATCATTGTTATTATGAAAATAGCTCATTTCAGTGATAAGCGTGAGTTAATGACCTACTAAACATATCTTACTTGTTCAAGGTCATTATTGCTTTTGATTATAAATAATGTGTGAAATTTTTTTATTTTATTCAAATGCAAGAGATATGTGATTAAGAATTATATTTTTATGCTATTGGAGTAGATAATTGAATGGATATTTAGTTAAGGATAAATTGATGACTAACATTAACGCGAATTATTACAGAAAAATCTCTCACGAAAAATAAGGAAACGTGTGAAAAAAGTGTCAAATTCGTATAAGATTATCTAGGAGTAGAAATGATCAAAGCAAAATCTTGAAAAAAGTCATTCTTTTTTTTTTTTTTTTTTTTTTTTTTTTTTTTTTCCCCAAAAGAGCATGGAACAAAAAAATTTTAAAAACAGATTTGATCCGTAGAATTTTTTCAGTTATGATCGTTTGGAAAAAAACTTGGAATTTTGAAAAAAATTCATGTCTCAAAAACAGATTTTTATTGGTTTTAAAAGTATGTAAAATTTTAGTTTTAAATAGAAAAGAGTGACCTAAAAAAGTGGTTGGTTTGATATGGGATGCCTTATAAAAACTGTGCTAATATAATGCCCGTCTTACGATACGAAATGCTTAAGATTGTGCTCTGCTCTCAATTTGTCAAGGTCAAGTATTTTTCTGGGCCTAAATTACATTTATAGCGTTTATTTTTAGGGTAATCTGAATATCTGTATGATAGAGTGGGTTGAAAAAAAAATTGTTTTTCTTAGCTTGTGAAAAAATAAAAGTTTAAAAAAGTAAACATTTTTTTATTTAATCAATTTTTAAATTAGTGATGAATTTAACGTTTTAATTCCAAGTAAAACTGTTTTTTGACCTTGTAATATTTCAAAACATTTAAGAAAACATTTGATATTTTCAAAGAACATTTTTTCTGTTTAACATAAAACAATTTTCTTTTTATCCTGCACATTTTTTCTGTTTATTTTTTTTTTTTTTTTTTATATTACTTATACCATTAATTTTTTTTTTTTTTAATGAATAATCTTTATGAAGCATGTGCTCTTGGACTTTCCCAACTTTGTATCAACGCTGAACCGATTGTAAAGTCACACTGCACTTAAGCTTTAATTTTGATATTAATAATAGTATCATTTAAACATCAGTAGATTTTTCGTTTAGCTGATGCATTTTTCTGTTGATAATAGTTAAATTGACTATCAATTTATGTACCTTCGTTACGTAAGAACAAGAAACAAACTAATCTGTTAAGAAATAAAAGTCATTATCATTATGTATAATAATGACAGATAAGTTGGAAAAAATGTCGGTATGAATCCGGGATTACCGATATTTTGTGAAAGTCAACATCCGGATTGGTAAAATTGACAGTACGCGATTATGAAATGATTCGCTATTTATAACCACATAAAAATGTCATCAATGGTTGTTGTAACGTGCCTGAGTGTGAGTGTGTCTATGTATGCATGCGAGTTGTTAAGCAAAAGGTGTATGATTCACGTTTATGTGTGTATATATGATAAAGAAAAGGAAGACGAGGCTATTGCCACTTTCCCTTGTTGTCAAAGCCTTCAACCAGTTTTTAAGCCGATGATATATCACTTTCCCTATTTCTTCGTCGTATGGATTTATTGAGTTTCTATTTGCTCTTATACTCACCAGATGCTAAACAGCATTATTCATTTTCAGTTTTTAATAAAAAAAAAAAAAAAAATATGGTAAATATAAGTTGACTTTTGAATAATCCAATTTAAAAGTCGTAAAAGTGAATTTTTGTTCAGCGTTTACTGTCGTTTATTGTAAAAAGAAAATAAGATAATTTGTGTACACTCGGATGATGAGATGCTTTTTACTTTCACTTCATTACGAAGTCACCAATGACGTAAAAGACTATTTTACGATGCGTTTAAAAGATTATCTATTACTTATTATTCATTTTGTTCACTGCATGAAAAATATGTACAAATCCAATTTGATATTATGCTTTTTATAAATAATAATAAGAGAAGTTATAAAAAAACTAAGAAAATCCAAAACGCTCAAATTATAAAAACATTTTAATTTATAATTAGAAAAAATTATCATTTACTATTGATGGAAAAAAATTGTTCTTTATATTCATGTAAAAAAAAATTACAAAAAATTTACTCCTCAGACCATTCATAATATTTTCCGTTATTTTCGTATTTAAAGCGTCAGAAAATATACCAGTCTTTGATTTGAAAAAATTGGTGAAAAATTCTTTCGTAAATTTTCGGATGATACACCTTTTAAACTAATTGTTCGATTACAATTTGGTTTATGCTGCTTGATGCCTGATTTGATGATTAATAAAACATCTGGAAGTTATTTCAAAATTACATTTTTTTTTGTTGAAATCGAAACTTTTAGAAAATCAGAATTTATAAGCAAAGTTTCACTAGAGCAAACCGGTTATTATGCGTAGGAAGTGGATAAATATCTTATTTCAATAAAAATTAAATTAATTATGTTAACTAGCACATTCATAGCTTCTGTATTAGCCTAAAATTCGTGAATCTAGCTTCTTGAACTTGATCATGACCACTGACCGAATTAATTCTGGACTTATTTGGTCATTGTCGAAATTATAAATCTTTGAATTTATAAATTTTTGCACTTACTCTTCGTCAATGATCGAGGGAAAAGAAATATTATTATTTCGTATCATTTCTTCTCAACTGCAATTTAAATTATTATTTGATCTCGTTGGATCAATCGAAATACCGCAAAATTTTCATAAAAATTTTCAATTAGGTTATTTTCAATAATCTACTCAACGAAATTAACATAAAAATGATTATGCCCATGTTACACAAAGAACAACTTTTTATTTTCACGTACATTTAACACTTGTTCTATTTTAACACATGATTTGTTTTGATTTTGCGAAAAATTTTTCCTTCGCAAAAGAATGACATTTTTTCATAGTTTGTCGAGTTAGAAAGATGAGATCAATCAGGGTTATCATTTCAATCTAACATAATCTCAAAACTGAATATTGTGAAATCGATTGTTAAGTTTCTGATTCCACCCTTTCTCTGCAAGTAGGATACATCATTTTTTCGAGCCTACTTCGAATATTTAATTTGAGAGAAATAGAAAACTATGAGATGCAAAAGTACTCCTTTCAATATTGATGAATTGAATTACGTTGTTCGTTGTAAGATTACACTCCAGAACGGGTTGTCTCGATGAAGTTGCTAATGTGGACAGTGGTGTTTTTATAATCTTAAATATTTTTGTCATTGATTTCTATAGGACCAAAAAGCAAATCTAATCTTGTACAGGTCAGTGATTTTCGCAGAAATTAAAATTAAATAGGCCACTGGGCGCTGTATATGTCCCATTCCTTTGTTTTTCTATGCGGCAAAGTAAAAACTATTGAATTATATAATGTTTACTGAACATATGCGATAAAGAGAAATATAGAGCAAAAACTGAATAAATTTAGCACTTTCTCCACAAGACATATCAAAATTCAACTATCAAAGTATTTGAAAAAAATAAAAAATTCGGGATAACCGTAATCGATTTGTTAAAATAACTTTTACAAAAATCAATCAATTTGAATGATTTTAACCGGCATTGGAAGGATTTCATCAATACTTTAACAGTATTACATTTAAAAATCATTCGGATCAGTAGTTTCCGAGATATTTCAACGGATAATAAGAAAATCTCATTATTCATTATTATTCAAGTCTTTCGTCATCAACATTTCTAGCTTCAACGAATTAATTACTTTGCGTGATTCTTGCAGCAATCTAAAAATGATTATTGGATTTTAAAGTAAATTATGTATTTTTGCTTTATGAATTTTTGGTTCCTGGTGCGGAGTAAGTAATTCCGTAAAAAAGTTGTAAATATCAATAGTGTGTAAAAACAAAACTGCTAATTCAAAAAAATTAAAAGCAAATGATGCATTATGAAAATAACGTTAATTTGATGAAAGTAATATTTTTTTTATTAAAAATAAAATTTTAGACAGAATATTGAACATGTAAAAAAATGCATTACTTTCTTACATAAACTAAAATAATTTAAAATCATAAATTATGTATAGTAAAAAATCATACTAATATATTTATTTATATATTACAATTTATTTAATAATTTTAATTATGTGTTACGAAGTTTTAATAATTACTAGTTAATTATTCATTTTCTAATTATATAATTAACTGAATAATCTGCAAAAAATTATTATTGGAATTATGTTAGAATTCAAAATCATGCTATAAAAAATTTTACTTGCACGAATGGCTTACAAAAATTTGCACAGTTGACTGTGCGTAAATTTTGTTTGAAATTTTTGTTAAAAGCTTTTTTAAGTCTTTCTGTTGGAAAACTATTTAAAAAATAAATTTTCTATGAAAATGTAAAAATCATAAATTTGAAAAAAGAAAAAAAAATGAGTTACCTTTAAACATTGACACGATTTTGTATTTTTTTCTCACTAGAAATTGTCGATAAATATTTAAAAACAAAACTACTAGGTGAAAGTTAATATATTAATGATGATTATAATAGAAAAAAAAAATTTATACCTGGATGCATTAATTATAAAGTTATAATCAAAATATACATACATGTAGCTAGTAACCAATTTTAAATATGTGCATTTAATAATATTGCTTGTTAAAGATATCGTTAGAACTCAAGTCCATAAGCTCGGTAATAAAAAATAAAATCTAGTAATCTTAGCAAATGTTTTTAAATTGAAAGAACCCAACTCTTATTTTAAAAGCTATCAGAAAAAAAAATTTTTTTTAAATGAATACAATTTTAATTGGGCATTCTTTAATTTTTTCTTTTTTTTTATGACATCCTTAAATCATCAATAAAAATTAATTTAAATCTTAGTTCAAAAAAAATTATTTTATTGAACTGGTCAATTTTTTGGAAACTAAAAATGATAGATTAAACAATTCATATAATATAATAATCGAAATCATGAATATAAATCAATAAAATAATATGTGTTATATACTCGAATTCTATAGAAGACTATCAGCTTACATAAATGTAATTACGTGTTATTACTTATTACTATTAACTGGTTTGTTTTACACGTGAAATGAAAAAAGCCTGTAGCTGCATAAGACTAATTTCGCTCTCGTTATTTACACATAGGACGACTAATTAGCATCCTGGAATTTGTCTTGTATCTGAGACAGACATCATACTCTAGCTTCCGGTCGATGTTACGGAGATTAGTTTTGTCGCATGAATAATAATCTTTTGCATCATTCGAGGTGAAATCAACTCTGACTAAGTTCTTTATTTATTATGATTGAAAATAGACAAATAAATTTGGTTATTATTACATAACAGTTATTACCTCTTCCAATGAACCGTTATAAAAAGACATCTATTCAACGCTCCGGAATGTATCAGATCTAAGAAGATAAATATTTACTTTTTCATTTCAATATCTCTCAAATCTACTTTTCTGATATAATGTCGGTTTAGAAAGATCTTAATCATTCAAAAGTAATAAAAAATATTACACTTAACATATATGAATGCATGTGAAGCGCGTGCGATCGCGCGGACATTAGAAAGTGAAACTCATTTGTATTCAACATTATTTTCAATCAAGTTGCTTTATTAAGTTAGAAATATCAATATAAATAAAAGGCATTTGCGGAAGCTACTGAAGGTTATTCCTTGTATTTTACTCATTAAAAATTATAGCAAAATATAGGAAGAGAAAAGAAAAGTTTTCAAAATTTCTTGCTAAAGGCAGTACTCAAATTGTCAAGCTCATTTTTCAAAAAGCGGCAAGTATAAATTTCAATAAAGGTCAAAAAATTTATTGATCTTTTCATTTTTTAATAGCAGATAAATTGGTTCCGTACCTTGAGGTGATCACCGGTCAATTTAGGAATATATCATTCAAGTAATGAGAATGGAAATTACATTATTTACAAAAAGGAGAGACATTATTGTCTTCTTACACTTAATCTAGGAAAAACCTAAATTTTTAAATTTAAGTTTGAAGTGTATTGAACAAAATTTATCAAACAAATAAAATTTTCACCAAAATTTCTAATGAAATTTATTAGAGTTGTAATCTAATTTTTACAACCAGTTTCGATTTAATACTACACATAATTAGTTTCAACGAAGACTTTAATTATCGATTTTTTTATTTCTGTATTCTGTTATTATTAAAATTAAAAATCTACTTCTTTTTATATGATTGTTATTGTCACTGCCAAAATTTTGTTAGAATCGTTTCTGAGCTTTAAGTCACAAAAAGTTATTTTTTTTTTTTTTTTTAACAACTCATACAGTCTCATGCAAATTTTCAATAATCAGTCATTATTCATAATTATGTTTCAGATTATTATAATTATGATAAAACGAAATTACTGTCTAGATTGTAATTTTTTACTTCTCATAGCTAATTTTTTTTTTATAAATACATATAAACTATAATTGTCCATTTAAGATTATAACTTTTCATTTGAGATAGTATTTTTTTAAACAAAGTCGTAATTATTGTAAAAGTTTTTTCTCCCAGATGCAGAAAACTCGATTCCTTTTTATATAGAAAATTAAGTGATTCACAAAAAAATTTTTTACACTGTTTCCATAAATCTAGCCGTTTAAAAAAATAGGGCTAAAGTTTGAAGAATTTACGAAAATTTTTTTTCTCTTTATAAATTTATGACTTTTTATTTATTCAACATCATAAAATGTGTAAAATATATTTTTAAAGAGAATTAATTTTCAAAGATGTTTTTTAGGTTTAATCCGATTTCTGAACTTTTTAATAAATATCTCCAAAAAATTTCAGTTTAAATTAATCCATTAATTTCTTGAAGTATTTCTAATGAAGTATACTAAAATATTTTTCAGCATACAAATTTGAATTTGAATGAGGGTATATATAATATAGTTATTAATTTAATTTAATTAATGAAAACACTTTTTTATGAATTCCAGAATAACAATGATGTTCAATAAATGTAAATCCTACAAAATGGCAATAATACTGGCATTAATGGAATTAATTTGTATATCAAACGGACAAATATCAAGAACAGTAAACGACAACAATACAGTTAACACAAAAAACCGCACCCACAGTGTCCTAAATTTTTCGACAAGAAGAAAACGGCTGGTGAGATATCCACCAGGGAATTATATATTCGACAATTACCCACCAGGAATTAGTGCAAGGATTGGTTATCCAATTGCAAGATTTTCTCCAGTACCACCGTTTCAACCAGCACCATCGAGCTGGCGCCAGGCAAAATCATCATTTTGGCGATCGCCCATTGAAAACTTTCCACCGAGACCTATTTTAGCCCATAGAACACCCAGGTTAATATTCCGTGATGACTTTCCAACGTTTCCTGCCAGCGGAGTCGGATCATCTTTTTTTCAAACTAATCAACTGTCTCCTGACACTGATGAAGAATTCCGAGGTATTTTATTTTATGCTTATCAATAAACAATCGATTAGTAATTATCATAATTATTATGTATAAATAATTGAATTGTTTCAGATCAGCGGAAACAAATTTTTACAGATTATCCCAAACTTGAAACTGGTATGACCTTTACAAATACTTGTATTTTTTTTCTTATTTATTTTAACATTAAATTTTATTTCTAAATTTTTGCTTCTGTTTCTGTCACTAACATTTTCCTGAATTTAGATTAATGTAAAAAGAGAGAGGAAGCTACAATGGGCATTGCAATAATTGTAATAAATAAGTAATATTTCCTTTCGAAATATTCTTCTCAAAAAAATTAAGGAATCAAAAAATAATTTCTACATTTTTCAGTCATTTTTTGACGGTTTATATTTAAGTTAAAAATACTCACATCGAAATCATAAAAAAGAGCATTAAAACTATAAGAATCTAGTGTTCAGATCTTTCAGTAAAAAATTTTTAAGAGCTACAGTTCTCGCGTAATGTCAAGAAATATTGGAAAAAAAATTAGGAAAACGATTGACTCTAAAGGCCATACCTGCAACTTCTCGCTAATTCTAAACTCAATGTTGCACTTATTACGTTTTTGAGTTCTTCGAGCTTAAAAATATAATATCCGTGTCACTTTGAGCTCCCCGGGCTCAAAAGTCTCATAAAATTTTAATAAAACACTAGTTTTTGAGTATTCAAACCGCAATAACTTTTGAATGAATAAACCGATTTTTACACGGTTGGCGGCATTCGACGCTGTTTTCAAAGCCTCATAAATAACCTTTAAAATTGAATTGATTGAACTCAAAATTTCGAAGTAATTACGAAAAAAACACTTTTTTAGGTTTTCTTTCGACAACTAAACTCATGAACGAATCAACCGATTTTGACCGGGCTGGCAGCAATCAACGTGGTTTTTTTGAGTTCAAGAGCTGATTAGTTTTTGGAATTTATTGGTGAAGCCGTTTAAAAGTTATTCAAAAAAAACCATATTTGAAAAAAATTTTTTTGGTGGTTTTTTTGAGATTTCTCAAAATCTACCGGGCCGAATCAGTCCAAATTAATATATAAGATATTTTGATTTTTTTATTTCTATGAATTAATATTTACAAATTCAAAGAAAGAAATATAAAAGACATTGAGTTTTTCTTAATATGTTCTTTGTTAATAAATCTTTTCAATTTATTTTAAAATAATATTCGAATGAATGATTTATTTCTTATTATCTTCATCAAGCCTTTTTCTCTGATATTCAATTAAAATCAAAATTAATCTATTTATTTCATAGAAAATCATGATATACCGCACTTTCAATACACTTTAATTGACTTTTCAATTGCTACATGGAGTTTTCTTTTCCATTAATGATAAAATTTATTAGTTCATGACACGAAAGATTAAATTACAATTTTATCCTTTATAATTACATATTCCGATTTAAATATATTTAAAATACTTATACCATGTCATATTATCAAGATATTGCAGTAATTTTTCTCCAAGTGACCTTCAATCTTTTCATTTCGGGCTACATACTTTTTTTCAACTCACTCATTTTAATTTGTTTCCGAGTTTAGTTAAGAGTTATGACATTTCAAGGTTATTGGATTCTTAAACTACCGATGAGAAAGAAGACTATTAACCTTAAAACTACGACTTTTCGATTTACTGACTCGGAAATTCGAATATAGTGAATGAATAGAATATTGTTTTAAATTTTTGATAGAGTTTTAATGTTTCATCTCTCTAGACTGACAATGCTTTCAAAAATTTAAATTAAATACTGTACTGATAAAAAGATTCGTTAATATTTAATAAGTTGTATTAATTGTTAATAAATTATTTTATAACATTAGCTCATTTAGTAAATATTTATTCACTGTTAATAATTGTATTTTTCTTTCGAAAAAATATTTATTAAAAGTTAAGAAACAAGTAGTCATATTTAATAAATGAATAAATTGTTTGTAGACAAATAAGTTCATTAAAAATTAATGAATTCTTTCATGAGTATGGAATTTAGAAAAAAATGTTATTGATTTTTGTTTTTCAATGAATCTAACAAAGGTATACCTAAAAAACATAATAAATAATCATTACAATGCCCATTTAATCCTCTGTCTACTTAGGATAATTATACTAACTAATAACGCAGTAGAAAAGCTTTCTCGAATAAATATATTGTCTTAAAAAACGGATGTTAGAACATGATGAAACTAACTATAATAATAAGAGGCTACAATATAACGTCACGCTGACTAACCTCGTTGATAATCTTTGAAGAATTTAACCTGTTATTATTATTATAATTTTTTTTTGTTACACGCACAACGAGTAAAGGTTTTTAGGACAATAAAATTTTTCGACACTTTAATAATTAAGTTATTTCTTACATGACAAATGTTTCATTGACTTGGAGTAATTTACTAAATTCGACAATAATATATTTAAAATTAAAACAAACAGACAATCGCTGATTCATGTGTCAGTTTATATGTGAACAGAAATACCATTATGTGTACAGAGAAATCGCGGACCGAAAAAAAGCCAGCATGGGAAGGTGACGAAAGTTTGTGCTCGGACGGACGAAGCTGCGAATTTTTTCTTAAGTGTTGGATGACATCTGGGCTATTGGATGGCAGTTGTGGTGGTATTATGTACGCTTGTTGTCAACGTAAAGACGCTAAAGCTATTGCCGGTGATTATAATCTTATTGAAACGCCTAGAGAGCAATTATTACATCCCCAGCTTGCTAAGCCGGACAGTACGAACTTCAACCATGTCAGTGACAATCATCGTAAGTTGCCAATTGTCTGCATGCAATTTATTTATTATTTATTTTTCACCATCTGCATGTATACATTTGGCTGAATCGCATGCTTGCATTGTTTTCTTTTATTTGGTTTTGAAATTTTTTTCCTTTGGTAAAATTACTCCAAGTCTAATGAACTCTATAAGGTGGAAAATCCAACTCTATAATTGTATACTCTAAAAAAATAACTTGATTATAAAAATTTTTTCTTTTTATTTAAGAAATTAGTTATGAATCACAGAAAATTGAAATAACTTTACTTTTTCAAAGAAATTATACGTATACTTTCTCTAAAAATGTTTCTCTCAAAAAGTTAAAAAATCAACCATTTGGAATATTTTTGAGCGGTCCAAGCTGAAATGGAACGAAAAGTTTTAGGGTCAATCGCTTTTCAAATTTTGTTCTGATATTTTTTTTTGATACAGAAAAATAAGTCATTAAATGTTACTAATATTTACGTCAAGCAACAGAAATATAAAACTTAACCCCTGACAGACAAACTGGGTAAAAAGTACCCATTCCTAAAATTTAACTTTATTGGAATTTTACAGAGTTTTTTCATGTTAAATGTTATTTTTATATTACTTTAAAATTATATCTAGGGTAGAAGTACCGTTTGTGGCCACTGTACCGTTTATGGCCATTTATTGTCCAATTAAACGATAGAAATGAATTTATATTAATAAACTATTAAAAACTCAATATGTTTTAATATAAATTTTTTAAAACTCAACAAAAATATGGTTACAATATTATAATTTTTTATAGATTAATTCAAATGTTAACTGACCAAAAACTAAATTGTAATTAAATTGTACAAAGTTTTTTACAAAGCATTAAATTCTTTTCGATTCCTACTGGAAGGAATGACAATACACTTATAAAATCTATGAGACCTTATATAGATAAAATAAATGAGAATGTGTCAATATTTTCAAGTATTTTATGAAAATCTATGATTTTTTTTTCCATTACGATCGATTTATTAAACTTCAATTTCGAAGAAAAAAATTGATAATTTGTTTGAATAGTTTCACAGATAAGCGATTGAAAGTAAATTATCGCATTTAAATCTTAAGACTAATACAAGTAAATGTTAAAGTAACTTAAGAAAGTAATAAGATTTCAATTAATTCGTTGTGAAGTTACAAATATTTCTTCCGGAAAAATTTTTATTGCAAAATTTGAAAACTCATAATAACGATTATTTAAATCAGACTTTCAGCTGTACATATATGAAAGGGCTTTGTAAAAACAACTTTGGTTTCACAATAACCCTTGCAGCAACGAGTTTTCTCGCCACATTAAAAAATAAAGTCTGTATAAATTAACAAATTTAATGTAAATCAAATATTTTTGCTTCGGAGTATATATACGTATACGGAACCAAACATTTTACATTCATTTACGGAAGAAATCAATGGTTTTGGTGTACTTATCGTCGTCCGTGAATTCAGTAAATAACTCACTGTAAAAGTTATTTGCAATATCATAATAAGACAGAGTAATTGGAAAATTTTCTGCATACTGTTTTCCGGCAAGCACACAACTTAAGAATCACCTATTTCACTGACTGTGACTATTTTATATTCGAATAGTTTTTTCACTAGTACACGGTTCACTGCTGAATAGAAATGTATTGAACTGTTATCAAATCATTGTTCTAATGATAGTTTAATGATATTGTTATCTCCATAATAAAAAGTGTGCTTGCTTCACAACCTATCAAAAATTACAGATACTACATAATAATAAAAATTAACATTGTCATATTAGTAGTTGATATATAATTAAAATGATAAAAGTAGATATATTTTCACATTAACCGGTCTAAAATTTAATGGAGATACATTGATAAAAAATGTAAGAGATAAGCTTCAGAATGGTGCCATTACTACAGATTTACAAACTTTTTGTCAAAATATGATTTTTAATACAAAATTGCAATTGGAAATTCGAAAAAACTCAATACTCTGTAAAATTTTAGAATGGAAATCGTACATTTAAATTTGATATTATTCTATGCATACAAAGTGCATCAAGTGCTGAAAACTTAATTAGAATCGCATCACTTATTCACTCGGTTTTCTTGTACTAAAGTTAGAATTTGATAAAAGCATTTTATTCATAAGGTGCTTCAAAATTTATTTAATTGATGACTTCCAAATATTATTGAGAAGACATGCAAAAGATTTGATGTCAAGAGCTCAAATTGTTTACTGACAAAAAACATATCTTGTTAAATAGAATTAATCTCCATGAAAGATTAATATATTAGAAGTAGTCACTAAGATATATCTTCGATTGATAACTATTTAGAATGAACTGCGTCCTGTGTTTAAGGACTAGTATTTTCATGAAAACTACCAGAAAACTCTCTCTCTCTAGAAAAAAAAAATTAAATTAGGTCATTTTTTTTGTGATTTTTTCGTTGTAGAAATGTTCTTCTGAACAATTTTTTGCTCATCCTCGAGTTTCAATTTATTGATTCGAAAACTAATTTCTTTAATTAAGAAAAAACGTCTTGAATAAAGATTTAATTTTTGAAAGAAATATTTTCTTTGATCAAATATTTTTTTTTCGGTGCAAGAAATGACATCTCAGCAAATAAAAAATTATATGAAAAACAAATAATAATAAAATATACAATTTGTTTAACCTTTTAGGAATTTTATCATTAAATAATTAAAATGAGTTACACCTTACACCATAAGAGAAAAAAAAATTCCCATAATAACACTTATTACATCAAATTATCTTTTCCAGAATGCGGGATTTCATCAAGCAAACAAACAGCACAAAGACGAATCGTTGGAGGTGATGACGCAGGCTTCGGGAGTTTTCCTTGGCAGGTATTTAACAATTACAAAAATTTCTCTAAACACTAATTTATTTACAAGTATGTAACTGACCTCGAACTTTAATTACACTTTTAATTCAAACTTTAGGCTTACATTCGGATCGGATCAAGTAGATGCGGAGGGACGTTAGTTAACCGTTACCACGTTGTCACAGCCGGCCATTGTGTTGCTAAGTAAACTATCAATAGTCATGGTCAAAATACGAACCATTATTAACCATGAGTACCATGGTTCTGTATTACCCATTATGTAATTGTAAAGGCTATATAATTTTAAGTTTTTTTTTCTTGTGCTTTAGGGCGTCTGCAAGGCAAGTACAAGTCACTTTGGGTGACTATGTGGTCAATTCAGCAACCGAAAATTTACCAGCTTATACTTTCGGAGTTAGAGAAATTCGAGTGCATCCTTATTTCAAATTTACGCCCCAGGCTGACCGATTTGATGTAGCTGTTTTGAGATTGGATCGTCCAGTTCATTACATGCCGCATATTTCTCCAATTTGTTTACCGGAGAAAAATGAAGATTTTCTGGGGCAATATGGATGGGCCGCTGGATGGGGCGCTTTGCAAGCTGGTAAGTAATTCATCATTGTTTTATTAATTATTTAGTTTAAGATTGAATAACTTAACAATCTAATGACTCTTATTTTTACGCTTACGAAAAATTAATTTCAATCAAGAGAAAAAATCGTGAATCAAAAACGATTTCTGAATTCAAAAATTTTATGTTTAATTTAAGATGATCAAATTCGTCAAAATTATGTTTTTGGTTCAAGATTATTCTTTTTGAATCAAGTCAGTTCTTTTGTGAATGTATAAAATAAAAATTTCATACCAGATGTTTTTGCTCCCATCATAAATTACTTCTTAATCTTAATACGGTTTCAAAATTAAAAGTTTAACAAATATTTTTATATTGGATAATTTTTTTTTTTTTTAATGAAAATATATTCAGTATTCATGTATCAATTGATAAACAAAAATTCAAATTTTTTGTAATACCCTCGATTTTGTTGCAAAACCGCTTAAGCACAAAAAAAGTGATAGAATTCAAAAATTCGATCTAACTAGAATTTTGGAGATCATTTTGAAAAAGTTTCTCTAGCGATATCTTTTGAACATATCAATTGATTTTAGATGCGTTTTGCGGCATATTCAAAGTTTTTTTAGACTAATCATATTTTGAAATTAATTGATGCAGTCATCTAAAAATAATTTTAACGTAGTTTTTCTTACATTTCTATTTTTTTCGAACTCTCGCAATCTACCGAACTGGAATGGTTAAAATTCAGAAAAAAAATATAATAGATTGTCTGATGAAATAGTATATCTAAAAATCGACTGAAAACCATAATTTTTCAATTTTTTAAAATTTGATCACTTCAATTTCTCCAAAATAGCTCCAAACCTGAGCCTCGTTATAATCTTAATTAATAAAAATTAGCCACTAAAACTGCTGTAAAAATTATCTAATTATTAATACAACTGTAACTTTCAAATAATTAACTGACACTTATTTATTATTCGAATATAAGAGTAGGAAAAATGCAATTAACTTTCCAAAGACCATTTTAAAAGTATAATTATCCCATTTATTTTGTAAGATGGTGCTTATCATAATTAGTGATAAATTTCCTCTACTATCATTATGACTATAATCGCTTAAATTTCAGGATCGAGATTAAGACCCAAGACTTTGCAGTCTGTAGACGTTCCAGTCATCGATAACAGAGTCTGCGAGCGATGGCATCGTTCAAATGGTATTAATGTTGTCATTTACGATGAAATGATGTGTGCAGGATATCACGGAGGAGGGAAAGATTCATGTCAGGTAATATCAAAATTTGCCAACAAATTGTTACCCCTGCAAACTTTATCGCTTCAAATGTTTCTGTCAGATTGACGTCAATCTATAGTCAAAATTTGAGAGGCCAAGCATTGTGTCGATTCGTATACAAATCGACACTAATGTTTGATGTTCACTCTTAGTCTAACTTATCCTGATAGCCGGCGCTTTCTTAAAAAGTTGTTGACTTTCAGCAGTTAACTTAACATCATTTTTCAATAAATAAGAGTTGTAAGCAAATTGACGAAAATCTACGGCCACAATTTGAATACAAGTTAACAATCAAACTTGTAGTTAATTTCCTTTCAACTTTACAACAACTTAACTGAAACCGCTTGCTTTTCCAACTCTTTCCGTCAAGTTAGCTTCAAATTGTGGCAGTAGTTTGACAGCAAGTTTTAGTTAATTTCACTATCAGGATTACTGAAATTTAAGTGACAAAATAGAAATTTAATGAATTTTGTCAATAGCCCCCTTAGCTATAACTTATTGTCAACCTACGATCGCAATTTGAAGCAAACTTGACGGAAAGAGTTGGCAAAACAAGCAAAGCGATTATCTATCAGTTACCTCCCGTACAAAAAAAATTCTGATTCAATATGAATTTAATATTGAAATTCATATTTTGACACAAACATGAATTAGTTATGAGATCAATCTAAATTTGAAATTGATTTGTATCTAGAAATTAGCACGCCTGTAGAACTTCGGATCCTGCTTTAGAATTTTAATTAAGACTTAAAAATACTTTATGTATAAAATTTATCCTAAATATTATTACATCTTTATTAAAATTCTAAATCAGGATTGAAGGTTCTACAGGCCCGCTAATTTCTATCTACAATTCAATTTCAAATTTGGATTGATCTCAAAACTAATTCATTTTTGTGTCAAAATATGAATTTCAATCTTAAATTCATTCTGAATCAGAATTTTTTTTTGCACGGGCTATAAGTTACTCTGCAAATAGACGTCAAAACTTGCTGTACAAGTATTTCAGTCGAATTCTAGTAAAATTGAAAGAAATTTAACTATAGGTTTGATTGTTAATTTGTATTCAAGTTGCGGCCATAGATTTTCGTCAATTTGCTTACAACTGTTATTTAATGAAGAATTACCGTCAACTTGATGTTAAGTTAACTGAAACTGCTAGAAGTCAACTACGTTCGGAGAAAGCGCTGGCTATCAGGGATGCGTATTAGACGTATCAGTAAAGATTGACATCAGTCTGCTACTGATTGATTCTCGAAGAATAAATAATTGTTAGATGCTGATCAAAACGAATTTTTACAGGGTGACAGTGGAGGTCCTTTGATGCTTGAAAAAACTGGCAGATGGTATCTTATCGGCATAGTTTCCGCTGGTTACTCATGCGCTCAAGCAGGGCAGCCGGGTATATACCATCGAGTTGCTAAGACCGTCGATTGGATAACTTACGTCATTAATTCGTAATTTTCAGTAAAAACTTGGTTTTTCATAGCGAAAAAAAAAAAAAAAAAACATAATTGTTTTTATGTTATAAGTATTTTTATGAATGCATTCTTTGAATAAATATTTATTAATTAGTTCTTAAATAAGCATATGAAAAAAAAAGAAATTATTTTTTTTTTTAAATTTTTTTTTGAACGTTTTACTAAATAATAATAGCAGTATCTGATAATTTTATTATGTAAAGTATTTACTTGTGATATGTGCGTCATGTATATAGTAACAATAATAAGTTGTTATTTTAAATAAATAAATTTTTTAAATATTTAAATTATTCACTTTTAATAATAGCAGTAACAGATTGGAATTTCGCTTCGGACGAAGTGTTTTTATTATTTGTTTATTTATACTGTTTGAAAAATATGAGAGTGCTTATATGCACTAAGTTCTAGTTTAACAGATATTCAGATAGGTCTTGATTTGAAATTCTTTTTCAAGATATATTTTTTTGGAGATTTTTCATATTTAGTTTTTGGACAAGCTTTGAAAAGTTTTTTGATTCTATAATCTTGTTCCATAATTAATTTATTAAATTATTGGTAATGAATCCTATTACAGCAACATTATTCTTTAAGTTCATTTCAAAAGTACCCAAGTTATATGTATTTTAAATAAAACTATAGAAATATATAGAGCTTGAGTTTTTTTCAATAAAACTTTGAATTATCGGCAGTCTATAGATTGGTATATATATGTTTAAAAAAAAGTAAAGAATAAAAACCACTCAACATCTTTTCGCAATTTTCCACACACATCACTTCGCACACCTTTCAATCCTCAAGGAATATACCTCATCGATGTATTCGAGGTCTCTATCAAGCCCAATTGATGTCATCAATCGAGACGGAATTATTGCCCGGGTCCGGCTTATTTATGGCGTTTAATTCGCCAGGAGATTGCGCTCGCCTACGACGACGTTCTACTTTTTTTTTAACGAATCTATCGAGTCGGGATTTATTGTCACTCTGTTCTGGAATAAACGATGAGATTTCTTCGGGGAAAATAAAAATTCAAACCTTTTATAAATACATCCGAGAATCGTGAATGTACTCTACAGCGATGTCAAATGCGTTCACACAGTATTCGACAATTAATAATATTAATAACAGAATAACAGGATAAATTAGGTGGGAAAATTTACTCGCTATTCATTGTGTTGTAATTGATTACTGGTCATTGGTCAGTGTGGTTTTATACTTTCAACAATGTATTGGGGTGAAAAAAATCAAAGAGGCCATTAAATCTCGAGCCATAAAATTTTCCACCCCCGCAGATAAAAAGGATACGTCCATATGGCCATTTTAAATGTCATAGAGTCAATGCATTGGTTACTATCCAGAATTATAGTTTTAAATCGTTTTACAGACAGAAATAAAATCAATAGTGTTTAATCTGATGGACAGAAAATAACAGTTTATCTGTTGTCACAAATCACAATGCTCATAAATTCATTTGAGTGAATAGCTCACAGTTTATCACTTACAATACCGATTTTTTTTTCTCTACTAGGATCATATAAATAAACTCTTTTTCCATTTTTTGAATTAAAATTAAAAGTTTGAAATAATGGACAAGTTTATGGGTTTTGGACTGATTTTTCGGATCGTGAGTTGTGTAAAGATAAATCCTTTATTATATCCCGCTTTCGGAATTTTAAAAAATTGGATATTATTAGTACTTTAATCTTGATATTGGAAAGTTATTTGAAAAGTAAAAATTACAAAAAAAAAAGCCAATTGACTTTAATACAGTTAAATAAAGTCAAGCGAATTGAAATTGAACAACGCGTTCTTAAGTTATAGCAGTTCAAAAATTTGAGAAAAAATGTTTTTTCAACTACTGTGGAATTTAATTTTTATGTATTGTTATTTTAACTTCAATAACTTGAGAAAACATTTGTGAACATTTAAAATATTGATTTCATTAAATTTCAATTAAAAAAACATTTTGTTTTTGAAAACTGAATACACTTTGTATTTTCGGAAAAAAATTTCTACTATACTGTCTTTCTTCACATTTCATTGAAGCAATCAATATAAAGTTATATAAAAATTGAAAAGTAATGAGCTTGAGGAAAAAAATTTTTCTATTAATTATTTTAATTAATTTTTTAAAGTTTAAGAATTTTTATACATAGAAAAATTATTTAATGCATCAATTTTAATCACATTGTCATATTAAAACTATTATAATTACGCTCAGAAATAATAGCTCGAATAATTTAAATTTAGTTGATTTTTTTTAGCTGTACATTTTTTTTTTTTTTTTTTTTCTTTTCAAATCTTAGTCATCTTTTTTAATTTTGTTCCAATTAATTTTCAGGGTAATAAGAAATGTTTTTAAAAATTATGGAAAGAAACATTGAATGGAAGATGAGCTTCTATACATGCGATAATAAAAAAATAATTTTTTTTTGTGTGTACATATGGCCTACAGCGAATTTTTAAAGGTTTGAGGAGGGCATGAAAAAATGTTTACAATAATCCAGAAAATGTTGAGAATAGTTGAAGCCTCCATTAAGATATTAATCCATACCGAAACCTCTCAAAATATTTTTTCGCTTCTGTCCAATTATTATAATAAGAACAAAGATTTATTATTTACTTAAAAGTGTGATAATGAAAATCCGTTCCTTGAAAGATGTACACAAACCGCCCATAGTAAGTATGAAAATTGATTATCTCCAATCCAACACAACTAAAAAGAGAAATAAATGTATAAGAGTGGGTGTAGGTATAGATGTTTTCAATGTGTCCGGGTGTATATTGAGCGAATCTAATTTGGCGTGTCTGTCGTAAGCTATGCCGCGACAATGAGTAACAATAAAAGGTAAAGGGACATTTAACCATTGAGACGTATTATACACATAGTCGGATAGATAATACAAAAAATAACTTTCAGTGAAGCTGTGAACGGCAGACTACTGAGAGAAATACAGAGACCCCCCTCTGGTGTTATTTACGAGCTCTGTTTGCCGATAGAGTTTGCGGGTAGCTCTTATGTTTACTTGTTAGGCGACCAAGCACGATTTCACTATTCATATTAGGAAGTATATCCGTAGACTGCAACTGGTCTATACTAATACTCTCTAGTCTGGAATTAGTATTAGTAAATAACAGTGCTAGGCAAAAGAAAATTTTTGAAGTTATACTTCTTTAGGCGCGTTATGAAAAATTGATGAGAGTGAAATTTTACGATGCGCGCGCACACCGTGACACAAAATTAACAGAAATGAAGTTGCCCACTAAATCGCTCATTAAGTTGAGGAAAAAATGCTACCAACAAAACAGAAATAGAACCTCTATTAATGGCGCATGTTGGCACGCACGCCGCTTGTGTTCGCTGTGTATTTATATTTATATTATTTATCCACATGTTTTGAGTTTCTACATTTAAAACACGTGTTATAATCAGAAGTGATTTGAATTAAATATTTAAATCAATACTAATTAATATTAGAAAATATTTGTGAAAAAACTGTGCTCATCAACTTTCCTAAGTGCTCCAATACAATTTAGATTAACTCTATCTGTATGTATTATTTAGTAATATAAATGACAAAATTATTATTTAATATAATTCATACTAAATATTATTAAATTATTAACGTTAAATATTTATTATTAATTATTTAATATTTAAAAAAAAAAAAGAAATAAATTTAATAAAACATTAAGTGAAAAATTTGTGATAAAAAATTAAAATTGAACATCAAATTTAAATATTAATTTCTAATATTTATTATTAAATTGAGTGAATAATATAATAAAATAATTAATAATTAATAATAATAAACATAATTTAAAAACAACATTCGAATAATAATAGAATTTATGTTACACTTAATGTAAGAGAATAATAATAAATATTTATTTATTTAATTTTTCAAATGTAAACTGAACTTTATTGACTATAATAACTCCTTTTCCAGTCTTGGATTATTTTGTTGTAATTAATTATTTGCATACAATCAAAAACTATTTTTTTTTTAAATGTTAAAAGTATTAAAAAACTATTAAAATTATTATGCCAAAGAAGTATAACTTCTTACACGTGTACATAAGTACACGCACCCTTTTTTTTTTATTTTATTCATGATTTGACTTTTTTTTTTAATTGAAGATTTATGAAAATTTTTCAATAATTTTTCTGAAAAATTTATGATTAGACAAATGATTTATCACTGATTTTTTCAAAAAGTTGATAATCAAAGAGAAATTTAAGCATTTTTGTAAAAAATTTTTGGGATTCGGGCTAGTGAGTGAGCGAATAGAAATATTTAATAAGTTTAAGTTTAATAATCATAAATGATAATGAATTAATATTAATAATTATAAATAATAATAATTGAGTTAAATTACAAAAGAGTGGTGGAAGATATGACCCCCACATCACCCCCCTGCCAGTGATGAAGTCACGAATATCCAGCCTGGAAACGGTCAGGAAATCGTACTTGTCTTCCTGTCCTTGTCTGCCGTGGGATGTCGATCCTTGGTGGAACGTCCGGGTCCAGCTCTGGTGGTGCTGGAATTGGAAGATCTGGAGCTGGTTGGACTTCTGGTTGATGTTGGTGCTCTGGTGGGGCTGCGGACTTCCTGGGGCGTCCGCGCTGTGGGCGTGCGATGATTACCCCGTCGTCAGGTCCCATCAGTTCTGGTTGCTGCTGGAGCTCTGGTTGTGTTGGGAGCTCTAGTGGAGTTGTAGGCGCTCTTGGACAACCGCGTCGTGGAAGAGCGATGACGACCTCGTCATCTGGTTCCTCCAGTTCTGGCTGTTCGATGTCGCTTGACATCGTGTAAGCGGGTTTAAGGCGATCAATCGTGATCGTACTGTTTTTTCCTTCGATGTTGACCACAAATGACTTATCAGACCTGCTGATAACTGGATATGGCCCCGTATACGGTAGTTGAAGTGGCTGTTTTGGACCATCATAGCGCACGAACACGTGCTGTGGCAAGGTCCTTGAACACAAAGATCTTCTTCTCACCGTGCCTGGTAACAGTAGCTGGACATAACCTCTGGAATTGTTTCCGAAGTTCTTTAATGAAGATTGCTGAACTCATGTCTTCACCTTGAGGTGCTCGTGACGTCAGGAATTCGCCTGGAATACGGAGAGGTTGACCATGCAACATCTCCGCAGCTGTCGCGTTCAAATCTTCTTTTATCGCTGATCGAATACCCAGCATGACCACTGGTAGTGACTCGGTTCATCGGTTCTGATGACAGCGAATAGCTGCTTTGAGTTGCCTATGGAACCGCTCGATCATCCCATTTGCTGCTGGGTGATATGCCGTCGTCCGTATTTGAGTCGTACCAGTCAACCTATTAAGATGTTTGAATAGGTTAGACTCGAATTGTCTTCCTTGGTCGGTAGTAACATGTAGTGGAACTCCAAACCGCGCTATCCAGTTGTCGAAAAATGCTCGGGCAACCGTTGCGGCCTCTTGGTCTGGAAGTGGAATTGCCTCAGGCCAACGAGAAAACCTATCTATCATGGTTAAACAATAGCGGTTGCCATCGCAGTATGGCATGATTATTAAATCTAAATGTACATGCTCAAACCTGGATGACGGTGGGGCGAACGATCCCACTGGAGCTGATACGTGGCGTGTTACCTTAGATCGCTGACATTCGATGCACATTCTAGCCCATCAACGACAATCAGCTCTCATGGATGGCCACACGTATCGTTGAGCTACGAGCTTACATGTTGCGTTAGCTCCTGGGTGCGGCAACTGATGGACGGAGTTGAATGCTGCTTCTCTGAACCCTTTGGTAATGAATGGACGTGGTATCGTTGTTGACACGTCACACATTACGATGACAGCTGATCTTGGAATTGGGATTGGTTGCAGTTGAAGTGACGAAGTTTCGTGTTGGAGATCCAGAAGCTCTTCATCTGTCTTCTGGGCTTCTGCCAACGCTGCGTAGTCGATGGTTGACTCCAATTCTTCGATCCTTGACAGGGCATCAGCAACGACGTTATCTGTACCTGAAACATGTCTAATATCGGTAGAAAATTGTCCAATGAACTCCAGGTGACGTTGCTGCCTGGGTGAACATTGAGTTGACCGCAATTTGAACGCGAACGTAATTGGTTTATGATCGGTATAAATTGCGAACTCTTGACCTTCTACCATGTGACGGAAATGTTTGATTGACAGATAAATCGCCAGTAACTCTCGATCATACGCACTGTAGTTGACTTCGGCAGGACTGAGCTTCTTCGAGAAGAAGTTAAGTGGCTGCCACATGTCGTCGACCCACTGTTGTAGGACGGCTCCAACGGCGATGTCAGATGCGTCGGTGAATATTGCCAGTGGTGCGTCGGATTTTGGGTGAGATAGCAGCGCCGCTTGGGCCAAGCTCTCCTTGCAAGCTTCAAATGCTTTGACAGCTTCTGGAGTCCATTTGACTGGCGCACGCCCCTTGATGTCTTCCTTGAGCAGCTCGTTCAGCGGAGCCTGGATACCTGCAGCTCTAGGAATAAATCTGCGATAAAAATTAGCCATACCTAGAAATTGACGAAGTTGTTTGCCGGTGGTCGGTTTTGGAAACGACCGGATGACTTTGACTTTCTCGGGCAGTGGTTGTACTCCAGCTTCTGAGACAAGGTATCCGAGGAACTCGACTTCTAAAACTCCAAAGACACATTTGCTGTGGTTAATAACGACGCCATATTCCTCGAGCTTCTTGAAGAGTATCCTGAGGTATCCTTTGTGTTCTTCAGGTGATGTCGAGGCAATCAGGATGTCGTCAATGTAAGCATAGCAAAAATCCAACCCGCGAAGTACTTCATCCATGAAGCGCTGGAACGTTTGCGCTGCGTTCCGTAGTCCAAACGTCATGAATGGAAACTCGTACAGGCCGAACGGTGTCGTGATAGCTGTCTTCTGAATATCCTCCGGTGCAACTGGAATTTGATTAAACGCCCGCACAAGATCAACTCTGGAGAAAACTTTCTTACCATGCAGCATGTACGAAAAATCGTGGATATGTCGAACCGCATACTTGTCCGCCTTGGTCCGGGTGTTGAGACCTCTGTAATCCCCGCAAGGACGCCATTCGTCGCCCTTTTTGGGAACCATGTGCAGCGGTGCAGCCCAAGGACTCTTCGATGGCCGTGCGAGTCCCAGTGCATGGCTTCAAACTCCTTCCTGGCTGCTTTGAGCTTGTCGGGGGCTAATCTTCTTGGTTTCAGTGCCACCGGTGGTCCTGGAGTCGTCTCAATATGATGCTGTATCTGATGTCGCACTTCTCCTGGAGTTCCGCTTGGATGTGTGATCGACGGGAACTCTTCGAGTAGTTTGTGATATTCAGACGAGCCGGAAATGATCCTAATTCCTGGATCTTCGCACTGAACGATCTCTCCTTCCAGGTACAACTTGGTAGTCGTGTCTAACAACTTCCCGCGCTTGAGGTCGATCAGCAACCCGTAATGCGATAGGAAATCGGCGCCGATGATGGGTTTCGACACATCCGCAATCAAGAACCTCCACGTGAAATCTCGCCTCAGGCCCAGGTTCAGTGTAAGCGTCGCGACACCATATGTAGATATGGGCGTACCGTTAGCCGCGGAAAGTTCGTAGTTTGACTTTTTGCACGGTCCACGGTAATATTTTCGCGGAATTACACACAGATCCGCACCGGTGTCAATTAGAAAATGCATATTTGACTCATGGTTGCGGATGAACAGACGGCTAGATGTCTGCGGGCGAGTGTCGTCAGCCGTCATTAACGACTGCCCTGAGCATTTCCCGGGGTCCAGTTGCACGGTTGTGTACACTTATCTGCCTTCTCGTTGAAAATCCAATGGTACCAACAGATTCCTTGGGGACGAGGGCCGCGTGATCGTGTTCCTGATTGGGACTGGGACTGCGGCTTACTACGGTGCGGTGTCGGTGATCTGCCGCGTCTGCCTCCTGACGGTGAGTGCATTTTCCGCTAAATCTCTGTCATCGCCAGCTGAAGGTTTTGGAGCGCAGTGGCGATTGACGTGTCCTGGGATGCTGCAGTCTCGAATACGGCTCGACGTGCCGGTACCGTCTCGTGTATATTGTCTGCAACTTCAGCCATATTTTCGAGTGGCTGACCATGTTGCGCTGCCAACGTTATCCGGTAAACATCTGGAAGACCTCGTAACCAGATCGACTGCAACAGCGGGATCTCACCTTCCGGGATCTCATCTCCGATCTCTTGTAGCCGGCGTAGGTACCCTGAAGGTTTTTCGTCGCCCATCTTCTCGCCTTCTAGCAGCCTATTAGTTTTCTCCGCCTGACTGATGCCGAGCCTCTTGATTAGTTGTGCCCTTAATTCAACGTACAACGCGGGGGTTTGTTTTTTCATCACGATGTCGCGCATTTGTTTCGTGACTCGCGGAGGTAACGCTGGTATGACGTGAGTCAAGCAATCTTATTTGTCGGTTATATTATATCGCTGGAAGAGCGATTCTACCATAACGAACCACATTTCTGGGTCTTCGGCAATAAACTCTGGTAACCGTGTCAGAGCTACGGTCCGACCAATGCGCGCCTCACCCTCCGGAACTACACCACCGTTGTCAACTGGAGGATTTACCATGATTTTAAAATTATTTGAAAATACGACGCGAATTACTCACACTATTAACCACACTTCGCCAGAAGGAAAAAAAAAAAAAAAAAAAAGGAAACTGCGCGATATAAATTTACCGTAAGTCAAAATTTAAAACACGCGAATTACTATTATCACGTTGGGGTCACCACTTTGGGATTCGGGCTAGTGAGTGAGCGAATAGAAATATTTAATAAGTTTAAGTTTAATAATCATAAATGATAATGAATTAATATTAATAATTATAAATAATAATAATTGAGTTAAATTACAAAAGAGTGGTGGAAGATATGACCCCCACAAATTAAATTTTAGTGTATAAGTAGTACACTGAAAAAAAAATTATCTTGAATCAAGAGAAAAATTCTTGAACCAAGAAAATAATTTTGAAAAGTTTTATTGACTTGAATCAAGACGAAAAATTTACTTAAACCAAGAAAAATTTCTTAGTTTAAGAATTTTTCAAGTCAAATCAAGATAATGAAATTCTTTAAAATTATTTACTTGATTCAAGTAAATTTTTTTTCTATGTATGTAGCTTTTTTTTTTTAGTTATTGATCGAAAAATAAGCATATATAATATTTTTCAAAAATGTTTTTTTTTTGTGCTAGGGTTAGATTTCTTTCAATTATTCACTAATCTTAAAACTTCAAATACAATACTCAAACTGTTGTTGTTTTCAACACTAAATAAAAATTATTGTTTTCGAAGCTAGAGTTCCGGAATCAATACTTTTTTCAGAATTTTCCTTCTCTTAAAGGATCTTTTTTTCGATTTTTGATATCACTTACAGTTATTAAGTCATTTACAAAATATTCGGATTTTTATTTTATTTATGTTTTATGTTAATAACAAACTGGAATTTTTATCAAAAAAAAAAAAAAATCAAAAAACAACGTTATTTTAAGAATTCAATTCCGCATCGAATGAGTGATTGTTCATATTTTTATCAGCAAATTTACTCAAGATTCTTACAAAAATTTCCGTTACTATGAAACGTAATATTAGTTACCATTCTACATAGGAATAAGATTTATTCTTTTCTCTCCGTGAAGTCTTAATTCCCTTCCCTGCTGGGCTGTTGAAAATAAAACTTGTATAAGTTTAAATTTGATAATTAATCAGTAACAAGAAAATAGGTGTTAATTAAAATCAACTCAGCTTGAATAAATAGCATCTGTTAATTTGTTATAGTCTGAAGGTAAGTTATCACTTTATAAATTTCTCTTTCTCTCTCTTTCTCTGTGAATGTATATATGTATACGTTAACTGAATAAGCTTGGGTATCTATAAAATGTAGGGGTTGCGCTGAGAGTTCGCATAATTGGCTTTGAGCATCACCACCTGAGACCTGCTGTGTAGAATTCTCAAACAGATTGAAGCGTACCACTAACTCTGCTCGCTCTGTTACCACTTACTCTATAGATATATTATAATATATACGCTAAGCACATATATATAGCATAGTACAGTTCAATGGAATACAGTACATTTCGTATCAGGATAGCGTAATGTACTGATTTATAGATGGTGGCATTAATCTAGTGCCTTAGAACTATATCCTACAAAATATACTACTCTACTCGGGAAAAGAATGATAATAAATATTTATATGATAGAGAGGCATAAAAAAATTGATTAACTTTTTTTTCTAGTATCCTTCAAAAAACAGATAAAAAAAAAAATTTTTAGAAGCCGTTCAAAATTTTTAAAAATTTTCAAAATAATCAATAACTACTTTTCATTTTTCTTTTCACCATTTTATTATTTCATAGAATATTTTTAAGTGACTTTTAAGAATAAATTTCGACAAAATTTTTATTTTTATCTTTAAGTTGTCAATAGATAGAAATAGAAATAAAACACAAGACTCTAAAAAAAACGTAATAAAGTCAATTATTTACTGCTGTTTTTCAATAAAAAAATTTTTATCACATTGAATAAAAATTAGTTAAGTAAAAAAAATTTATTCTTAAAATCGGATCCGGAGCATCTCTACATAGAATTTCTCTAGAAAAAAAAGTCTCAGCGAGACATGTCTCAGAAATAAAAGCATTATATTTTGCTAAGTTCATGCGAGTTCTTTTATTTAAATAATAATTATCGTCTCAGCGTCTACAGAAATTTACTTATAAATTAAATTTAGGTGTGGGTCGTTCAGTGAATGATAGATCTTTTTTCGGCATTCCAAAAATACAGGAATTATTCTAAAATTCCTTGAGATTCTTTTACATAATAACTAATGCGACATACTTGGCAAAATATAATGCTTCTGTTTCTGAGAGATGTCTCGCTGAGTGATATTTCGCTGAGAATTTTTCTTTCTATTTTTCTGAGAGTTGTTTCGCTGCGAGATTCAAAATATAGAGAAGTTTATATGTAATAAAATATTTTCAGAGAGATTTTTAAATGAGGGATTTCTTAATGAGACTTGTTTTGTTTTTAGGAATTTATCTTGAAAGTTGTTTCACATAGAGATTTTTTCTGAGGCATTTTTAAATGTAGAGAAATTCTATGTAGAGATGCTTTGGACCCTTAAAATCTTACTTTTCTTCTAAAATTTTCAATTTTCTTAATTCACAAAATCGATTATGTAAAATAATGACGAAATTTTATGAGTTTATCATCTAATTCAAAAGTTAAACTGTTAATTTTTGGCGGTTTATCTTATAGTCGCTGAAATTATTTTGTCATTGATTTATAAAAGCTTATCTAGAAAACAAACCAACGAATAAAAAATTTTAAAATATTCAAACAGCTAGCCCATCATTATCCCTTCCAGAACTTTATCAAGGAAAATAACTTAATTTAAAAATATATTTCCAAGTTTCAGGTCAATAAAATTTTATTTATTCTCATTTAATAGTCGAGAAAAAGAGAAATAAGGAAACTTTTTATCAGAGCTATTATCGATAGCTGGCTGGAGACCAACATGGCAGGCAGCATGTACCGCCCTGACTACCCTTACCAGGATAAATTCCTCCTCCACCGGTTGCCAAGGCAACACAATAAAGATTGCCCTCACCACCCAGTAGCAAGGAGTCCCATCATACGTGCTATTATCGTGTTTCCTCATAAATAACAAAAGACGGTGTATACATGTATAGATACCGTACACGTATACTTATACCAGCTCATCTTTTAGCTAAATCAACTCGAAATATAATATTATATCTTAGAGCTCTTTTTATAAGTAAAGATTGCCAATAAAGTAAAAGGAGTATAAATATAATATAATATCTAGTCAACTCATCGAAGAGATAATAAGAAATGATAAGATGGGACGCAATAAATTGTCCGAAATCTCTATTTTTCTCAGCATAAATTGTGTACCATGGACTATACTATGCAATAGGGATTGTTTTATTGGCTTGCTGGCAACCCTAATCTTGTTCATCTCAATTGTATTATCGATGTTATTCTACACGCCCAGTAATACCTTTATAACATGGCGACTTTAGTTATTGAGTTTTATCACTTGTTTTATAACAATTATTTCTAACAAGCTTATTTTGTACTGACAAGTAATCCCCTTTGCTCTTATACGTCTTAATTTCTATTTTTCATTATAAGCGTGATAACTCCCTATTAAAAATTACTTTAATATGACCATAGTAGTTTTCTTGGTTCGTGTTACAGAAATTTGCTTCCCGATTGATCGATAATTGACGTAATAGTATAGTGTTTCATCCCGTGTCATATACTATATTTTTCATGTAATCTGCATTAATAGTGCGAGTTTTAATTCGTGGGTGATTTTCTGTAAGGATGTTTTTTGTTGTCCCGGGCATTTTTTTATTAGTGATTATTAATTTTTAACAGAAGATTTAGTTGAGCACTTCCGGCCAAAATTTGAAATTTCATCGGAAATGCCCAAACTAAACTCCTGTTAAAAAATTCTATGAAAATCAAATAAATCGTCTCACCCCAAAATATCTTAGGAAATGCCTAAATACAGCTTCTGCTAAAAGCGGAACTCAAAATTCTAATTTTAAAAGGTTCTTCATGGAAATTGAATTTTGGCACACCCTAATGTTTACTATTGGTGTTTTGTAACTTAAAAAAAAATTTATTATGAAAGTAAAAAAATATATCTATTTGGGGGATTGAAAACTAAAATGAAATAAATTTTGATTTTTTTGCTATAAATTTTTAAACCACCGAAATCTCAATCCTCTGGGCTGTCCCTTTCCCAAAATTGAAGCTTCAAGATTTAATTTCAAGTTATTCGTCTATAATATATAATTTTGTCCATAATATTTATGAACTTAATTAAGTAACAATTTTCTTCAATATTGTTAACCAAGCACAGTTGGATGTTTCAAAATTGTAACACAAATTATTTACTCAAATTTACTTAAAATTTGAACTTAAATCTGTTATTTTTCTCCGAAAACCTATTTAGTCCGATATTTGTCGATTTTTTATTTTAAAGAAGCAGTATTGTCTTTATAATGAAAGACACAGCGATTAAGTTTTATAATGAGTGAAAGTTTATTAACTGTTGTTACAATAATATAAATTGTTGTTTAAATAATAAGTTTAGTGGTTAAAGTAAATGATAAAGTTTATTAGTAAATTATATATACAGTTGCACGCGCTTCTACGATACATAAGTTTATACACAACTTCTAATTGTCAAGAGTACTTGATAACGAATGATTGTGAGTCATGTTCGTACATGCATTATTTTGGGACTCGTTTGATCATACGCATGTGTATCTTAGGTTTCCGTAAGGTTTATATGTGTGTCTCAACGACACACATATAAACCTTAATAAATGATATAAATGATTGAGAATACGTAATGTCCAGTATAGATCCCAATGTTATCACAAGGAAGAAATCCTTGAGACTAACTGTAGTAGCAGTGGCCCTCTGGCTTGGGTCCGATAGGGTCATAAACCCCTTCCACAATGCTAAGTACAGTATGGTGTGTGACTGTTACTGTGGGAGTGGATGCCGATATCGTTGCTATTCTAACAAGCAGTATCTATGACTGATAACCATCGTTACTCGATTCAAAAGTAAAAATTCAAAAGTTCCATTGTTTAGTGTCAAGCAAAACTATTCTAAAGTTAAGAAGTTTTTCTTAAGTCAAGAATTTTTCTCTTGAATTGAGAAAAAAAATTTTTTTTAGTGTAGCCTTAATGGCATTCTTTAAACAAGTTGTCAATATCTTAAGCCAACGTTACTGTGTAAATGAAAATCCAAGAGAAAGGAAATTCTTGGATACAGTATCTGTGCATGTATCTTTTTTGATAGCAGTAAAATAACTCGTTAGAACAACGTTTTTGCGAAAAACTTTCAATCGAGCTTTAATTTATTAATTTGTAACTAAATTATTAAATTAAGAAACATGAATATGTATTTTGAAACAAGAGAAAAATTTAGAAAAAAATTTTTTTCTTAAATCTTGCACAGAAAAAAAAATTAATTTGAATCAAATGAAAAATTCTTGAACCAAGAAAATAATTTTGAAAAGTTGAATTATATTGAATCAAGACGAAAAATTATTGAATCAAGTAAAATTTACTTAAATCAAGAAAAATCTTTTAGTTTAAGAATTTTTCTACTCAAATCAAGAAAATGAACTTCTTCCAAATTATTTACTTGATTCAAATTAATTTTTTTTTCTGTGTGTAATTTTTTAAAGTCTCCACTCTATTATCCGCTAATGCAAGTACATTATCATATCGCTGTGGAAAGTCCTTATAGCTCCGGTTAAAGCTACTAAACTCTACTGGTATAATCATTCATAGTTGAAAATTAGATTTGTACAAAAAGATAACACTAATCCCAAATTTGTGTACTACTGAAAGGAGATATAGATAAAAAAGATAAATTTAGTCACAGTTCGGCTTTGTTAGAAGTAAATAACAAGTTTATTGTAAAAAGAAGACGCCGATGGATGTTTATCCTTCTAACTATTAATGTTAATACCTTTTGACAACGACCTTGACACAATATTTTGACGTTTAAACTTGATTCGATACGCACTTACCATTAGCATCGTTTTTAGCTTAATAGTTCTCAGCGAGAAAGTATCTATCCTAGCCAGTAGAATGTTTAAGTATCGATGTAAAACACTATTGTAGAGATTTTCCTCAAAAAGAGGCTGGCTACTTCCTCTTCTTATACCTACAAAGTGTTAAAGATAATGATTTTAAGTGATTGCAAAGATTATTGTTAGCAATAATTTATTATAATTCAGAAGCCAGCTAGACAACAGTGGCTCTACAGAATAAAAACTAAATTCTAAACGTTGGGATAGGGTCACAAAAGAGTTGGGACATCCCTACGGGAAATTATTTATGTGACATTAATTTTGAATACTAATGAAAGAGGGTAAGATGGTTCTGCAGATCGAACCGATGAAGAGAGTTGATGAAACATTTAAATAAAATATGTTTTCAAATTCTATGAATGGATTTTTAGTCTTACACTGATAGAAGGATTTGTTTATAGTTAAAAATATTTGTTAATATTTAATAAATCATTTATTAGAGACCACTTTTTAGTATTAAATAAATATTTCTTAATATTTAAAATAATTTATTTGTATTTAATAAATCTGATATTCATTTATTAAATATTAATCTTTTTAAATACTAAGAAATATTTATTTAATACTAAAAAGTGGTCTCTAATAAATGATTTATTAAATATTAACAAATATTTTTAACTATAAACAAATCCTTCTATTAGTGTAACATACTTATTGTCATTTTAACTGATTTCATAGAAATCTAACTATTGCATTTGCCGTCATGATGGAACTTATGAAAAATTTTGCTATTTTTAAACTCAGCTAGTCAAGCTGATTTAGAAAGTGATTCAGAATATGGTTCAATAGTTTCTTTATGTTTGCATGCATTTATACATACACACAAGGTAAAGTGGATTGTAACAACGATAGCGTCTACAATTTTTATCGGATCCTAATAAAACCAAACATACTTATTCTTCGGACGATTCTCAGTTAACTTCGAAGAAGTGCAAAACCGGTCGGTTAGTTTAGAGATAACAGCAATTCAAAAATTTTGAAAATTTCAAAAAAATTGTATTTCTGTAGATTCTTTTGGAAATAGCTTTTCAATTCGATAACTTATCGAATTTCTGTAAAGTGCATTTAAAAGCTCGCAAAATAAGCTTTAATTTTCATAAGTTATTTTTTTACACGGAGAAAATAAAAAAGCAATGATTACTGTTTCGTAAAAATATTAGGAAAATTTTCATAGACAGTAGAGAGTGCTGTACGAGACACGACTGATGGTTAATGCCAGAACACGAGTCAGTAGTGTGCAGACAATAGTCAGTACTTTTTATATAGCGCTCTCTACTGTCTCAAACACTTTAACCTTATTTTCTTCCAAAACAGTACTGAGTACTGTAAAAAATAGTAATCAATGCTGTTTTTTTTTCTCCGGGTACCTACACTCCTATGTCTATTTGATTAAATTTTACCTTTGCACTCGTTTTCACGATTCTGAAACTTTTTGGTAACTTTAAGAAATCTACTTTTATTTCGTTTGCCAAATGGTCTTTTTGATTTTCTGACTACTCAAAAATATAAAATATAATAAAATCATCAATTTAATAGACTTATAGAATTCTAAAAAACTTTAAATTGTAAAATTCACAAAAGAGTATTTTTATTTTCAAATTACTTTTCGTGCTAATTTTCTATCTCAAGCTATATTTCGAAGCTTAAAAAAGTTTGTCAAACTCCTTCGATTGCAAAAAAATCGGTGCACTTCATGAAAAATATTACTATTAAAAAAAATTTTTAATGCACTGTTATTGTGTCTACTTGCCTCTAAGCTGCAAAAATTGAATTGTTAAACAAAAAAAATGCTGTTAATTATTCAACATAATTACTCTTTCTTCACAACTACTTCGTTAAAATGAAACGGAAGTAGAAACTATTGTGTAAAGAATCGGTCAAGGCTAACGTAAATAAAAAGACTTACAAGGTGAAAATGTGTATCAAAGCTTATTGTGATTTTTAAAAAATCTCCCATGGGGAGTGTTAGAAGGACTAGCGTGACACACGCCGCTCCAGCAGGGGGTTAAGCCTTGTGCTAAATATTTTGGAAATATTGACCGACTGGCCTACTAAGCTTACTCCTCCTTCTGCTAGAGAGATAGAAATTTATAAAGAAAAAAAAATAAAAAGACTTACACAAGTGTTCGCTCAAACCGGTAAGGCGTTTCAAGGACAGTTTTTCTTTTCCCTTTCTTTCTCTCCATGATTTCGTTGGCTTAACAATTGGACATCCTGTTAACGAATTGAACTCGGTCGTAGTCAAGGTGCTGGGCATAATCGGGAGGAGCTAAAAGCTGTAACTCCCATTTGTACGTCAATTTTAAGCTCAAAAGCAAGAGATAAGAATAAAAATTAGCTCCCGAATAGGGAAGGGCAGAAAATCCCAAAAGATGTCTTGTTATTGTGTTTATTTAAGGAAAAAGACGTATCTTCCTCATCTATTTTAAACAAAATTATTGACTTGTAAATTCTCGTTTCAGCACTTTCCAATTTTACGTTTAGTTAATACTTATGCGCTTTAAGTTATGTTGAATAATATTGGGTTTAGGTACAGGTTTGAACACTTTCTCTAATTTTTCAAGGTTATGTAACGTCTTTATTTCAGAGGGTTTTTGCCTCGAAATGTCATGTTATTATTCTACTTCTATTCAAAAGATAAAAAAAGAAGCTTTTGCGCTCCAAATACTCATAATTTTAAATTATTTAGATTATTGTACATTCCCGAGTCGAAATTTAAGTCGTAGATTCAACGAATTGAATGTTCAAATCGTAATTTGAACGTAATGGACGTTAAAAACGTATGTTGAACGTACACAACGTATTATAAATGTGAAGAGAACCAATAATGGGTGAAAATAGTAATATTAAAACTACTCACATAGCTACAGTGTATTTTTAATTTTCTTAGCGGGAACTTTAAAATTTTAATTTTTTTTTTTTTTTTTTTTTTTTAAATCCAGTGGTACAAAATTTTATAAAATTGTATAAAAAGTTATCATTTTATACGCAGATTTATGAGGCTATTTTTGGTATAAAATTATATGAATGATATTTCATAAAATTTTACATAATTTTGGAAACCATTCCGAGGGTAAAAAATTTCGATAAAGCATTTCCGTCAAAAAAAATGGTAAGTTTAAGCTAAGAAACGTAAAACCTCCCTAATAGAACTGAAAAATAATTTTTTTTGTCTATTTACGTTTCAAGCATGTGTAGTTATTTGAGTAGTTTTAATACTATTTACGTTTTTAACGTTCATTATGTTCAAATGACGATTTTAACGTTCAACGTTGATCCTAAGTTTGCAACGTCTAATACGCTCAACCTACGATTTGAACGTCAATACGTTAAATCTACGATTTAAATTTCGACTCGGGTTGTATTTTGTTATGTATAATATAATTTTTTTCAAACTATGATTGATGCGCCGAACATGAATCTTTATGCATTCATGAGTTCATATATATATCATTTTTGAACATTTTGGAACTTTCTAAAATCTGGAAGTTACTTCAATGAAAATTTTCAGATGTTAATATTTTTTTGAACCAATTGTTCGAATTTAATAAAGTTTGCTTCATTTCTTGCAATTTTTTGGGAAAAAAGTAGCATAAAGTCATCTGTACACTGATCGGCCACAAAATCTAGAAATTATTTAAAAGAGAGGAAATGATTTAATTTAAACCGCTCAAAGAATTCTATTTTTAACTTTGAAAATAATTTTTAACTTATAAAAATCAATGATGTTAAAAAATTGGGAAATTATTTGTTTCACCCCGATGTTCGAAAATCGAATTCTCAACAGATCTTTCCGTTGTGAGCTATTGATAAAAATTTCAAAAATGAGATTTCTTCCATCACTTCAAAATTTTAGGTCAGATCGTTATTTAAGCTCGAAGAGTTCGAAATTTATAAAAGTTGTATTTTTGAGCTCAGTGAGCTCAAAACTTCATGTTAAGATTTAAAGAAACATTCCGAGGGTTTTGAGTTCGAATGAAGCAGAAAGTTCCAGGGATGACCTGCATGCTTAACCATTTTCTAGACTCTTTTATTTCATAAATTGTTTGTAAAACTATTCAAAAATATATTACCACAATTTCAAATAAAAATCTCAACGCGTTCTTGTAATTTAAAAAATAAAAATAAATGATGTTAACGGAAAGTTCGAAACTTAGATTAAAAATATTCAAATTCTTTTTTCATATTTTTTAACGTGTTTATTGAATTATAAATTTAAAAAATTAGGAAAACGGTTGACCTTCAAGGCCATCCTTGCAACTTCCCGCTAATTCCATACCTACGCGCTTAAAATTGCACTTATGATGTTTATGAGCTCAAAGAGATAGCCGTTCTATATTTTTGAGCTCTTTGAGCTCAAAAGTCTGATAGAAGTTTGATAGAACACTATTTTTTGAATTTTCAAATTGCAATTACTTTAGAATGAATAAGCGATATCTCTCGAGCGAATCAACTGATTTCGACCGGCTTAGCGGCGATCGATGTGGTTTTTTAATGTTAAAAGCTTATTAGTTTTTGGAGTTGATTGATAGATACGTTTAAAAAATATTCCAAAAAAACCACATTCGAAAAAAAATTTTTTCGTGATTTTTTTGAGATTTCTCAAAATTTACCGGTCCGAATTGGTCTAAATAGAATTCAAAATCTAAGTTTGGCCAAACCCTTTTGAATGGCGTCAACCACTGAAATCATTCAAAAGTTATAAGCGGTTCATATACTGACACACAAACTCACACACATCGTGACAACATCCCAGGGGTAGTCAGGGAAGCTTCCTGTGACCTTAAAATGTCGAGATCTGATGAAAACTCGATTTTTGCCAAACGTGGTAAAACTAATGATTTCCCGATTTTTGAAAATCTTCGATTTATTTAGCGGGAAGTTGAAAAATTCGACAGGTTATTGGTTTCAGTGTGATTAAATAAAATCTAGTTTTGAATAAATATCGACATTTTAGTTAACAAGAAGTATTATTATTTTTAGTATAAGAAAAGCAATTCAATACTGCTATTTCAGTTTGAAAAATCTCCAAAATTACAACCGAGAATAATTTTTCTGTTCAGTAGTAACTTTTTCTCCATCATGATGAAACATGAAGAGTATACATTATAAGGAATTCAGTAAAAGTTGACCTTGAAGAGCAGTAGCGAAAATCAGTAACTTTTGGTGGAATTTTTGAAGGTCGAATATTTGGAAAATGAAGTATGAGGACCCAGTGAACGGACATAACCGAAGAAATGTAGCGGAGTAAAGATGAAGACAACACGAAAATTAACTTGAGGAAAAAGAATAATAAAATTTACGAAGGAAGGAAACGAAGATTAAAAAAGATCTATGGTTTGTCCGCATACAGCTACCGGGCTTGAAAAATTTCAAATGATTTACAATTCTTCTTATACTCACTTAAAAATGTCGACAGAGCCATAAGGAACATAAACAGTTTGAGTTCTAAGTTTGTCGAGACGTTTATAGGTAGTTATAGGTATGGCTGCTGCTAAGGTTCTAAATACAGTTAGAGGTATGGGTGTAGGTATAGATGTGTACATTCGAAATGTATGAAGAACTTCCATAAAATAATAAACCCGCTATTAGGGTTCTAAAGTTATAACGACCGAAGAATTTTTTAGCGTGAATTTTTTAACAGGGTACACCAAACGAATAGCTCATCGAATAATACTAAGGATTTCATCAAAATACTACCAACAAGTAGCTACAACGAAACCTTATGGGTTCCGCAACACCTCAAATATTTTTTATTTTTACTTTTCAGAGTTATTTATTACCACTGGAACGAATCTTTAAAAATTTAGCTTCTTTCGGTAAAAAAATATTATTTTTTTAATGAATTAATTACATGCTGGAAAAATTCTAAGCTTGTAGTAAATATAAAATAAGTTAATAAAGAACCTTGTAAAAAACTCACTAGGTGAGATAATTTATTGTATGGTGGAAAAATTTACGATGGACAATATTGGATCAAATGAATCAAGTCCTGATGGAATTAAAGCTGCTTTAGCCTGTATGTTGCGCTTTTTGCTGTTTATAAAGTGTTTGTATTATTATAAAGCTTCAAGGGGCAAATATTGTGCTATTAATTTTAAAAAGTAAATATTTAGATTCGATATTGAAATCTTTTGTTGTTTTATTGGTAAGAAAGAAAGGGAAAACGGAGTAAGTGCAAGAAGAATTTTAGGTTACTAAAACTTATGTATCACATGTAGCACACCGAAACCAAAAATTTTCTACAATGTACATTTGTGCATACATAAACAATTTTTATATATGACTTATTTTATCTCATAATAAAATTGAAACGAAATGTTCGTGAAGCCAATTTATTCGTTATGTGATTGATTGAAGATAACATAAGCATGAAAATGAATGTAATTCTACATTCAAGTACGTGCTTGCACGCTCACATTATTTCTAGTAGTACATATCAACCTTATGTATTTATTCTCATGTATGCTAAATATATATTAGATATGTTTGCAAAAATTAAAATTCTTTTTTTATATAAATAAATTATATATGAATAGATATATATTTAACACATATAGAAGAAATTTTCATACTGCAAAAGTTGCATTTAAGAAACATAAATTATTCTCATTTTGAAGATAAAATTGCATCTTTGAAGAAAAAAAAAATTGCAACATTATTTATTACACTTTTGATAAACAAAATTTGGCATTGATAAATTTTAGATGTCATAAATTTGTTATGTAAATAATTGGTTATAGTTTTTAGGAAAAATTTTAAGAAGGAAAAATTTCATTAAAGAAAACTGACTTCGTAAATACATATAATGGATTTAGAAATCTATTTTAGCGACAAAAGGACACCCATATAATTTTTTCATGGCTCATTTAAAATAAATAATATTTATGATTATGAATGCATAAAGTGACTTTTTCTACCCAATAAACACAATTCCATCAGTAATATTTTGAAGCCCCATATAATTAACCTTTAACTAACAGTTAAATATTTCTCTATTCAGCTATTTTTCGTTTAGTTTCTAACGCCATTAAGGTAAAATGGTGTGTTACGGTGCCAAACACAAATATTACCGGTAATGTTGACCTGCGTCTCCCTAAATGTCTTTTTTTCACTCATTCTTACCTACTCTATGGTAGATAATAAACCAAAATAAAACCATCAAAAGATTTACAACGACCAGGACTAGCCAACAGATCTTTTAAAATGCGAACAGGCTCTTGATTTGACACGACTTAAATATTCAAGCTCGTTTTTACTCTACCTCTAACCAAAACCATTTATTTTAACAGTAAAGTATCAGCATTTAATAAGGTCTAGCTAAGAGAGATTTTGAAAAATATCGAAAATATTGCATTTAATTATCGAAATATATAATTAATCTCTAATCTAATATGAATTGAAAAGTTTTTTTTTATCATTTTTTACGTTAACAATGTTGCACACTCCGAAATTTTCAATTCAATGTTTTAATTTCTAAATCTCACTTAAAATATAAAATCTAAAAAATAAAAATAAAAGTCCAAATTGAAAAAACATACACAACTATCGGTGTGCATTTGGCTACGATGAAGTTATGTGCTCTTAAAACTTATATAAAATTTACTAAAATGGGTAATTTATTATGAGATGACAAGAGTATCTGCGTAACGTTGAATACACATGTACACAATATTTTCGAACTGTCACGGTGGATGCTGTGCTATGTGTATTATCGTCACAAAAGTGTTTTTGTGTTGTGTAGTAGTCGGCGACGGTCGAAAAGATTTGAAAATAGTTTTACAGTAGACCAGCGGTATGGATAGATGCGTAACAAATATTGAGCAAGGTCGAATATCTATGCACATTCAAGTGGTTTACCTCTGTTGGCCAGATTTGTGGTAGACCTCTAACAGTTGTTGTTAAAACACCAAATGTAGTTGTCTTTTTAGATTTTTTTAATCTACTGTGTTTCCGGGTTTTACATAAACGATATTCAAGGACAAGCTGTACAATTTACAAGCTTTTACCTACTGAATATCATAAATACTGTCTTTAACTTTATCGAAGCACATATATTCTTATTTTACAGGTCTATTGTACTCAATTCTGTTAAATAGATATATACGTAATTCAATACAGCATATAATTAAAAAAAATTATAAAATCAATTGATACATCAGTAAATTATAAATATTTTCTTTCCACGACCGTAGTATTTTTAATAATTTAGTTTTTCTTCCTTTTGGCCTGCCTCGTGACATGTTATTCAAATAAATGTGAAGAAAAATATTTATATTACTAAACATCGAGACAATTCGTCTCTTCTCATAAGTTTATGCAATTTGTCCATACTAATAGGCTAGAAGTGTTGTAAATATTGGATCGAATATTATATGAATAATTGTATTGAAAATTCATTAAGAGCACAAAATTACTTAGCAACTAGATCCTTCACTTTTTAAAATTATGATTTAAGCTCGGGTTTTTATTTTTATAAAAATTTTTTTTTCCACACAGCTCAATAAAAGCGGTTGATAGATCAATAAAAAACTTAATATTTTATAAATAATCCAAGACCAAAATATATAAAAAAAAAGAAGCTATCAGGAAACGAGTGTTGATAACACCTGCCATTTTCACTATAAATAAAAATTAAATTAAGAAGTTTTTTTATTTAGTTTATTTAGACTTAAGAAAAAAATGTAAGATTATTACCAATAATAAATAAACTTTAGACAAAAAAAAAATCCTTCACTTTTTCATTTATTGTTAATTTTTATTAAGATTTACCCTAGTTCACAAAAAATTTAGTTATGGAATTGATTACAAGTCTTATAGTATGTGATCGATGTTTTTTGTAAAAAATATCATCTGACAGCTTGTGTGGATTAACTACCTTAAGCCACAAAATAAATATGTTTCTACGAAATTGGTCTAATTATCAATCCTTGAATTGATGTATTTTCGACTTCCTTGAAGAACTCGCTGATTTAAGGATGGAATAACCGTAGCAACTAACTAAAAATAAAGCTCGAAGAGCTCAAAAATTAGAAATAGATAATTTCGAGTTTTCCAGATTTTTTTCTTATGTGAAGAAATATAAAGTTGTGATAACAATACCGGCAAAATGGCGTGTTGAAACTGATGTCAAAATTGATTCTGAAAAAACACTATTGTCATTGAATTACAAAATTAGTTCATCCTTATAATGATAAACTTTTTCATCAGCTCATAATATTATCTATATACTACATAATATTTTCTCACAGTTGATAAGTTATGCTCAAATAATTTGAATAGATGGTATTGAATGGAAATAACAATCGATTTCATCTATATCTTCTACATAATATTAGTCATGGAGAATAATTTATTTCCAATCATAGATCGAAAGTCGAAAACTCCCAAGCAATTAAATCGATGTTATTTTTGTGATATACATAAGTTTATGATGTTTATATGATACAAATAATTCAAGTGATATGATATGCGAGGGGGGTGAAAATATTTATATCGAGTGACGAAAAACTCGGGGCATCACTATAGTCAATAGTAATTCTATTTATATAATAACAGGGTGATTCGATATGGACTAGCGTTTACGAGGGAAATATTGTCCCATAGGAGATCAAACGACCGATTAATTTAACAGGGATGCGTGTCTATGAAATTGATTTGAAATACTCACAGGTTTTATTGTCATCGATTCCAATCTACGATTTAATGGTTCCAAATTTTTCTCATCCTAAAATTTTTTCTGTTTTTATTTACAACTCTACTTTACAAATTTATAATTTTTACAATTCTTAAAAATCTGAGTAAATAACTTGCTGCTAGAAGCTAGTGTCATATTTTTTACTCCGTCATATAACTTTACAAATTTATCATTTTTACAGTTCTTAAAAAACTTAGTAAATTATATTTGCTACTAGAAATGAGTATCATATTTTTTACTACTTGATACAACAGAAGGGTTAAAAAATTTTGTAAAGAATGCGTTTTTTCTGAAAATATTGTATTAGTTTTTTATTTTTTAGAAAACATTTTTAACTCGAATTTTCTAGGTATAAAATACTGGTAACTGTTTTATTAGCCTTTTGATAGCTTACTCGACTAGTGCTTTCAGAAGAATTAAAAAAAAATTTCCTCCAAAATTGTTACGTTTGTTGCAAATAATTTGCTGAATTTCTATTTTTGCAAAATGATTGCGACATACGTCATTTTTTCGAATTATTAGCACTCCAGAAATTTTGAACTAAAGAAAATTGGATTGAAGTTATAACTAGAATTTTTTAAACTGATAAAAAATATTTATTTAATTCTATTCACTTTATAATGGAAGACATAGCGATAAGATTTAATAATGAGTGAGAGTTTATTAACTGTTGTTTACAATAGTATGAATAATATAAATGATTGAGAATAAGTAATATAAAGTATGGGTCACAATGTTATTACTAGGAAGGGATCCTTGGGACTAACTGTATAAGCAGTGGTCCTCTAGCTTGGGTCCGATAGGGTCATAAACCGTTTCCACAATGCTATGTACAGTATAACCTGTCACTATGGGGCTGGATGCCAGTATCATTGCTATTCCAACAAATTCAAACAAAAGTTCCCTTGCGACTTTCAAATCATTCTGAAATCAGTCTGAAAAAATTCTGGAAACGTTATGGAATCATGATGGTTCCAGAGTGGTTTTGTGCCTATTTTCCAGCATGAAACCAGAGTGAACTCAGACTAAAGCCAGAGTGGAATCAAAATAAACTCAGAATTAAATTAAAGTGGAACCAGAGTGAACCCAGACTAAAGCCACAGTGGAATCAAATAAAAAACAACTGTTACGCTCGGGAATCGAATCTGGGACCTGACGCTTGAAAGATTAATTCTTTACCAGTTTACCGATGAGAATTAATTGAATATCAGGGTTTTTAACAACTACAAGTAATGCAAATCGTATACATGATCAATGCGTAATGAACAAAATTTTTATTTCGTTTGTAAATTATTAATTATCAATATACACTGATAGAAAGATTTATTAACTATTAATAAATTTATTTATTCGAAAACAATTATTTAATTGGTTAAATTTTAATAATTTAAAATTAAAATAATTTAAAATTTAGCTCGATCAAATATTAAAAACAAATACGTGTAATGACATATAGTTATATATAAATTATATGTAATTATATGTAGTTATATAAAAATTATATATAATCTTAAAAACGAATGTATGTAGTGACGTACAGTTATATATAAATTATTTGCAATTATATATAGCTTTATATAATTACATATAATCTTAAAAACAAACATATGTAAAGACATATAGTTATATATAAATTATATGAAATCATATATAGATTATATATGGTTCTATAGAATTATATATAATTTTTTTTCAGGATCAAACTGATCCCTATGTGAATTTCTAGTATTTTCAAAATAAAATCTTTTTAAGTCATACAAAAATTCATAACATTTAAAAATTTTTAAATAGGGAACCAATTAATAATGTATAATACTAAATTCACCTGTTGACTTCATAATTTAATATAATAAAGATAAAAATAGACCTTTAACTAATTGAAAGTATTTTCAAATTACAAAATTTGTTATCTCTTATTTTGTAGAATGAAATGGTTGTTAATTATGTAGTCGAAAAATGCTATATGATTATCAATTTATTAACCATTTGTCGTCTAACTGTTAATATAATTAGGTAAATTATGAAAACTCAATACACTACACTCGTGTTAAAGTTATCATAAATATACTAAGGACAAAATTGAGAATTATTCGAATTTACTCTGAAAAGCGCTAAACCCACGTTGAAAACATTTTCAAGACATTCTGAAAACACTCTAGTTTCATTTTGAATTTACTTTAGTTTCATTTTGAATTCACTCTGAGATTACTCTGAATTCACTCTGAGATTACTCTGAATTCACTCTGGGATCACTGAATTCACTCTGGAATCACTCTGGATTCACTGTGATTTGACTCTGGAAAAAAGGCACAAAACCACTCTGGATCCACACTGGTTTCAATATGATTTCACTCTGACTCTGAATACAGAGTGATTCCAGAGTGAGGTGAAGGTTGCCAGGGTTATTAAGCTAAGAAAATCGTTTTATTAAAGATTTTAATGGTCCTAATAAATCAAGCAGAAAAGTTGGTTGGCTCAGAGATTTTATTGCTTTAAATAAATCGTACTTAATTCGAAAATTGTTCTACTTGATTTAGAACAAAACAATTCCCCAAAATGATTTTCTTGATTAAAGACTACTTCTTATGAATCAAGTAAATTTTTTTCATCAAAAATATTTTTTTTTTTTTGAGTATTTCGTCGTAACAGCTCGATTTTTGCAAATCGGAGTGAAACCGATAACTTCTCAATTTTTGAGAGATATGACGAAATATCAACAAATTGTAGTGAAGTCCCTATTGTATTCCCACCATTTTCCACTAAAAAATAGCGGAGGGGCCAGTTTACTGCCGTATATTCTCCAACTTCAATTTTTGGGACTTAGAATTCCTCTCAGTAGAAATTGGAGAGACATTACTGTAATCAAAAATTACAAAAATAAATAATAATTCAAGAGTATAAAGGGAATGTTTTGTATCCACTATTTTTAATCGTTTATTATCTTAATACATTATTGTATTAATATTTGATAAAGTTATTAATTTATTAACAAAAACAAGAAGCCAAGGTAATCAGTAAATATAATAAATAAAATAATTGACACATTAAAAACTATGCAGAAGAGATGGATGGTATGCATTGTTATTAATACGTTTAACAGCGTATTATTTTTCCGAAAAAGTAATTTTCAGTTACCGAAAATTCCTACTGAGTAAAGGTCCTCCCCTTCCCCCTTTATCCTTTATTTCCCCCAGTTCCCAAAAAAATTTGTCTTTAATGACAAATTTTTGGGAACTGGGGGAAATAAAGGATAAAGGGGGAAGGGGAGGACCTTTACTCAGTAGGAATTTTCGGTAACTGAAAAAGTAATTCGGACAGCCCAGACCGGGAATCGAACCCGGATCGTTTGGTTACGCGCCAAAGGCTCGTATATATAATATCTTATAGTAATAGAATATCTCAGTATACGCTGAGGTATATAGAATACCTCAGTAGGATTAATACGTTTAACAGCGGACTAGACTGGCAGTATGTTGGGTAGACAAACATCACAGGGGTTCTTATCGGTTATTGAAAGATGAGCACACCAAAAAAAGTAACCGTGGGCGGTCTGTTACTGTTGACTGCTGTGTTCCACGCTTTCACTAATATAATCTCTGAATGTCAGGCCATTTAGCTTCAGACTTTTATTTTTTTTTCCCTTGTTCCAGTAAGTTTTGACTTTTCAATTAGCCACAGACTCGCCTTCACCTAAATATTGTGCCCCCTGTCATGCTTCCATACTACTAACACTCTCACTACTACTGCTCGCTACACCTTTTAGGATGCATGTATATTTTTATTTATTGTTGCTTTACGTCCACTCTATACTTAAATATTTTACTCTCCACCAATAACCAAATCTAATACTACATTTTTTACGTTCAACCATTTTAACTTCATTGTTTACACTAACTCCTACTTCCGATGTTCAATTTTTTCCAGATTTTAGTTTTAAATAAATAAATAAAAATATCAACTTTTTTTTTTTGGCTTCGAATAAAGATAAAATCTTGTCGATTATTTTTTTATGTTTTGTAAATAATATAACGAATCATTTCATGTCGTATTTTTTTTTTTTTTTCAGGTATACTCGCAATAAAAAATTGTCAGGTAATTTTTTCATTGATGTAAGAAATTGTGTTTCAAGCTCTTATGATTTTATGAAGAAGTATGAATGTGAAATCCTTGAACAAACTGTTTTTTAACAATATTAAATAAACATTTTTTAGTTCCAAACAATTTCATTAATATATTATTATAATGATTACTGATAGTATTCATATTAAATTTTTTCCACTCCAACCTTTCCTTTTCCTCCACCCGTTTTGATAAAAAAACATCCGTGGATTAAATTTTCAGATTACTTGTGCCAAAATAATAATTTATAATAATAATTACGATAATTCTCTTCAACCATTCAGGTATTCAACTCAATTACCACGTACCAATCTTTAAAAACTTAAAAAATTTTTTCCTATATTGAACATGTGTCCAGCATATGTAAAAATCAAAATGATTTCCATATATAATGCATACAACCCCGATCAAAATATCTAGCTTCAATTAATTTTCATCATTGAACTCAAGTAAACCTCAATCCAGCCAAACCGAGTCGAAAAAGAATATTAAATTTATAATAAAGTTCAAAGAGCTTCAATAAACCCAATCGAGACTCTATGAGTCTCAAATAATACTAATCGAGCCTAAAATTCATATTATCGAAGTCATAAAATTATTTGTTGACTTTCGAATGGTTTGTACAAATTGATGAATGAGCCCATGACCATATAAGAATAAGAGGGTATTTTTCTATGCTCACATACCCGAATTTATTATTTTTTTTTTTTTTCAATACACATAAAATAGATATATTTTTAATATGTTTTCTGACATGTTAAAATTCTTGATTTTTCCGTAAAGGCTGCAGTAAATAGCTTCATCTTAGTTATCAAACTGAAACAAAGTGAATCAACAATTAGACTTACTTAATTTGAGAAACCGAAATATAAAAGAAAAAGTGATTTAAGTTTATAATTCGAAATCTCAACGATAATTTTTTACCAACTAGAAACTAATACCAAAGGTTCTCATAAAGGAAAAGCAAAAATGATTTTTGATCCGGATCATTTTCAACTGCTGTAAGCATAGTAGAGCACAATATCTACTCTAAACTATGCACGAATCGAACATACTGAATAATCCAGACCCAATTGTCTGGATCGTAAAACTAAGAGACATGTCATCTAAATTCTCTAACAGACTTTGGTTGATCGACATCAAACATCGAACGCTATAATCACTCTACTGCTTGTCAACTACTATTATCTCTTCCCCTTTTGCCTAAATGAGCCCAAGCTCGGTGTACCAAGCTTTGGCAAGCCTTTAGTTGTCATTATTTCGTACTACTTAGTCAATTCATGGCATATCGAACTTAGGCAATGCCAAAGCATGACGAGATTACATCCAAATGTGGAATTCTTTTCGCATACTAGTGTTCGGCTTGTCTAATTTAAAACAAGTAAGATATCCGAGTTGGGCTAGCCTAAGTTCGGAAAGCCAAGTTCGCCCCGAACTGATTCTTCGGTATGATTCACTAAAATTCTAGTCGGGTTGTGCTAAGTTCGAGAAAAAGAAGACATTATCCACCTTTGACTCGGAGTCCTTTTTATCCAAACATCGGGTCCTGATTTTGGGGTAAAAACATTCCATCCGACGATTTACTGGAAATAATACTGGGTACTCACCGTGTATCTGACTTGAAAAAAGTTTTCATTAATCTGAAATGGTGTCATAACTATAATAACATTTATAATTTAAATATTAACCTGATTAATCACTCTTCATGTTAACTATTACATTATTGCGACCTCTATTTATTTATTTGTTTGACGTTATCTGACAAACTCTAAAAATGCTAATTGTATTCAATTTAATCGATAAACAATATATATATATATATATATATATATATATATATATATATATATATATATATTTTTTTTTCTTGGAATAACAATGTCAACTCGAGTTTTAAGTCTCGGTTTAATATTTAAACTATGGCAGAAATTTGTGTTTAATTTGGTTTTTAATTACCATTGATGATTTATTTATCTGTTTTTGGTGAGTGAAATTTAAACCATTATGTAACTAATTAGCACACAAATTTTTTTTCCAAAAAAAACTCATTTACCTATCTAAAAAATTTATTTAAAGCAAATAAAAGTAGCTGTAAAAATGAAGAGGAAATTACTATAATCAACACAATAAACCCTCGGTATACAAAGGCGTTTATCCAGAATAATCTTGTTCCGAGGTTTGGAAATACTTCGCCCATATTCTCTCGTTCGCGCGTGCACCATTAAACACTAATAGGGTAAATATAATCCAGGGGTTCTCTCCACCCTTCAGCAAGCTATATATCTTCAAAATGGTCCCCAACTTGGACACGTACATAGAATAGAAAAAGAAAAAACCATACTGAGGGTTAATTGACTGGGACAGTTGGCTTATTTGGAAATCTCTCAGTATCATCCCCATTACTCTTCCATCATTTACTATCCATAACATCAACTGGTCTTAAATAAATCCCAAACGTTTCAAATTACTTAATTCTTACTGTCTGATAACTTATATACAATAATTTACCACCGAAACTTGTAAGATTAGGATTTGATTTACAAATTAATTAAAACAACATGATTCAGTTGATGGATATATGATTATTTTATTATATACAATGTCTTAAATTCTCTCATAATTATTTAGTTTATAATTTATAGAACTCTTATAGTTTTGGTTATTTTCTTGGAGTATTTAATAAATTTAAATTAAGTCTAGTATTTTTAAAACTCTTTTTAAATTTTAAGTTTAAAACTCACATTAAGTTCATCTTATATACCTAACAATAAATATTTATTTACAGGATTCAACTACTTTTAAACATTTATATTATTAAACAATAAATAAATAAATTATATAAATTACACGGAACAAAATTAATTTTGCATTGATAGAAAAATTTAATTGATTGAAGAGAATAATGTTTTTTAGCAATTTCTTACTCTTGAATGAAGCGAAAAAATTTTTTAATGAAGCAAAATTTACGTAACTAAAAATATTCAATTTAATGTTTTTTCTCTTGAGTCGAATTAATTTTTTTATCAGTATAGCTGAAGTAAAAATATTTTTAATTAAAAAAATATTTTTACCAAAAACTCTTTTTAAATAAAAAAAGTTCTTAAACCCCAAGAATTTTATTTTTTCCGTATATTACAAAGTAAAAAAAATAATATTCGTTAAATTACGTTAAACTTAAATAGCTTTCTAAGTGTCCGAGTCAAAATTTGAATCGAAGATTCAACGTATTATTGGACGTTCAAATTGTAGGTAGAGCGTATTCAACTCTTATAAATTAGATGAAAATATATCATGTAAGCAAACTATTCATAACGTGATTGGTCAAATATATCATAAACATGAAAATATATGCAAACTCTAAACTCAGACACGCGCTTGCGCGTGCAAATTTGAATTCTAGTAGACATTGAAAACGTAAGATCAACGTATTGAACGTTCAAATCATCATTTGAGCGTAATGAACGTTAAAAACGTATGTTGAACGTACCCAACGTATTATAAATGTGAAAAGAACTAATCATGGATGAAAATAGTAATATTAAAACTACTCAAATAACAACACATTTACGTTTAAACATATGTAGTTATTTGAGTAGTTTTAATAATACTTATTTGCACCCACTATTGGTTCTCTTCATATTTATAATACATTGAATACGTTCAACATACGTTTTTGACGTACATTACGTTTAAATGACGATTTTAACGTTCAATACGTTGATCCTACGTTTTCAACGTCTAATAAACTCAACCTACGATTTGAACGTTCAATACGTTGAATCTGCGATTTAAATTTCCACTCGGGTAGGGGTATGTACAAATGAGATATTTACAATATTTACAATATTTACAATATTGCATGCCTTAAGCGCGAAGCGCGCAGGTATGCTCTACTCTCGCCTAAAAATCGTGATTTCGATTAAAACGTGGTTTTCATAATTTAAACGAAAAAAATTATGGATAAAAAACATATTAAAATAAATAATAATAACTACAGAACACGTTAAAAAATTTTTCTTATCGATTAAATAAGATTTCTCAGAAAAAACGAGTTTTTTCTGATGAATTAAGTGAATAAGAGCGTGGTATTCACGGGTGCAATGGGCTTGACAACACTACAACTTTGTTAAAAACCACTTTCGCAATTTAATTTTTTTTTTTATTTATTCCTGGGGATGTTTGTCAAAACCCTTGTCAAAATTGCGTGTCAAAATAATTCCGTTTCGATACAGTTAATTTTTTTCGACTGTCAGTTCGGTGACTTTTTCTGCGATTTCGGCAGCCATTTATATTATCAACTCTTATAATCCCATAATAAAATTGAGATGAAATGTATGTGGCATCAAACTATTCGTAACGTGATTGGTCGAATATATCATAAGCATGAAAATATATGCAAATCCTAAATTCATGCGCGCGCAAATTTGAATTCTAGTATTTTTCATAAAACAGGATTGAAATAACTATAAACAAGCAGAAACTATACATACATGATGGTATAATTACTAACTGTTTTATCATCTGTTAAAATTTTTCTTTAGCTCGACCTACAAAGGGGATAATACTACTCGCGGGAAAATTCAAACAAAAAAAACGAATGATTTTTCTTACGATTTGAATAATTTGTGTATGACGTGAGCGCTTAAGGCGTGCTCATTTGGATTTTCCAAACTTTTTACATAATATCTTCTAAATAAATCTAAAAATATTCTCACGCTTTTTCCGAAACATCAGTTTTGTATGGCTGGAACAGTTTAGGTTGTTCGAGTTTAGTGGGACTCGGCGAAATATTATGAGATCCAAGAAATACGTTTTTATTTTCGAAAGCACTTTGTATCGATTGAATTTGGGACGGAATAGCATTCAAAGTTAAACCACTCGACAATTTCAACAGGGGTGATTCATCACGTCCATTAGAATTGTTATTAATATTAATGTTAGTACTTCCATGATGATGATGAATATCGCAGTCACTTGAAGTATCAGAATGAGCAGGGCTAAGCTCCGCGATGTGCGCAGGCCTGTACCCTGGAGGCGTGGGTATCTGGTGCTGAGTCGTGGGCGTACCAAAGTTGGGAGAACCAACACCAGGAACTCCAACGATTCCTGGTAGGTGCAGGGGAGAGAGTCCGTGTGGCTGGAGAAGATGAGGTTGAGCTGGGTACCCAGGTGACTGAGGATGCGGTCGAAGTCCGTTTGCACTAGGAGGGCTACTGACGGCATAAGTATTGTATCTAGCAGCACTAGCGTAAGCTGCGTAAGCACTAACTGGATAAGCTCCAGGAAATCCTCCAGGAAGGTGATAAGGTGGTTGCGGAGGTTGTGGAATTGCATTAACTGCTGCGAATATTGATGCAGCAAAATTAGGGTCGGTGTACATAGCGTAAGGCCAAGCTAAAGCTAATCTTTGACGTTTATCCTTCATTCGACGGTTTTGAAACCAGACCTAGAATTTAAAAAAGTATTATTAGTATGATATAGGTGTTTGTGTTGTTCATGCCGAAAGGCATCGCTAATTCATTTAATTGACACCTTCTGAGGTGATGAGAGGAAGTTTGTTTGCTTTCAGTGATTGTGCCAGCCGACGTTTACATACCGGCTGTGCTATAATCACCGATCAAACAAACCTGCTACTGGCTTGTGTGTTCAAACATTCATTCGTATATTTGTAGGTACACATCAATAGTTAGAATTAGTTAGATTAAAGATGATACATACCTTGATGGTTCCTTCTGGTAAATTTAATTGTGTGGCAAGTTCGCATCTACGTGGCCTACTGACGTAATTTTCCCTTAGGAATTCCTTTTCTAAACGAGAAAGCTGTTCTCGGGTAAATGCTGTTCTATAGCGGCGCATATTTGGGTCCATGTTTCCCATCGATGGCTGTTGTTTCGATGGAGAATCTGCCGGAAAGAAGATAGACATGAATGAGAAAAATGATACTTGTAAAGATCAAGAGAGTTGGAGTCAAAAGGTGACCACATGGAGACAACAAACGATTTCCGAATGTAATGGCACAAGGACAAAAGACTTTGATGGTGCCGACAATTGGTTGGAGATCAAAATCGGAATTTCAAAGGTAAAGAGAGAGAACGAGAGAGAGAGAGAGAGAGAGTTGAATTTTGAAAATCAACAAACCTTTTTCAGGAGATTTTTGCTCAGACGTCATCGGGCTATGTGGTGGAGATAGTTGGTATTGTGGAGGGACTATATCCACCACAATTGTATCATCTTTCTTATAGTGATCGTGTTCGTCAAAAGTTCGTTGGTAACTTTGCATATTTATTTCACTATTATTTTTGTTTAACTGAACAAGCACTTGCACTTAAAAACACATATGTACTGATAATTTCACTGCACATCTGACGAGCAATGAAACTGAAAGATGACTACAATCTGGAGTCTGACTAGACATCCTTGAAACTGAGGTTTGAGGCAGTTGAGGGGAATTTTATGGTTAAGAATTCGTAGTGGGGAGACAGTGGTTGGTTGAAAACTATTGGTCCAGTACCGAGAGTACTCGAGAATCATTGGTGGATTTTCGACACTCCCATTTGCTGGGTTGTATGTATAGGAAGTGGAAAATAAGTTGTTTTTTTATGCTGTTGCTGATACTAAATGGGTTATTGGATTGAAAGGCCAAACTGCTTAGTCGTGATTATTCGGAGGTGTAAATTTTTTGGAAGTAATTTAGGTAAAAGAAAATTTGATAGTTGAGATATTCTGCTGCGGAAGTCGGTTTTTTATGCTTGCAAATATTTACATGACTCAATAAGCTTGTAGAAAAATTAAAAGATTATCGGGAACGTATTTTTCAAGACGGCTTTTGTGAAAATATACCAATGGAATTTTCTAAAAATAATCGACATTCGAAAAATCATCAAATTTTTTCGATTTCCTGTTTCAAATATTGATATGAATTTTAACTCTGTAGAAATAAGCATTTCGGATCTTCTTATTCTAAGAATTGTATATTTTGTAACTTTTTATCAATTTTATTCTTAATTATAAAAAATCGTTTTTGATTATTTTTCTTCTTTATAATTATTAAATATTTTTTGTAAATGAAATTACTTCTAATAATCGCTTATCTTGGATAGAAGAGGCATTTTGACTTATTCTTAAGAATCCGACGGTAAAGACTTGGGACTATTTATCACAGATTGGTTTTCTCATTTAGGTGATTTGTATTTCTAATGATTAATTGTAATAATAGGGACAAATTTAAAGAGCATTAACTTATACTAATCACCTCATTAGTAATAATTTATCGTTTGAAAGAAATTACTGTCAGGCTTTTGAAGTGTGAATAGCTCATTATGTTTAAAATTCAATACAAAGGTTGGATTAATATACTTAATTCGATTAATTTATGAAATGGAAGAAAATTTATTTTTTCAGGTATGAAAGAAACTTTATTTTTAGTATAACTGACCTGTCTCTCATGATAAATATAGAAATGAATCATAAAATTATTATTCGTTAAAAGTGACTGAAGTAAATAACTAATATTCAAATTTTAATGTTCAAATTTTTTTTTTATAAAATATTCCAATTGACCAGACCGAAAACGTCTAAAAATCTTTAATACTATTGCGTATTTTCATTTATTCAAATTTTTTTTCTCATAAAAATGTAAGCAGAGAATTATAGTCCCTGTAGTAAAAATGTATATTTTTTTTTGGTAAAAGAATTTTGCTCTATTTTAGATATTTTTATGAGCGTCTATAAAACAGTAACTGCTAAAAATGTGTGTTTAAATATGATAACAAAGCTTCAAGGGCGAGGTTAAAAAATGTGATCCATTTTAGGTTTGCGGGCATTTTTACTAGGTTCGGGAGGCCAATAAAAATCGATAACTTAATATTTAGTTTCTAGAGTGAATTATGACGCTTTTTTCTTCTCAATACCGTTGCTCCAATTTGGTTTGACTTCTTTGGTTGGGCTGTATTTTTTGTTTGAATATCTGTGGCAGGTCATTTTTTTTACCTTTGAACCTTAAAATTTACCTAAAACATTTTTTTTTCATTTGCATAGTATAAAAGTAATTATAAGTGTGTATCCGTGAAGATGCTAACAAATTTTTTGTTTGCTTGTACATGTTTTTTTTTTTTTTTTTTTAATTGCAGTCATAGAGTACATTTTTGTCCCCAAAATACATCTCAACTGCAAAATGAAAATTTCAAAATGTTTTTATTTTAGTCTTGTTGTGTATGATTAATTAGAAAAAAATTAATTAAATTTTGTTCTTTGTCATTTTTGGGTTGAGTATTGAACTATTAAATTTTTTCGAGTTTAAAAATCTAATTTTTGAAAAATATCAAATAAATTACTGAATATAAATCATTTACAATACTACATAATATTTAGAAAAAAAATGCTCCTGAAAAAAAAAAATAAAAATTTTTAAATTCAACGATCATTTTTGGGATTAAAATAATAATGCTGACGAATGGATCTTTTTACATTCATCATTTGAAATATTTGGATATATTAAAAATTGAGAGAATTGAAAATTTAAATTCCACCAAAAAAAAAAAAATATTTTATTACTCCAAAAAAAATGCTTATAAGAATTAATACGACTCACAATTCTTAAACATCCTATCCCTTCAATAAAAATACATGAAAGTGTGAAGTTAGTTAATAGTCAAAACTCGCAAAAAAATGGGACCTGATTCCTTCTTGGTTAAAATTAACCCATACAAAGTTCGAAAACCGCCCCTCGGATGGCCCATCGACGGGCGAAGGATACTGATTGACGGCCGATCATTGGCGACTTTTAATGACCCACGGACCGCTGAATGTCCAAATGATAATTTGGATGATGATAAATGACAAAACCAAATGATGATAACAACGGCCCATTAACGGCAGTTGATTATCGGCCGATTGTAAAAAAAGTTATCGGGCCGTTAATGACTGATCATCGGCTTTAACATGAGTATGTTAAATAAAAAAAAAAAAAAAAAAAAAAACAAAAAATTTAGCCGATATGCCGCAGAATTTTTTATTCCTATAATCGTATTGGCGTTATTAAGTCAAGTAGTAGAAGATGTAGCACAGGAGCGTCGATCCTAGTCAGATATTCTGAACAAATTTTAAAGGTTAAGTCGAAGTGGGAATCGAACCTGGTTTGTTTGCGTGAAAGTCTCGATCATTACCGGCTGCGTTGCATGCTAAAATATAACTGAAAAATTCTACTTAGCTATTTGAATGATTGAAATATATTTTATTACTGCATATACAGATTATGAAATTTATTAGTACTCAGCGCGCTATTCAAATTTCTAGTATACTAAAACTGATGGTAGAATGAAGTTAGCTTCCCTGATAGCCAGCGCTTTCTCAGTAAGTGTTGACTTCCAGCAGTTACGGTTAATTTATACATCAAGTTGGCGGTAATTCTTCTCTCAACAACAGTTGTAAGCAAATTGACGGAAATCTACGGCCGCAACTTGAATACAAGTTAACAATCAAACTTGTAGTTAAATTTCTTTTCAACTTTACTACAATTTGAAGGAAATACTTGTACAGCAAGTTTTGACGTCTATTTGCAGAGTAAGTTATAGGTAACTAATAGGTAATCGCTCGCTTTGCCAACTCTTTCCGTCAAGTTTGCTTCAAATTGCGGACGTAGATTGACAGTAAGTTATAGGTAAGGTGGCTATCAGGGTAGTATCGAAATACGGAAGCCTAGTTGGCTCACCGTCCACTTACGAAAAAGTGGCGCTCCCCTGATAGCCACCTTACCTATAACTTACTGTCAATCTACGTCCGCAATTTGAAGCAAACTTGACGGAAAGAGTTGGCAAAGCGAGCGATTACCTATTAGTTACCTATAACTTACTCTGCAAATAGACGTCAAAACTTGCTGTACAAGTATTTCCTTCAAATTGTAGTCAAGTTGAAAGGAAATTTAACTACAAGTTTGATTGTTAACTTGTATTCAAGTTGCGGCCGTAGATTTCCGTCAATTTGCTTACAACTGTTGTTGAGAGAAGAATTACCGCCAACTTGATGTATAAATTATCCGTAACTGCTGGAAGTCAACACTTACTGAGAAAGCGCTGGCTATCAGGGTCCTTTCACCCACAAGTTAACTAGTGCACTTATGCACTTGGGGAGGCGACGCGACAGTATTAGAAGCGCGCTTTTCGAAGGTATCGCCATTTTGGCACGCGCAAATTAAAAAACAACGTCTTATTTTGTTATTGTTTACGCTACGCTACAACAGTGTAGACATTAATATTGGAAATTAAAATTTATTTTGACTAATTAATTGCTATTGCTGTAAAATCGCTCCACAAGTGCACGAGTCAACTAGAGCACTTGTGAACTTGTGGAGGCGATACGACAGTATTTGAAGAGCGATTTTACAGCAATAGCAATTCATAAATTAAAAAAATAAATTTAAATTTCCAATATTAATGTCTACACTGTTGTAGCGTAATGTAAACAATAACAAAATAAGACGTTGTTTTTGAATTTGCGCATGCCAAAATGGCGATATCTTCGAAAAGCGCGTTTCTAATACTGTCGCATCGCCTCCACAAGTGCATAAGTGCACTAGTTAACTTGCGGGTGAAAGGAGCGCCACTTTTTCGTAAGTGGGCGGTGAGCCAACCAGGCTTCCGTATCGAAAACATGGACCCTGATTCCTTATTAGTTAGAATTAAATCGAGCGCGTACGCGCGCAATTTGAATTCCGAGTAATTTGTTAAGAACCGTGTTTCTGTATCCGTGGATTAAAAGCAATGAAGATAAAATTGATAATACTCATGAAAATACTTATTTATTGAAAAATTCACATCGAATATTTTAAAAATCGTTTACATTGAAACATTGTGGTTTTTTGTATTGTGATCTTGCCAAAATTAAACAAGGACCGAAACAGCAATCATCTTCGGCTTCATTGCACTAGAAATAAACGTGGTACAAATAAATTTTTGATGTCAATAGTACAAGAATGTTTGAATTATGAATGATGTTCTTACAAAACCAAAAAGTTTACACTTTGATACACTAGATGAATCTGAAAGATTTTTATAATTACTTTCACTAGAATGTATGACATGATTTGTTGTAAATGTTATTTCATATATCATGATTAGAAAAAGTAATTGAGAAATTTTCTGCATATTTTCCCCAAAAAAATATTGCACAATTTTTCTAAACTAAATCTGATCGAAATGTTGATTATTTTGAACGATGTAAGTTAACCAATATTATAGTTACTATATACTGAGTGATAGCTTCATTCACTGCTCAAACACCCCACAGAATATTAGTTATTTATAGATTAGATTCCTTATATCGATATCGATAAGTTTCAATAATAGTATTTATGACATTGCTACCAAAGAATTGTGAGTAACTTTGGTCATACTTATTTTAGAAAAATATATATTGGATACATAAAATCTGAAATAAATTGAAATTATTTATTTATCCGTGAAAAAGTTTTTTGATAGGACCTGATATAGTCATTATGCCTGATATAGTATTGTACGTCTAATCGACTACTTTTGACTTTGACTCCTTTTGATTAGGCTGAAGTTGTATAATTTTTTCCTATTTCATAAAAAACATTTTTCAGAATTTTTTTACGCAACCAAAAATAAAAGTTATGAATTTATAAAAAATAAGGGATTTTATCTTAATATAAAATTGCGATGAAATGTATGTGGCATCAATTTATTCGTGATGTGATTGGTCGAATATATCACAAGTATGAAAATATATGCAAACCCTATATTCAGGCGCGCGCTTGCGCGCGCAAATTCAAATTCTAGTTTTTTAAATAACTCATTCCATTTCTGAAATCTAAAATTCACCACTCTGAATAAATTAGGGGATTTGCAGAAAATCTCAAGGTTTCATATAAAAAAAAAAAAAAAAATCAAAAATGGTAACCATCGAAATATTTTCGATTTCTTAAAAAATTTATGAAAGTTGGTTTAAATAATTTCTTTGTATTTTATTTACTTTTTATTTTTTTCAAAAAGTGCATTAAAAAACAAAAATTTTAAAATAAATTTAAATGAATTGATGATTAAACCACATCTGCTTAATCAGATCAAAAAATTAATAAAGTTCATAAAATGAAATGAGTTTGAAAGTATCCCAAATACATTTTTCTTCATCTTTCGAAAAGCCATTTACGATTTGAAAAGATTGTCATTGCTAAATTTATTTCTAGACGAAAGGATAAAAAAAAAACTACTTTTCACAAAATGTAAATCCACAATAAAGTAATATAAATAATACTTTAAAAAAAATTAACATTTTACGATGGTTTTTAAAAATTTTCGAATTTTCTAAAACCAAGACATTGAAAAAATAGAAAATAGAAGCATGGTATCGAACTGTAAAGATTACCAGATGGGAAAGGATTGAAAAAAAAGACCGCATATAAGATCAATATAATAAAAAAAAGTACAAAGGTACGTACAATGTTGTAATCTGTTACTAGTATATTTTCTGTTTAAAAGTATTACGGAAAAGGGGAAAGTTTTATAACTTTGCTTAGAGGCCTAAGTATCCCTTTTTAAGTTGGGTTCCGATTTAGAGATAGATTTTCCAGCAAGGGTTACTCGTCTTAAACATCAATAAAAGTACCCTTTTTTTTTTGCAACTGGATATCTACTGGAAAAAACCTATCCCTAATCCAAAAATATACAAGAATATTCTATAACTATAATCCTTGTTAATAACTAAACTTAGATCTTACTTAAAGCCTTATTTAGTTTCCACAAATCGACAATATATATACTTTCTAGTGTTGAGATAGGTCTTTTTCGAAGCATTAAGTTGTTTGCATTTTACGTGTAGGTACAAGCCTGATAATATATCTAAGACCATTAGCAGAGTAATCCTGTAACTTAAAACCTAAAGAGAAGTTATACCTTCATACCCGATAAATTATTTAATAGCTTATTAATAGCAGTGCCCATACTCGAAAATTTGTAGTATCTCTTGACAATATTCAACAAAAAAAAACAGGCAATTGGTTAATAAACTTAATAACGGTCGATAATCTTCTTCAATATTTTTCTTAGCTTTTCATTGCCTCTATGAGAGTGTTTACAGGTAAGATAATCATCTATGTGTACACGGACCAGACTTAGATTTTTTAAACACACAAAAAATACTCAGGAGTAGTTTGCATGAGTTTCGGAAAATTTTTAGTGAGTATTTTATTAGTGATCACTAAACACCGAATAAATTTTGATTTATATAATTTTATATGATTATATATAATTATTAAAAAAATTTTGCATCTAATTATATATTATTTTATATAATCATATGTAATTATATACAAAAATTTTTACCCGGGTAGTTTCGGCAAGTTTAAAAATTGTTACTCAGGCCTTCCAGCAATATATAGTTCCATATACTAAATAAATAATTCCATCAAAATTTTATCTCTTAATTCTGATTCTACCTCTATTATTTACTTAATTTTTAAATGATTATAAATACTAAAGCAACGGAGCACCTTCAAAATTTTGCAAAATCATTTTTGCGATTTTATGTATACATAGATAATTTCATAAATTTACATATAGATATAATTATTATATATACACTGATAGAAGGATTTTTTTACATTTAATAAGCTTTATTAATTGTTAACAAAAATTTTTTTAACATCATAGGATTGAACGAATATTTATTTACTGTTTACAAAGATTTATTTAACATAAAAAGCAAAAATACACTGAGAGACAATTTTATTCACAGCGAATAAAAACGCGTATTTGGATTTTTTTTTTATAAGTACTAATTGTCAATAAATATTAATTATATATAAATATTATTTGTTTTGCTGTAAATAAAATTTTATTAGTATTTAAAAAAATTTTGTTAGATACTAATATGTGTTTATTAAAACCACCGCCAGAGTCACTTTTGGACGGTAGCAATTTTTAATGCTTAACCCGAGGCGTAAAGTTCGGAGGTATTATTTATTTACAGCTGAATAGAAATCAACATAATTATTAAATAGTGCAGAAAGTGTAATAAATAATGGATATTTTGTTAAAAGAATGGGACTTGGAAGTATTGTGGCCAATTTTTCAACGTAAGTAAAAATAAAAATTTCTTTAAGTTATTCAATGGATATATGTGTATATTTATAACCTGTTTTTGGTTAGTCTCATTTAATTTTTTATTATTCTAATGTCAAACTTGTTAAACGTTTGAAACTTTTCCAATAAATAGATTTATTGTCGATAGACAATTCATATTATGATAAAATATTTTTCAATAATTGATCATTAGAATTTTTTCCGAGAGGACATATTAATCTAATTTAATGTTTAATGACTCTCCGGTTTTATTTTCCATTTAGGTCATTAAATAACCCAAGTTGAACATCTATCAAATTATTTAAGTAGTGGAGAAGAAATTAAAGACCTTATACCTAAGGCTGGATTAAGAACAAGATTATTGAAAAAATTTTCAGAGCAAGTGGGTTTTTTATTATTTTATCAATTTATATTCGATTGAAGTTTTTTTTTATCCAACTTGTATGTTTTTCAGTAATGTATTTAGATGTCACTTTAATAATATGTATTTAATGTCATTTTAATACTAATGAGATATTATTTTGAAGTCAACACTACCCTGATTAAAAAAATGAATTAAAAAGTATTGGAAATAACGAAATTTGAATTCTTTCCAATACTTCTGAATACTTTAAATACTTTTGAATTCTTTATCTTATGGAAAATTAACATTGTCAATCGGTTTGAATTCTTTTTTTTAATCAGGGTATTGTAAACTTGAGATAGCTTATTTTGATTGTAATTAGTGGACATAAATTAAAAATTCTTTGTCGATAAAAATCATTTTTATTTATGTTTTTACGAGTTAATTAATATTTGAAAAAAAAAAAGACAGATTATTCCCTTTTTAACCAGGCATAACTTTCCACGCTTAAAAAGCAAATTAATTTGTAACTCTGAACATTTTATTTGTAAAAAATTTATAAAATATGAATCAATATTTTCTAACGTAAATATTTTTATTTTAAATTTCAGAATACCATATCACAGTCAGGCAATTTTCCGCAATCGTCATCAGCTGCACTGACAAATTCAGTCCTGAATGTTGCTCCAGTAATTTTTTCTACGAGTGCGACTCATTCTCAGTCCGACGTGATACTTGGTGCCAACAAACAATCTCTATTACTTGATTTTATTGCTACACAAAATAAAATTAATAATTGCTCATCTCAAGAGCAATCATTGGATGATAGTGTTATTGATAATAATGTAACTGTGACCGAACCAAGTTTAAGTGACGGTCCACCAAAAAAAAAAAAAAAGTATTGACTTTTTTGAAATTTTTTTTCGCATATTGACCTCCAATATTGCTGTTGTTTTGTTTTCTTGATGTTTCGCATCATTTCTAATGGATGAAGTTTGTAAAATCAATCTATTTTTTTCCAAATATCCTTCGATAGTGGATAGTCATATGATATTTTGGAATCTCCTCACCAGGAAACAGTTCTTTTTTTTTATATTTATAGGTAGCTCGTTATGAATGAGCTCAAATAATTAGGACAACCTTTAGATACTTTTTTGCAAGCGATAATTTCAATTATAATTTTTAAATATTTTAAAAGGTTCCAATAGTAGTTTTCGTCAACAACAAAATCACCCAGAATTGTAGGAATATTGCGAGTAAAAACTATCATGATTTGTACGATTATTTAGATTGTACTCATTACTATCGGATTGATGGTAGAAAATTTTACCATAATTAGACAGTATTTTCCATTATTTAATTTTCTCTGGGTATGATATCAATATACTGAGTAATAGACAAAAATTAAAATTTTCCGATTTTTCATAATTAAAAACCATAACTTTAAAAAAATGATACCCCAATTATAATCAACTTTTAGTAATTCAAAAAAATAAACAGAACAACAAAAAGAAGCAGTGTTATTTATCTATCAACAACCTCCTATAAATGTCAAGAATGAATGGACGCTATTTGTCAAGTTAAATAAATGCTAAACATTGTTATATGTACATAAATAGATGCTACACATGTATAAACTACACTTAATTCGAATTGGTTGTAGGGACGAGGGTAAATAATTGGACGTTCACCGGCAGATGTGGTCGACGATCATGTCACTGATTAAGCGAGTTGATTAACCGTTTAATTAACTTACAGGTATATCTATACCCATCAACACAGCTATTAAAACAAAGCTCTCGCTTACGCTCTACTCTGTTTATGTAAAATCAATACTGTATTGACAATGACTATTTTATAACTTTTGCAAAATTATCATCGACGAAAAAAAGTCTTATTTACTTTTAAAAAATGCCATTTTCTTCTTGCTTTAGATTCCTTTAAGTATAGGTTCTAATGTGTCAAAATTTACTATTATCTAATAAATCTTTTTGCATCGTCACATTTAGAATTGTTAATTTAAACTTTTGTTCGTTTAAATGCATTTATACCTTCAATAGTAAATTTTAAAAATCAACATAGGAACAATAGAGATAATAAAATGAGGTATAAATTAGTCCAATTTGTAATTCAGGGGCCTATTTTTGAATTTTAACTTTAAAATTGATAAATGCAATGATTTTTTTCATTCCGTCTGTCAACAAAATTTATATTTCATCAATAAACAATGAATTCAGGTGTCCGTATGATATAAGGTGATAAAAATTCAAGCATACAGAAGAAATAAGAATTTCCTATTTTAAATGTAAAGGAAACATATATCTATAAGTTATGATTTACAAGCCAATTATCAACGTCATTACAAACAATACGAAAATTATGTTGTGCACACAAATGTCTGTGTACATATAATTTAGTGTACAAAAAAAGAAAAAAAAAATTTTGTAAGAAAATAAATACAAAAAAAAATTATGTTCGGCCATAAATTTTGGAGTTATTTGCATATGAAGGTGTTTGTATTTAAGTTAATTAGACACTAAGGCACAAATCCAAATAATTAACTTTGACAACAAAATAATATGTTTATAACTACCCTTCAGATAAATCACTGATAATTTACAATAAGTGTACTGTGTAGAAACCTTTATCTTTTGTTAGGGCAAGGATGTTTCCAGCATAAGTTTCTCAAATTTTGCCGAGAAAAATATGTGCCATATAATATATTGTATGATTATAATGTAACTAATATATTATATGGGGTATTCCATGCCAAATCGACCACTTTTGACCCCGACCCTTTTCGATTTGGCCGAAAGTTTTCCATCCTTTTCTACCCTATAAAAAACGGTTCTCAGAATTTTTTTGAATTTTTTTACCTAACTCCAAAAAGTTATGAATTTTTCAAAAAAATGGCTTTTTTATTTTCAAATAGCCATAACTTTTTCAAAACTAAACATTTAGGTACCTTTTTTTTTTTTTTAATTTTTGTTTTTAGATGTACTTTCCGATAAAAATATTAAAAAATTTTTGTAAGTCAATACATATGGAATTTTTCAGTTTTTTGACAAAAATCAATGATTTTTCGAAGTTCGACATTTTTTTAAATTTTTTTTTCTAAAATAAACTTTAATCAATTCCACAGTTATCCCTGTAGAACCCAGATTGGGCCGATTTCTCTTTCTATTTTTTTTATTCAATTGAAAAAATATTGTTAAATTTTCAAAAATGGAAAAAAATTTTTTTCATAAATTTTATTTATATAATGAGATAAATACAATTCAACGATTTCACGGCATTATATTCACAATTTAGAGGCTTCATCGATGACTGTATTTAGTAAGATTCAAATTTTAATATATCAATTAGATCGATAAACTAGGGATAACAATTATCGACTTACCTATAGCCAGTAAACTAGATGCTATAAGCTAGTATGTTTTGATTAAAAGTGCGGCTTTTTCATTTTGCGATCTAAAACATAACCTATAAATCTTTTGTGCAATCTAGTGTTTTATAAAAGATTGTCATTACATTTGTTGTATAAATAAATAATTTCTCTAGTTTATAAGCGCTTTTTTAATTTGTCTTTATGGCGTCAAAAAGGTATTTGATCGGTGTTGTAATCCTTTTGAGTTGGAATCTCATTTTAAAAAATTGGTTTACGTCCGGCGACTGATATTATGAAAGTAACGTTAGGATTAGATGATAATTATTTATTATGCAGTTCATGTCGAAAAAAGCTTCAGAGTTAGTGAAGCAACAAACAAATGCTCGTAATGATCCTAGTGCTGATGTAAGTGACCGTGAAGACAACTATAGTGACAATAATGACAACAATGATCAGGCTGATAATGATAGTAATACAACTGCCATGGATCTCCCATTATCCTTATCATTCCGTAAGTTTTTTTAATTATTTATACGTTACTTGAATACATTTCTAGTAGCTATATGTTTCACTATTATTTTTAAGGTTCCATGTCATTTGATAGCGAACCCAAAGCATCACAATCAAGCTCAGGATCCCAAGTTAGCGCTGCAACTCAATTACCCGTAATAAACCATGCATTAGAATTATTAAATCAATCACCGATTCCATCGAAGAAATTGAATGATAATCAATTTTTGAACAATAAAATAAATCGGGTATCCGACAGCTTGAAAAAAGTTTTGCTTTCTTCTTCAGATGAAGAATCGATTGATGACGATGGTGAAAATTTTCGCTCTCTAATTAAAATGTTGTATGATAAATTCAACGATAAAGAAACTGATAAGTCTTTGAAAATACAAATTTTAACATTATTACCTGTAAAATGGAGTGAGAGACGTATTTGTGAAACTATGAATACATCAAGACATACATTTTCATGCTTATGATATATTTGACCAATCACGTTACGAATAGTTTGCTTTCATGATATATTTTCATATTTTTCATATTTATACATGACTTATCTTTACAGTTAAGGAAGTTAACTATGCCTAGTTTATTAATTATTAATAATTTATTATATATCAGAGTTATTTGTTTAAAACGGCTATGTATTTTTTTGCTCCATTAACATGTGGCTCTATGCACAGTAAAATACACACACACACACACAGCATCGCGAGAAGTTAAAACTTTTTCCGCGAAATTTGAATAAGCTTTGAATTACTCGATTTACCGACCTAAAAACTATACGAAACAATAAAATCGCACCCAGAGTACAAAGGCAAATCCTAAATACTAAATATTTGAATTCTTCACTAAAACTGAATGTAGAAAATAAGTCATGTAGAAGCGGAAATTGTAACAGGAAGAAATTCTCGAAAAGAAATGTTCACTTTCAAGTACCGTGTCCTCTGGTTTAGTATTTTTTCTTTCTTTTCCTTTCCTCTCTTTTTTCTCATAGCTTATTTGAAAGTGAATAAATAAGAATTAAAAAAAAAGTAAAAAAAAAATTTGAGGAAACTTATTAAAATATTCATTCAGTAATCGAGTACTTATAGAACGGGTGTTATAAGAACGGAAATGAATGAAGATAAAGATAAAGTGCAGAAAAAATGGAGGTTATGACTCCCAAATGGAGCAAATTAAAAAAAAAGATGATGGCACATGTTCGAACTACTTGAGATTTTCGTTGCACTCTCACGTTTTTATTCAGTTTTATTTGTTCACTTTTTTTGTCATAAAAATATTAATAAGATTTACATTAACTGTGAAGTTGTTAGTGTAGAGAAAAAAGAGATCGAAATCTTTTTTGGTATGCAATAAGTATGCACTGATTTTCTAATACCTAACCGTTTACTCAAGAAATATGGTTGATTTCGGTTATAAGCACAAAATATGATGAAATGAAATGTGTCCGACCCTCAACGATACGTTCAAGGCAAATGCTCTAATGGTTTTATGCTTATACTGCATCCGTCCCATCTTCTGATGAGATCTTTCCGACGTTAAATACAATTCCAGACCCACAATAACCATAAATGGCTTAGTGGTACTGAAGAACTTATGACCAAAGCTTACTGAATTTTTTTACGCTCAAAAAATAATCAAAAAGAATATTACGTATGTAATTTGATCAACAAAGTTGTCGTTTTTGAAAAGGAAATGAATTATGGATTTACGATTTAATGACGTTTATGGAGTTAATGTTTGTTATAAGTATAAAACCCCGGCAAACAAAGTACACGATACAAAATAGATATTTATGTCATAAGGCCGTAAAGTGGCAGTTTTTTGACAGCGACGATATGAGCTTAAGGTTTGTGGCGGGAAGTTACGAAACGGGCGTAATTTTAATTTCCGTCCGAGGCATAGCCGAGGACGGAAATTTGTTCTTGTTTCCGAACATTCGGGTCACAATCATTAAAGCGAATATCGAAAAAAAGTCGTTGTCAAAATCGCCACTAAATGGCCGAATGACATACAATATTTTTTGTTACTATCGCTCCGTAAGTTTAACTTTTTAGGGATAGGAGGCAAACAATGGCATATTTAAATTTTATGAATTTTTACAAGGGCAAAAAAACTTAATTTTATATTAATTATCTTTTTATTGATATTTATTTATGGCGTGGTTGTTATTTTATTAACATTAGATCCGCTTCATAATAAACTGCCACCAGAGAAATACTTAGCGCCACTCAATATTAACTGTTTAAAATTTACTCACTATCCCCTGATAGCCACCTTACCTATAACTTACTGTCAATCTACGTCCGCAATTTGAAGCAAACTTGACGGAAAGAGTTGGCAAAGCGAGCGATTACCTATTAGTTACCTATAACTTATTCTGCAAATAGACGTCAAAACTTGCTGTACAAGTATTTCCTTCAAATTGTAGTAAAGTTGAAAGGAAATTTAACTACAAGTTTGATTGTTAACTTGTATTCAAGTTGCGGCCGTAGATTTCTGTCAATTTGCTTACAACTGTTGTTGAGTGAAGAATTACCGCCAACTTGATGTATAACTTAACCGTAACTGCTGGGAGTCAACACTTACTGAGAAAGCGCTGGCTATCAGGGTCATTGGTCGGTACACTAGAATGTGACTTTTTTTTTTACAATCTCTCTCAATTTCGTCTGGGTGTATTCGAAAAGTTCGTAAAAAAAAAGGAGAGGGTAAAAAAGACGGTATGTTAGAGTCTGTAAAAAAAAGTCCTTTTACGGACACCATCCAGCGCTCAAAAGTTGAATTTTTGGAGCGAGTATAACAAAAAGTATTTTTACACGCTTTTTTATTAGCTTCACTAGTATGTTTGTATGTTTGTTTGTAACCGACTTCTTTGGGCGCGATTTTGACCCACTTTGAACGACCAGATTTCGTTTAAACTTTGTAGATTTATCGAGGATCAATGATAATACACTAATTTGATAAAACTATTCCATTTTTCAATTTGCAAAATAAGATTTTTGTTAATTTATATAATTTTTATCTATATTCGATAAGACAAGAATTTTAATTTTAATTTTTTTTATAATTTTTCTCTATAGTCGATAAGGCAAAAATTTTAATTTCAAACCATTATCTTTAGTCGATTTATCTAATACTAAAAAATTTTCGAACATCAAAGAGAATTTTTAATTCAACAAAACAAATAATAGTTTTAAAAAACTAAAAAATCACGCTTTTATAAATAAACCAAACTAAAAAGTAAAAAATAAATAATAGTTTTAAAAAACTAAAAGACACGCTTTTTATAGAAAACCAAACTAAAAAATAGAAAATAAATTTAAATTAATAATAGTGTAAATAAAAAAAAAAAATTATTTCATTATAAAAAAAGCGTGGGGTGCATGGTGTCAATAGTTATAAATATTTTATTAACAGATATGAGTAGAATGATTATCATTTTAATAATATCTTAAAAAGCACCCGACGCTTTTTTTCAAATGAAATAATTTTTTTGTTATTTACACTATTATTAATTTATATTTATTAAAATTTTGAACACTATTCTTAATTTAAATTTATTTTCTATTTTTTAGTTTGGTTTTCTATAAAAAGCGTGTTTTTTAATTTTTTAAAACTATTATTTATTTTGGATTTGTATTTAGAATAAAAGTACTAAAAAGTATTTAGTTGGGATATAATAGTGTATTATCGATCGAGCTTGACAATATACTCAAATGTCTTTCTTCAAAACATCGATTGACGTTATCTTTGTCGTTATTATTCAATCGTTACTTGGTTGTCTAATTTAATAGCCAGATTTTCAAAATTCAAGCAACGAATGAACAAAGTTAACAAATAGAAGTATGTATCTCGCTAATGAAAATGATTTTTTAATATTATGGAATTAAAATTTTTATATACTGAAAATGAAAGTATAATGCAAACTCTAAACAGCGAAATTGGAGGGACCGTAAATCTAATTAGTCGATAAAGAGTTTTCATTACAAGGAAAAGTAGAAAAAACAAAAATATGTGTGCATACCAGAGTACACAAAAAAAAAGTAAAACTTCTTTACGACATATCATTTTTCTAATATTTACAACTCCACAAAAAGTGGGTAGATAAGGCTTGAGGAAAAAAAATTTTTCCTAATTAAATTAAAACTGTTTTATTATTATAGACATGCATACGAATAATATGAGTAATTCATTTTATAATTACATGTCTATCATGTTATTAATAATATCATATTATTTTTATACTATTTAACAGTTTTGATAATAAATCTATATAATATTTTTTCTTAAAATCGAAATTTAATAACAAAAATTTCAAAAAAACTATTCTTATCAGTCAAAATTTGGCAAATTTATCGATAGTTAAAAATCGAAAAAAATTAATTGGGTAAATAAATTGAAAAAATTTCGAGAAACATATTCAGTGGAAAAGAAAATAGACAAAAATAGAAAAAATCTAAAATTTTTTATATTTTCTTAAATAAATACGAAATTATATGACGACCTACCATCAACAATCATATCATGGTAAGCCAGCATGGTTAGTACTTGGATGAGTGACCGCTTAAGATAACCACGTATTTTTGGCATTGTTTTTTTTTTAATTTTTTTAATTTAAATTTTTTTTAAAATTAGAAAAAAATCTGTTCAAACTATTCAACAAGAAATGAACATTATATTTTCAATATTTAATCAACAATATCTCTTGAAGTTCAATAAAAAAAACATTTTTTTGAAAATTATTCGAACGATTATTCCTTAAAAAATTAAAAAAATAAATCAATTAATTCTAATCGGTTTACAGTAGTCAACCCAGACCTAATAAATAAACATAATTTGATTTTAGAATCGATTGGTACAGTATAACATCAAATTTATTTGAAGAAATCATTTTGTTAATGAAATTTAATTTTTTTGATCTATAGCAAAATCTATTGGACTAATTAAGTGTACCACAAAATATACTTCTGAACCTTGACCAATGATAAGAGGCGATTCCCTAAAAAACATATCAAAAAATTTTTTCTTAGTTTGAATTTATTTAATAATCACCACATAGAAAATTAAAAACTTTGAGAATTAAAAGGAAAAAATTAATTTTTCTCGTTGTATTAAAACGATTTTTTCTGTCTTTTAAACATGATATCATAAATCAATAAATAACATGAGTGAAAGATACTTTCTCTTAATAACTTAGTGAAGTTGATATTTGCGTTTAAATATATGAGATATAACAATAAATTCACTATTTAATAAAATCGAATCTTGCCAACGCCCATAAGAAGGGGAAGTTGAGTATCGATCCGCGACGCCGCCATTGTTTCCACTTGACTACTTTCTTTTCTTCTTTTTCTTTTCTTCTTTTTCTTTATTCTAACAATTAACTTTTGTTATTAAATCTCTCTATTTATTGAAATAATTAATTATCTCTAATAACAATTAATGATATACTTCAAATTTCTGAAGATAAAAAAAATAATACAATAATTATTTCATTATCAAAAATCATTCTTATAAGGTACTGGACTATTAGTTTTGATAAGCAAAAAAAAGTACTAGGTAGTCAGCAATAAATAAATAAAATATAAACTGGTATGATAAGAGTAGATGGAATAAGAAGAAAGTTTTACAGTGTAGTGTAAGTGAGACAGACGAAGTAGATCAGGGCTCGTAACTGCGAGGTAGCTAGACCTTATTGCCTGCCGGCTACTCCATTTTTCTCCTTAAAACTATTCTCACACAGAAGTACTTTAAACACAATATTTTACACTCCTAAACTTTTGTATATTACTTACTTCTATTGTTTTATGAGCTTGAAATTCATTTGAATATTCTAGTATTCATTTTAAGTGGATAATTTTTTATGAATTATATTAAAAATTAAAATTTAAATGGTATTAATTAAATTATTTATAAATTTATAAAACGAAATTTTTATCAAAAGATTTATTCCATAATCCATAACTCGATACAAAAAAAAATATTTTTACAACATATCAAAACCAATCAATTTTAGAAAAATATTAGATTTTTTAACATACAATTCTGCCAAGGTTGATAATCTTAATTTTAAGAAACATAAGTATTTTATGTAGCATAGAAAATCGAGTTGGAAACTCAAAATTTGACTAAAATTTTTAAAGTGATTGAAAAAAAGGTTTTTTTTTAATTTTTCTCAGAAATTCTGGTTATACTTTAAAACTGATCAATGCAATAGATGAAAGCAGGTTGAATTGCCATTCTAAATAATAATCAAAGTTTAAAATTTAAATGTCATGAAAGTTTTGAAAATGTTAATTACCCTTAAGCTTTTATGGTGAATAGTTTCTAATTTCATTTTTTTTTTATTTATTCAATAATTTAGACCCTGAAGCCAAAGCTCCCTAAGGGCCTTACAATATATATACATTTGATTAATCTATAAATTTTTTGTTTCTTAGACTCCTTTTTATAAACATACTCAAGAAGATAATGCTATAAAAGTTGATAAAATATTTTTGTTTAATTAATAATTAACTTTGGAAATGACAAAAAAATTTTTAATTTAAATAATGTATGTTAAATAATTTTTTTTTTTTTTTTTTTTAAGCTATTACTGATTTCATATTATTGTTAGGTATAGTTAGGTCAAGTAAAAGAAAGGAATGGGAACTGAAAATTGTATGTGTTGGAAAACTTGATGATTTTTTTACGTATTGAAAAATGTTGTGGTTCTGAAAAGAACCGTTTTTTTTTTTTTTTTTTTTTTTTTTTTAAAGATAGGTATTTACTAGATTTCCATTTTTGTTAAATTAAAAATATTTGTCGATATGATTTATAAAAATGTACAATAATTTATAATATATTTACACAATAATACAATTACCAGCCAATATAGCTAGGTTTATTCACATATTTACTCATCAAGTCTGTTTTCAAGTTTACTCTTCACTGTAATATTGCACTATAAATAAGACAATACATACGAATAATTTAAAAAACACGATCTTGATAACCATCAATTACACTTATAGTAGGTCTCGCTGCTCCAGAAGGTATTGGTCCAGAACGATGTTGAGCGGGTCCTAGTCTTCTTGGTCGTTCTAATAAGTCAAACATACTCTGCGTGTGCTGCGTCATCATTTTACTTAAATCAGAAGGCATTGGATCGGTCCAGAAAAAATCATGGTTTAATGCCGAATCGGCGTCGTATCTTTGATTCGGATCAAGAATCAGAAGTTTATCCAGTAAATCAAAGGCGTAGTCATTCTTAATGTATGGCTTTAATCTGTCTATGACTCTTCTTTTTTTTGTCCTTTGGGAAATTCCATTTTATTAAACAGGTGGAGACTTTCAACACCTGGCCAAACTTCTGGTGTAATAGAACCACACAATTGTGATATCAATGTCAGTTGTTTTTGTTCAGTAGAACCTCTCAAAATTGGAGATCTGGTCCACATTTCAGCCATTATGCATCCTGCGCCCCACAAGTCAATGGAAGATCCATAATGTCTGTCTCCGAGAAGTAACTCTGGTGGCCTGTACCAAAGAGTTACTACACCATTGGTAAAGCGATTAGCTTGACTAGATGTACGTGTACTGAACGCTCTCGCTAACCCAAAGTCAGCTAATTTGAGAATACCATTTTTAGTCACAAGAATATTCGCTGGCTTTATATCTCTGTGTAAGATATGATTACTGTGAATGAAATATAAGCCATTGAATAATTGCTGCATTACTTTCTTGATTTCACCCAAACTAAATTTGACATTATTATTGGCGAGTAACCCAGCGAGATCGTGTTCACAAAACTCAAAAACTAGATAAAATGTTGAATAATACCGATCGTTTGAAAAAGCTTGAGATCGACAAATTTCAATTAGATGAACCACATTTTCATGCTTGAGCAATTGGAGTATTTTTATTTCTCTTAATGCAGTGATAGGAAATCCTTCATCTTCGTTATCCAACAGAATTTTTTTCATGGCAACAACACTTTTAATATTCGATCTATCTCTAGCCTTGAACACCTCTCCAAAGGTGCCCTGGCCAATTTTAACAATTTTTTCATATTTTGATGCTTCAGCACAGTTAAAAAAATTAAACGATTTCATATGATTTTCTTTTCCGTTAAAATTCATTTTTATGAAACTTATTTACTTCTCACGATTAGAAAATATAAAGTTAAATCGACCTATCACTTTACTGATGAATTTGAATTTTTCTAACTTGTTTTGACTTTAAAATACTTTCTACTTGATCTTTCAACCTGAAGTTTCCGAATTTTAGTCCCGACTATAATGATTTTTTCAATGTAGTCAGCGAGTCAATTCTTTGTTAAAGGGAAGTAGAAGGGGTAAACATGATTCTATTAGCTTAAGAAACCAATCACAATGCACAGAACATCTCCCACCATCGAAAATTCTCGTATTAAAATTTACTTTTACTTCCGACTCGGAACTTCCGAGTGATAGTCATCCCAGTCAGTGTGGCCAGAGCGTGCGATTTTTTACCCCCACTTTGTACCGCTTTCAATCTAGTCAGATGAGAGTGTCCTATAAAGTGGAGGTAAGAAAAGAGCACGTTCTAGCCACACTGATCGTTTAGTAAGGTGAACATACTCACTACATAATTTTCATGTCTAGTTGTGAAGAAGATTAAAAACTAAAGCTGCATATCACAGATCCGTTCGGTCTACCTTTCTGCAGTCATGGAATACGTGGCCGCTGTAGATCTTCAGTAAGCTAGTAACGCCATCTGGTAACGAGAAGACCAGGATCACCCTTCGTCATCTTCTGTTAGCCATTCATAACGACGAAGAGTTAGACAAGCTTTAACCTAGAGTCACCCTGATCCAGAATGGTGTGCTATTGAGCATTCAAGTCATTACCGAATATAAAAAATTGAAAAAAAATAGATCGTAAATTTAACCTATAATTTTAATGAAAAAAAAAAAAAAAAAAAAAAAAACGGCCCTTTTCAGAGCCACTAAATTTTTCAATGCGTAAAAAATGATCAAGTTTGTAGGTAAGGAGAAAAAGGGGTTCAATAAAGCCTAAATTAAATGACTAAAATAATTCAAAATCAATCACATTTTCATTATGTTTACTGAGCTCCTTTTCAGGTGAAATTTCGAAGTCTCGTGATGATCATAATAATATGAGTGTGACGACATACTGTTATTAATTTAATAGAAAATTTTTCACGAAAATAATAATAACTATGTTATTATTACACTTCTGTGTATTTAAGGTAGTACCCTCGCCAGAGGCGTTTTCTTAGGAATTTTTTAAAATTTTGGCAGATTAATATTCATATAATTCTGCATCGATTGACGCAAATTGAAATTTTTTGACCATCTAGTTTCAGAGATATTTAATTTCAAAGTTCGAATTTTTAGAGGAGGTTATGCACTGTGATATACGGGATACCGAAAATTTTACTCGTATATTTTATTATAACTAAGAAACTTTTTTTAAGATTTTCATAAAAAACTAAACTTTTATTAAAAAACAGCTATTATTTGTTTTTTTCAAACTTTCATTGATTTTTACCATCTAGATTTTTAAATATTATTAAAAAATAACTGTATTATTCAAAAGTAACCATGAGTAGAAGTGAGTAAGGAATAGCAAGTGAGAAAGACAAAAATATCCTAAACTATACCCAAATTTACTCGCACTATATGTCGCGAGGGTACTACTTTAATAATACTTAGTTTAAAGTATAATTTTTTCAGAGAACAATTATCAACAGAAAGACAATGAAAGTATAATTGGAAAAGGAAACAAAAGAGCAGATGTTCAAATTATTTGGCCTGAATCCTACACGGAGAAAAAAACATAGGGATTTTTCCTATTTTTGAATAGGAAAAATTGCTATGTTGACATAGGAATTTTTCCAATGTTAACATAGGAATATTTTCAGTGTTTTCACATAGGAATGTTTCCTTAGTTCCATTGTGGATCCACTGTGGTTCCCCGGGTCAAAAATATTATATATAATTATAATTATATATATATATATGGCCCTATAAAATTAGATATAGTTATATAGAATTAGATATAATTATTTCTATAGAAAAAAAAACCGGGACGCGCAGGAATCAAACCACGGACCTTACAGTTGCTAGACTAATCGTTTACCTGCTCACGTACGAGACTTACTTGAAGAGTGTAGTTTGTAACAACTACAAGTATTGCAAATGGTATACATAATCAATGCGTAATGAACAAAATTTTTTATCAAATTTGTAAATTATTAATTATCAATATACACTGATAGAAAGATTTATTAACTATTACTAAATTAATTTATTCGAAGATAATTATTTAATTTATAAAATTGTAATAAATATGTTTGAACATTCAATAAATATTTTTTGGGAGGAAAGTATATTTATTAATAGCGTATTAGTATTTATTAATAATTAACAAATATTTAGTAACACAATAAAATTATCTATATAAATTATTTGGATTAATTATATTACATTATAGTAACGTTTATTGTAAAATACCTAATTCTATCAGAGCTCATAATTATCTTTTATATTTTTAAATATTAAAAACGTTATTTATTTAGTAAATTGAATTATTAGCATGTATCTCAGCTATAGGGTTTTATAAAGTATCAAAAGAAAATGGCTATTTTTGCTTTTTATGATAAATAAATATTTGTTAACTGTTAATAAATATTTATTAAATCCTATGATGTTAAAAAATCATTTATTAAGAGTTAATAAAGCTTATTAAATGTGAACAAATCCTTCTATTGGTGTATATATAACTAAAAAGTAATTTAACTTACTTACCAAAATTTCAAATACTCGAGTTAGATTTTTAGAAACGTCTTAATTTTTCGCTATTTCAACTGAAAAATTCATGTCAAAATCTCGCGTCAAACCACGGCGGATCCACGATGGAACCACAGTGGATCCACAGTAAAACCACGGAAAAACCACGTTAAATCCACAATGGGTCTACTGTGGATCTACTGTGGATCCACCGTGGATCCACCGTGGTTTTGTCGTGGATTCACCGTGGATCCATTGTGAATTCACCGTGGATCCATTGTGAATTCACCGTGGATCCACCGTGGATTCACCGTGGATACACTGTGGATACACTGTGGATCCACTATGGATCAACTGTGGTGAAATGTCACAAAACCACGGTGGATCTACAGTGTATACACAGTGTATCCACGGTGGGTCCACGATGTGGTGGTTTCACCGTGGATCCACGGTGGTTCCACGGTGGTTGCAGGACCGCGAGGGTTTATTGAACCCCTTTTTCTCCTTACCTACAAACTTGATCATTTTTTACGCATTGAAAAATTTAGTGGCTCTGAAAAGGGCCGTTTTTTTTTTTTTTTTTTTTTTTCATTAAAATTATAGGTTAAATTTACGATCTATTTTTTTTTCAATTTTTATATTCGGTAATGACTTGAATGCTCAATAGCACACCATTCTGGATCAGGGTGACTCTAGGTTAAGCTTGTCTAACTCTTCGTCGTTATGAATGGCTAACAGAAGATGACGAAGGGTGATCCTGGTCTTCTCGTTACCAGATGGCGTTACTAGCTTACTGAAGATCTACAGCGGCCACGTATTCCATGACTGCAGAAAGGTAGACCGAACGGATCTGTGATATGCAGCTTTAGTTTTTAATCTTCTTCACAACTAGACATGAAAATTATGTAGTGAGTATGTTCACCTTACTAAACGATCAGTGTGGCTAGAACGTGCTCTTTTCTTACCTCCACTTTATAGGACACTCTCATCTGACTAGATTGAAAGCGGTACAAAGTGGGGGTAAAAAAATCGCACGCTCTGGCCACACTGACTGGGATGACTATCACTCGGAAGTTCCGAGTCGGAAGTAAAAGTAAATTTTAATACGAGAATTTTCGATGGTGGGAGATGTTCTGTGCATTGTGATTGGTTTCTTAAGCTAATAGAATCATGTTTACCCCTTCTACTTCCCTTTAACAAAGAATTGACTCGCTGACTACATTGAAAAAATCATTATAGTCGGGACTAAAATTCGGAAACTTCAGGTTGAAAGATCAAGTAGAAAGTATTTTAAAGTCAAAACAAGTTAGAAAAATTCAAATTCATCAGTAAAGTGATAGGTCGATTTAACTTTATATTTTCTAATCGTGAGAAGTAAATAAGTTTCATAAAAATGAATTTTAACGGAAAAGAAAATCATATGAAATCGTTTAATTTTTTTAACTGTGCTGAAGCATCAAAATATGAAAAAATTGTTAAAATTGGCCAGGGCACCTTTGGAGAGGTGTTCAAGGCTAGAGATAGATCGAATATTAAAAGTGTTGTTGCCATGAAAAAATTCTGTTGGATAACGAAGATGAAGGATTTCCTATCACTGCATTAAGAGAAATAAAAATACTCCAATTGCTCAAGCATGAAAATGTGGTTCATCTAATTGAAATTTGTCGATCTCAAGCTTTTTCAAACGATCGGTATTATTCAACATTTTATCTAGTTTTTGAGTTTTGTGAACACGATCTCGCTGGGTTACTCGCCAATAATAATGTCAAATTTAGTTTGGGTGAAATCAAGAAAGTAATGCAGCAATTATTCAATGGCTTATATTTCATTCACAGTAATCATATCTTACACAGAGATATAAAGCCAGCGAATATTCTTGTGACTAAAAATGGTATTCTCAAATTAGCTGACTTTGGGTTAGCGAGAGCGTTCAGTACACGTACATCTAGTCAAGCTAATCGCTTTACCAATGGTGTAGTAACTCTTTGGTACAGGCCACCAGAGTTACTTCTCGGAGACAGACATTATGGATCTTCCATTGACTTGTGGGGCGCAGGATGCATAATGGCTGAAATGTGGACCAGATCTCCAATTTTGAGAGGTTCTACTGAACAAAAACAACTGACATTGATATCACAATTGTGTGGTTCTATTACACCAGAAGTTTGGCCAGGTGTTGAAAGTCTCCACCTGTTTAATAAAATGGAATTTCCCAAAGGACAAAAAAGAAGAGTCATAGACAGATTAAAGCCATACATTAAGAATGACTACGCCTTTGATTTACTGGATAAACTTCTGATTCTTGATCCGAATCAAAGATACGACGCCGATTCGGCATTAAACCATGATTTTTTCTGGACCGATCCAATGCCTTCTGATTTAAGTAAAATGATGACGCAGCACACGCAGAGTATGTTTGACTTATTAGAACGACCAAGAAGACTAGGACCCGCTCAACATCGTTCTGGACCAATACCTTCTGGAGCAGCGAGACCTACTATAAGTGTAATTGATGGTTATCAAGATCGTGTTTTTTAAATTATTCGTATGTATTGTCTTATTTATAGTGCAATATTACAGTGAAGAGTAAACTTGAAAACAGACTTGATGAGTAAATATGTGAATAAACCTAGCTATATTGGCTGGTAATTGTATTATTGTGTAAATATATTATAAATTATTGTACATTTTTATAAATCATATCGACAAATATTTTTTAATTTAACAAAAATGGAAATCTAGTAAATACCTATCTTTAAAATGAAAAAAAAAAAAAAAAAAAAAAAAAAACGGTTCTTTTCAGAACCACAACATTTTTCAATACGTAAAAAAATCATCAAGTTTTCCAACACATACAATTTTCAGTTCCCATTCTTTCTTTCTTTTACTTGACCTAACTATACCTAACAATAATATGAAATCAGTAATAGCTTAAAAAAAAAAAAAAAAAAAAATTATTTAACATACATTATTTAAATTAAAAATTTTTTTGTCATTTCCAAAGTTAATTATTAATTAAACAAAAATATTTTATCAACTTTTATAGCATTATCTTCTTGAGTATGTTTATAAAAAGGAGTCTAAGAAACAAAAAATTTATAGATTAATCATTTAATTTTTTCACCACCTTTTATGACAACACAAACCCCTAGAAAAATATTAATTAACAATTGAATAACTTTTTGGAAAATTGTGATATAACTTTTACTACTGCGGAATCATGTTTTTTAAAGTGTTGAGATGACACCAGAATTTTTCAAACTTTTTAATTAATATTTAATTGCATAAAAATATAATTTAAAAACTACGCTCACCCCAGTGGCGGCAAAACGGTTACAGGCGAGATCACTGCTAGTTATTTATAAATGATAGAAAATGCATCTGGAGCATATATTAAAAGAAACAAATCGTTGAAACCAGTGAATGCACTTGAGTCTTCATCGTTTACCCTGATGAGTGGACTCTTATGGATGATAGCACTCGACATATCGGACTGCGTTTAAACGCATTAACGATCTTGCCGACACAAGACACAAGTAGTTAAGGAACAGGAGAAACCACTGTCTGTCTGATACTTATATCCGGTAATTATGTTTAAAAAAATTTTAACACCTGGCAGAATTATTATTTAAAATAAACTTTTACTTCATGAGTCTCATCAAAGGAAACAATTTTCAAAACTCATTTCAGAAAAATTTTAAAACATCAATTAATTTTTTAAGTCGGAAAAAAAATTATTTAAATCAGAAAAAATTGAATCATAAAAAATAAGAAACGAAATTGTGTATTTTTAATTTCTATCTATTCACCAAAAAAAAAAATATGTTTTTTGAAAAAGACAAAATATGTCAATAAATTGATTTAAATATATTTTTATAACCAAATATTAGATCTCCGATTCGGAATAATTACCAAATCAATTTTTTTTTAAATTTCAAATTTTTATATGATAGGAAAGCAAAAAAATGAAAACAAAGAAAAAACTTAAAATATTCAAGAAATATCAAATGTATAATACCTACAGTAGTCCATAAAGATGAAGGAGAAATATATATAGCAAAGTGATGAAATTACGTTTTATAATTACATCTCGAGAGTTCATAATTGGTGCTCACTACGTGGGGGATGAAACTTATTAACGTTCAAACTTTAACTCTGGCATTGTTCCAGTATTATTATATTCGTGTAGAGACTTATATACACTAGTATATACTCTATTAGTATATAACTATTTTACATTCGGGATTTAAAAAGGTTATATGGCAAGAGAATTTTATTAAAATATTTTATAACTATAAAACCTTAGAGTATTTGCTTGTTTATTTAAATGAATTAATAAATATTCTAAATTGATGTAGTAGGTGTAAAATGGTGAAAAAAAAATAGTTACTGTGCAGAGCAAAATTTAATACTCATAATTTAGGTTGATCATGTAGCTTAATTTAATAAAAGCACCGCAAGGTATATAGAGATAGAGAGTAAAACTGGGTGGATAGTCGTGGGTTTAGTTTCCACGAGGATATTGTGGGTATATAAGCTGTTGGCTTGAGCTTTCATGGGATTTTGACCTAACTCAATTATAAATTTACCGGACATTATCCTTCTCACCTTTCTGTTCATCTCATGAGATTATCAACAGCTAACATCGTTCATTTTTCATTTTAACACTGATTATATGTTCAAGAATTTGAATTGAATTTTTTTCATAGTATATAATCAACTTGTACAAATAATTATTTCTAGCATCCATTGCAATACATGTATTGATAAATAATTTAGAAAGTAAAACATTTATGATACAAAATTAGCGCTGTCAATTAACGTAACCGAATTATCGTAAGCATGCAATGAAAAAAAAAATAAAAAAAAAACTTCTTAATTCTAGAATTTCTTGTCTGGATCCAGAAACTTGTTTTTTTGCTAAAGAAAAATTTTACTTCTACGATCAAGAAGTTTCACCAATTTTGGAAACTATTTGAGACTTTTTTTTTGATGATATTAAAAAGTATCTTCAATAGATGTTACCGCCTATCCTAATCCAAAAAAAAATTGTTCGATGGAATATAAGTTACCATGTTTAAATATATTATGATTTTCTGATAAACCTGAAAAATTCTTAAAAAGCAATTATTTCTCTCTATGTTTGAAAGTTTTATCTCCTTGATTCCAAAGTGAACTTTTTGAATTAAGAGAAGGGAATATCTTAAACTAAGTGAAATATTAGAAGAGAATTTTTTGTTTAATCAAGTAATAAGGTAGATTTTCTATAAATCTATTTATTGTATCGGTCCTCAGATATCAAAATTCATGTAAAATTTCATCATTTCATCTCTTAAATAGTTAAAAAAAGACTCGAAAAAAACATTGGTTAAAAAATGTATGTATGTAAGACAGGGATGGGGGGAATACGGATTATTTAAGGAACCGCTTAATTTTAATTTTAATGTTTTCAAAAAAATAAAACAAAGTTTCAGCTGACTTTAAAGGTAATTTTCATTTTTCGTGGGTAAAATACCCATGGGGTACTTTCAAGGAAGTGAAAAAAAAAAAATTCGCGAAATTAGAATAAGCTTAGAAAAAATAAAATTCTTATTGACATTGAGCTGAAAGAACTAATTTTTAGCTTAATGACTGAGGGCACGTGTTTTAAGAAATTCTTTTAAATGATTTTCTTTTATAGAATAATTTTTTAAAACTTTTTATACTCAAATTGCAGAAAAACTTATCATTTTTTAATAAATTTTGAAAATGTTAATCTAAAGTTATTAAAAAATTATTCTTTGCATGAAAAATTATTAGTACTTTAGATCTCATAAATTTATTTAACGTGCAAGAACTTCAAAATTATTTAAATCTATTTTTAGACATTTTGAAAACTCGTTTAAAAGAAAAATTTCTTCATTATATTTTTAGGGTTCCCCATTTTGCCCCGTTCCTCTCCGATATATTTATCTAGTTTTAGAGGCGGGTGGATCATCGAATTCTTCAAAAAGTGCTCTAACTCCTGCAGCACTAAAATATTTAAGTGTCGCTAATTTAAATATGATTAAACAACTAGATAATAATTCGATGAAACAGATAGAGCTAATGTCAGAGTCATATTATAGGATGGATAAACAAGTGTAAATTAATCGCAAGGGTGCACTTGAAAAGGGTTGGTGGACAAATATTTATGAATCTCTGTCAGTAAGCTACGTGTAGGGTGTGAAAACATGAAATCCCGCATGACAAAACGATCAACCTGCTACCCTAACCCTGTATTACGCTAACGGCATAGTATATACCCGTAGTTGAAATATTCCCCTTATTTTTACGACATATGCCATACTTTTTTTATTCACTCACTCACTCATTCAGTCTCTCAAAATGTATTTTAATATTATAATCCGACTCTTCTGCTTTGGATTACTGAGAACGCCTTTTTTTTATTATCACTTTATACTCACGGAATACTGAATAGTCTATTTATATTGTCCTACATGTAATGTATACATTGTCTGAAAAATTCAAGGGGCCAATCATTCTAGATTTCATCAATTTTTATATAAATGATTCCTACTATTTTGATGGATTATTTTGTATCATAATATGAGTAAGCTTCGCCTTTTTTAACCGCTGGGGAGTCAAAATTTTTTGGCCCCGAGAAAATTATGATGATAGTAATTCTATTAAGATTTTTATCATTTATCATTTTTTCATTTGAAGCTGGGCTCGAAATTTTTATGATTTTTACTTTCCACTTTAAAAACTAAAAATTTTTCGAAATTGTGAGAAGTTTCAAGGATAGAATGCAGGGTCAATGATTCAGCCATGGAAGAACTTCAATCACCTAAAATTTCAAAAGCTTTACAATTTTTTAAAATTAATTTTAATCATAAAAACTACAAATTATTTAAAAGCAATTCAATCAAAATATAAACGAATTTTTAACAATACTAGAAAAAAATTAGATGACCATTACATTTTCCATAAAAAATTGTACATGTATGACGTTCATATTTATAAGATTAAATTTTTATTTTACGATTTATTGATATTTGAAAATGAAACAAAAATTGAAAAATAAGAAAATAGGTATAAATTTATATTTTAAAACAGCGCCATCTTATTTCCTAATTCGCGGGAACGAGCGCAATAAACTGGAATCAAGAGGGTTGGACGCGCGAATGATACTCTGAAATTCCCCCAGGTATCTTTTAGCCCTCCACTCTCCAGAAAGATTTCAGTGTCTGTGTAATGCTACTGATGTTCAAGAATAAGACGAAAACAAAGATAGAAAGTATAAAAATAAAAAAATATCAATAGAAAAAAAAATGTTAGCACATGAAAGCAAGCTGAAGAAAATAAAAGTAAAGAGACGAAAATTTCATTAAAATCGGCCGGGAGGGAAAACAAATGGCCTCAATCATTCCGCTAGCGCAAAAGTCACCCTCGGCAGTCCTGTAACTTTAATATTTAAAATGTGATTTGTACCAAGCCACCGACGTCGAAGAGACCTGCTCAAAGAGAAACGATAAAAAACTCTTTCATAGGCCAATTGATTTTTCTTTTCTGAAAACTATGGGATTTATTGACAAGTGAAATATTTTTGTTATTGAAGAACTAACACGATATATGGACTGCATATGTATATTTTTGATTCAATAGATATATGTCTCGATTTATTTTCAGAGTAAAATGTAAAAAATAACAAAATAAGAATCGAAAATTTATAACGTAAATTATCATTTTTCTTCATAATAAATTAATTTATTTATAAAAATTGTTGTAAATTCGGTATTTTCTACTACTTACCCAAAAATATACAATAGTAACTCATGGTATATATACCTTGTATCATTCAGATAAATTGCAGCTGATGAAATGATTAAGAAATATTCGATTTACCGACAGTTTAAAATACTGTTGTCGATATGATAGAATTTGATCATTTTTCTAGTGTACTGTTTTTCCCTATATTACAGTCAAGGAGCAAGTGAGAGAGCGTAGGGTTGTAGTTTAGTTGTTGGTAGTTCATTAACTTGAGTGCAATTTAATTTATTGATAGCAAAATTTAGTCGACAACTACCCCAATAACCAAAGTTACAGAGCAGAAGTTGCTATATACTGATTTTTGTCAATCGAACATCAAGTTAACTGCAGATCTATACTTTTAAAATGTTGCTGTTAGATTGACGCTAATCTGCTAATGCAGCTTGGCATCAATATGCGACACAGATAGTCATCAATGTTGGGCATTCTGACAGCCTGAATGACCCATTGTTTATTGACATATTAGAAAATACTATAGTTTTAGCCAATCGGCATGCAGTTTACAAGCAAATTAAACACAAATATCATGTCCCAATTTCTGCAGCTATTGTACCACCAATCTGCTCCGCAGATTGACTCCAAACTGCGTCGACAGATAAATGTCAGTTTGCTACTAAGTTATTGGGGTATCCCTGTTCAGTTACCCGGGGTATTGTTGCAAACAAGTTAACTTCAAATTCCGGAGGCTAATTTCGTTTAAACTTGTGCATGCAACATTTTATCCAGCAACGATTATTCTGAAGTTGACATCAAATTTACTGCAAACTACGGCTAGCAACTTTGTCCCGGAGAAACTCACCCTGATAGGTATGCTAACTGAAACTTGCCGTCAATCTGCGTCCAGAATCGGCAACAAAATCAACGTAAAGGCTTAAAAAGCAGGAGTTTCCCCTGATAGCCAGAATTTCAGACCAACAAAGTTGGTGTCAGATAGTTGCCACCAACTTAACCACCACTTGCGATCAAGTTCCGAATTTGTAAATGTTGGCATCAAGTTGGCTACAAGTTTCTGAGAAAAGGAAGACCAATCTACTGCTGCAATATGTCGCGAAATTTCTTGAGAAACTTATCGTCAACTTGATGTGAAAAAGTTTCAAAAGCAGTTTTTGCTGACAACGTGGTGAATAAGTTGACACCAACCGAGTACATTTTCAAGACTTGCTGCCAACTTAGTAACAAGTTGCGGCAGTAAATCACGGAAAGTTGCGACCAACTTGGCTATCAGGGTCAGTAAAGCTGATAGTAAGTTACTCTGCAATTTGCCGTCAAGACTTAACGTGCAAATTCTTTCAGTAAAATTGTAGTAGATGGGTTGACTAAAAGCTTGATGTCAACTTGAATGCCAATTCCGGTCGGAGATTTTCATCAAATTGTATACATTTTTGATTTGGTTGCATATCAATACGTAAGCTTGTCATCAAATTGTCTTCGAAACACTAATGATGATCAATTTGTTGTTTGGTGAAGGGCAACACTGTTTTTCAGGCCGGAACTTCACATCAAACTGTTGAATGAAGCCAACTAGAAGAAATTACGAAAAAAAGTATAACTACCCTGATAGCCAGCGCTTTCTCAGTAAGTGTTGACTTCCAGCAGTTACGGTTAATTTATACATCAAGTTGGCGGTAATTCTTCTCTCAACAACAGTTGTAAGCAAATTGACGGAAATCTACGGCCGCAACTTGAATACAAGTTAACAATCAAACTTGTAGTTAAATTTCCTTTCAACTTGACTACAATTTGAAGGAAATACTTGTACAGCAAGTTTTGACGTCTATTTGCAGAGTAAGTTATAGGTAACTAATAGGTAATCGCTCGCTTTGCCAACTCTTTCCGTCAAGTTTGCTTCAAATTGCGGACGTAGATTGACAGTAAGTTATAGGTAAGGTGGCTATCAGGGTAACTGCCAGAAAATTACCAATTATTAGAAACGATGTCAATTGACGTGCAATCATATATATTAGGATGGGTCAAAAAAATCGATTATTTTTTTTTTAACTTTTGACATTAAAAACTTGATTTTTAGGCACCTCTAGAAAATGCTCACCAAATTTGAGCTCTTAATATTGGTAGGAAGATTATCCTCATCACAGTTTTACATTTTTCGTTAGTCTCTAACAAAAAAAGATCAAATCTTACTATTAATCAATTTTTGAATCAAATCTTGATACACATTTTTGTAGAAAATTGAATGATCTACAAAAAAGATCTGATACGTGTAAGCGATTACATTACCCATTTCAAAGATATCCGAGATCAAAGTTCAAAGAATTTATTCAAAAAAATTTTTAAAAATACATATTCTACATTTTTGTAAGAAATTTAACACTCTACGAAGAAGGTCTGATGTTTGATTTATTACTACAATCGTTTAAGATATTCGTATCTGAACCCCAATGTAAAACCAACCCCTAAATATAGTATAGTAAATAAATGCGTTTTAAAGACACATTGACTTCTTTTGATTCTCAAAAATCAAGATGTCATCCTAGAGGATCGTCGTAAAAATTTTTGCATTTTTTTATGTATACTCCAATTGGTAGCGAAATACAAAACTATCGTAGCGCAAATTAAAACTTATGATTTTCTTAGTATGAATAATTTGGTGGCCCTGAAAAGAGCCGTTTTGTGGAAAATTTGTTGAAAGAGTGGGATTTTTAACCTCCGAAACCGTAGAGAGTACGGCCTTGACGTTTCAATGCGTAGACTACATCCATGGCTGTGACAGTCTTACGTTTAGCGTGCTCGGTGTAGGTGACGGCGTCACGGATGACGTTCTCAAGGAAGACCTTGAGCACACCACGAGTCTCTTCGTAGATCAATCCAGAGATACGCTTGACTCCACCACGACGGGCCAAACGACGGATAGCTGGCTTGGTGATACCTTGGATGTTATCACGAAGAACTTTACGATGACGCTTGGCTCCTCCTTTTCCCAATCCTTTTCCTCCCTTACCACGACCAGTCATGTTGAGATAAGTTGATTTAAGCTTCTGAGCGACTCAAGAAGTAAACTTGGTATGATCGAAAAACGCTAAGTCAAGGCTCTTTTAAGCACATCTCCAACGTTTCCCCCACCATCGACTTCGAGTATAGCCAATCAGCACAATCCAGAAACTTTATCCCCCAACTGGTTAAAAACATCTGGAACACCTGGCCCTAGTTAACAAAAAGGCGAGCTCTTCGAGCAAACCATGCATTTTCAGTTTTACTTTACATCGTTAAAGTCAGAGTACTGTCACTAAGTCGTCATGGCCCGAACCAAGCAAACCGCTCGTAAATCTACCGGAGGCAAAGCTCCACGTAAGCAACTTGCCACCAAGGCTGCCCGTAAGAGTGCACCAGCTACTGGAGGTGTCAAAAAGCCTCACCGCTACCGTCCAGGAACTGTTGCTCTTCGTGAAATCCGTCGTTACCAGAAGAGTACGGAGTTGTTGATCCGTAAATTGCCCTTCCAACGTCTTGTTCGTGAAATAGCCCAAGACTTCAAGACTGACCTGAGATTCCAGAGCTCTGCTGTGATGGCCCTACAGGAAGCCAGCGAGGCCTACCTCGTCGGTCTTTTCGAAGACACCAACCTCTGTGCCATTCACGCCAAGCGTGTCACCATCATGCCCAAAGACATCCAGTTGGCTCGACGTATCCGAGGTGAACGTGCCTAAGTTAACATTTTTGATCAATCATAAAAAAAACGGCCCTTTTCAGGGCCACCAAACTTTTCATACTGAGAAAATCATTTAAGTTACCAATTATCTATGCTAAGAATTGTTCGCTTACCTAGAAGATCTAAGACCTATATGATAGATTAGAAAATAGAATGTCAATATCTATCTGATGTTATCTATTTCCATCTTTCGTTAAATACAAATCTTTTCTATTCATATTGAATATTTCTCCTCTTCGGACTAATGATTTTTTCTAAAATCTCATTATAGCATGACTAATATATTTTTCAGTCATTAAAGATATCTTAATGTCTCGCAAACTATTCTTTATCATGAAAGATAGAACAGTTTACTATAATTAACATTTTAATTATTCGAACTATAGAACTTTTCTGCTAAACGAACAAAAAAAGATGACATGAATTTTGGGAAGGATTATGTAGATGTTTTAAATACAATGAATTTGTCATTACTATAATACGCATTAAAAAGAAATTTTTTAATGACGATAAATATATATAATTTAAATATTTTCGATGAATAAGTTGACTACATTACCATTTATCAAATTATTACTTTAATGAATTGTTACTAATTATCAGATTCAATTTAGGTAGAATAAATTAAAATATAACTTTCAAATTATTTTTCAGACAACTGTTTTCAACACATTCCGAATATCAGATGTATATAATAAATATATTGTTTCTATATAAAACTGCTGAAGAGAATCATATTTCCAAAGTTATCATTACCTAACCTTAAAGAAATTAATTTATTGTAAAATCTCTCTCTCTCTCTCTCTCTCTCTCTCTGACTGTGTTATATCTCAAATTCCCTTTATCAAAGCCAAGGGATGTATGGCACTAGATGTGCCCATGCTATATTTTAAAATGAAAGGTGAGAAGCCTAAGACAAAGACAGCAGAGTAAACGACCTCACTGTAATTTTAGCAAATGCCAAAGATTATAATTATTTGTTGTAAGTTCATGGTAATATATTATCTTGATAAAGATGAAATAGTGCTGATAACTGTATTAATTAATTTTCAAGATAGATAACAATATTTTGATGAAGCACATAATTAGGTTGGATAAAAGGAATTAAATTAAACTAGAAAACTCTTCACGTATTGAAAAATTTGGTGGCCCTAAAAAGGGCCGTTTTATATTATATGGGAAGGAAGTTATAATTTAAGAGCTGCTTTTCTCGGTCTTTTTGGGTAAAAGAACAGCCTGGATGTTAGGCAAGACACCTCCTTGAGCGATGGTGACTCCAGAGAGAAGTTTGTTTAACTCTTCGTCGTTACGGATGGCTAACTGAAGATGACGGGGAATAATTCTAGTCTTTTTGTTGTCACGAGCAGCGTTTCCAGCCAACTCCAGAACTTCAGCCGCCAAATATTCCATGACGGCGGCAAGGTAAACTGGAGCACCAGCACCGACACGTTCGGCATAATTTCCTTTACGCAATATACGATGGATACGACCAACTGGAAATTGAAGACCAGCACGGCTTGAGCGGGTCGTTGACTTTCCCTTTACTTTACCGCCTTTACCACGTCCAGACATAATGAAAAGGTTAGAGAATGAAAAACTGATGACTTAACTTGAACGTGTAAGTTCTGACTATGCAGTTCGCACTCCGAACCTTGAATTTTATAAGGCTCGTGTGAGGAGCATGCGGCAGATGTTCTGGCAGCTGAATGCTGGAGGGGGTAAAGCATACCTTAGGTTAGCCAGCTGTGTTGAAGACGGTTACTATTGTGATTATGTTTCAGTGACGAGCCGGTTTACTTGGTGTTTATCCCCACTCTTTGTGACTGGCTTCACCGATGCTCAACTTCCTATTTTTCTCTTTTAAAAGCGAAAGCAAAGTGAGGCTCACCGACATTCGTCTACTGTGCTTCTCTACGTACGGACATACTCAACTCAGTAACCATCATGCCGCCCAAGACTAGTGGTAAAGCTGTAAAGAAATCTGGCAAAGCCCAGAAGAACATCACCAAGTCTGACAAGAAGAATCGCAAGAAGAAGAGGAAGGAAAGTTACGCTATCTACATTTACAAAGTACTGAAACAGGTCCATCCTGACACCGGTGTTTCCTCCAAAGCCATGAGCATCATGAATAGCTTCGTTAACGATATCTTCGAACGTATTGCTGCTGAAGCTTCCAGACTCGCTCACTACAACAAACGTTCTACCATCACTTCACGGGAAATTCAAACAGCTGTTCGTCTTCTGTTACCCGGTGAATTGGCTAAGCACGCCGTCAGTGAAGGAACCAAAGCTGTCACTAAGTACACTAGCTCTAAGTAAACATCTCCTCTTTGACTAAAACCAAACCAAACGGCCCTTTTCAGGGCCATCAAATTTTTCAATACGTAAAGTATTTTCAAGTTCCATTGCATTATATTTCTCATACTCACGAAAGCCTAAAAATTATATTCTTAGTTCTTATAATAAACATTTCTGTTTATTGTCTGCAAAAATCTAGAAAAAGAACAAGACACTAAAATAAATAATAAATTCTTCTCGCCGTAATTCGTTTAATTAAAGGTAAAATACTTAACTATTGACACTAGCTTAGTTTGACACTTGCAATTCTATTCTAATTAAAAAAATTAAATGTTCTCAAAAAAAAAAAAACTTTTCTTTAAGTTTATATTTATTAATTTATTAGAATTGATTTGTTTTTGCTAATTAAAAAAAATTACACGTGTCAATAATAAGGCTAGCAGCAATAACTGGGTCTTTTACTTTATAGAGAATTTTTTTTTTGGTTATGCTTTAAACACGTTAGCGCGTGTCGAGATGAAAATCAATCAATACACAAAAACATCACCCTAACATTTCTAATATTGTTTTTCACTGAAAAAATAAAATAATATAAAAATATACTTACACATATTACTAAATGATGGAATTTAACTAATTAAAGATGTATGCGTGATTCACTTAATAATTGTTAACGGCTTTCTTTGCTCGCCAACACGCTCATCGATATTATGATAAATAATTGATCACTTTTCCTCAGTGGCGTCGTGGTTGCATTCCATCTCTCTTACATGCACAAAGTATACATGCTTATTCACTTGCTTTGACAGAAATCGTTCGTTGAAATTTACGATGTTAAAGTTGTAAAAACTCATGGATAAAGAGTTATTTTTAAAACTTCTAAACATAAAAATCGAGATACTGAAAGTCTGGTCCTGGATTACGATGTTACGGTAGCAATTTGTACTGCTATTTTTTTCCGTGTATGAATTGTATCTCAACGAGTACAGTCTTGCGTAAAAATTATGAAATACTTAAATTAGCTAAAAACATATACTTTTGCGACGCGTGTAATTTCTCATTTTTTAACAATATTGTACCATGACAACTAGCTTAAGAAAAAAACTGAGAAAAACGGTTGACCCTGAAGACCATCCCTGCAACTTCCCGGTAATTCCATACCTAGACGCTGAAAATACAAATTATGTGTTATTTTGAGCTCAAAGAGATAGCCCTTATATACTTTGGAGCTCAAAAGTCTGATACAAGGTTCACAGAACATTATTTTTTGAATTTTCAAACAGCAATGACTTACGGATGATCAACCAATTTTCACGCGGCTGGCAACATTCGACGCAGTTTTTTTAGCCTCATAAAAAATCTTTGAGTTTAAATTGATCAAACAAGGAACAAACTGTTCAAAAGTTATAAGCGGTTCACATACTTACACACACACACACACACACACACACACACACACACACACACACACACACGCGCGCGCGCGGCCGAACACCTCAGTGGGAATAGTCAGAATGGCTTCCTGGGACCTCAAAACGTGGAGATCCGATAAAAACTCGACTTTCGAAAATCGGACCGAAATCAATAACTTCCCTTTAGTTGAAAATTTTCAATTTTCTTAGCGGGAAGTTAAAGAAGCTCGTTAATCATCCGAACTTTTCTTCTCCTTCTTACCCTTGGCCTTCTTGACTTTCTTACCCTTGACTTGTTCTCCCAATTGAGGGTTCCTCAATTTCAACCCTTAAGGATTTCCTCAAATGAGGAAACTGGAAACTTTCTCATCAATTCTTGCACCTGAGATTATTATAGGTTAATTAGATTATTTTACCAGTAATTATCTATTAATAGAATCGTGTAATGTTTGGAATTAAAATTCATTAAACTTTGATAAATCAATGGACACACATACTTTTATTGATGCACGGCGATAAATGTATGAAATTATGATAAAATGTTGGAACTAATTTTCAAATTAATTACTCGTTAGTGTAATTTGCAGCGTTTATTAATAAATTTAATGACGTAAAATATTAGTTTAGATTAGATTATTGATACCCATACTCGAAAGTAAAATATGCTTTTAATTACTGACGCATTTTGACAGATACGGAATAAACCAAAATCTGAAAATAGACAATCAGCTCACACGGAAGAAATATTTATGATAATATCTAAACAAATATAACAAAAAATTATATTTGCCAAAAACCTAATTTATATAAATAATTTTTTATGTTTGCAAATACAGTTTTTTCCATAAAAAAACTGATGTCGCCGTATTAAATTAATTTTTTCCTTTTCAGTTTATTTTTATATTCTATAGCTAAATAAAAGCTTTTGTTTTTTTTTTAAGTTTGTTTTATCATATATTTATTTATCTTAATTTTATATTTTGAATTTACATAAAATTTTACTTCATAAAACGTTTTATTAAATATGATCAATCATAGTCAAAAATGAATGAGCATAATTTATCATAAAGGCTCAAATACTTTGCTTGCAACTAAAATTTGTTCGATTGATTTATTCATAATATAATTAGATCGCTCTTCCAGATTAACCATTTGCAAGTTTCATTAACAGATTTACCGTGATTTAAAAAGCATATACATAAAAATTTTTTAGGATGTATTTTCACAAATTAGATATCAGATTGTCATATTAAAGATATCTTGCAAAATCCCGTAAAAATTTGCAATGTGTGTGATAGATTTAATAATCCTTAAGTTGATCATTATCATTATTGCGAATTCAAGTAACATACATATGATTCTTTAGTGTTGATTAAAATTTTGTCAAAAAAATAATCTTTCCAGGAATTTGGTAAAATCGAACAAATTTGAAAAGATAACATCAATTGACGTATTTCAAATACGTCAATACTTTATGGTATCTATTCATATAAAAGTAGACTTCGAAATGCGTTTTTACATCTTTGGACTTTTTTTCTATCAGAGCATCAAATTAAAAAACTGCCATATTTTAAATTTCTCAACCAAAAATTTGAAATAATTTTCGGGTAAAAAATGGTTAAATTAAAGACAGTTTTATTATTTTTATTGTTTATTGAAGTAGTAGTAGATTCCATTGTCGAAATCGCATCATACTCAACACCAAATCATTTCTTTTCCATCGAAAGATGCGGTACATGGCGCATCCCGGTAAGTCTGATCATAAATTTCATCTGGCATATAACGTACATACGATATTTTTTTTGCTTGCCTTATTAAACACAAACGCGCAGAGGCTATCTTTTACTATCGCCTAAAAATTGAATTGCAAATATAGTTAATTTTCTCACAAATTATTTTTAAGGGATAAACATTTTTTAATTTACCGAACTTTTTTGTTTCTTATTAAAGTGTAATCCAAATTTTCCGCAACCGTGTTGTGACTCCAATTACAAATGCATTAATATTGACCAAGATAAAGTCAATGTGTACAACTATATTTGCATAAAAGAAGGTAATTACAATAGAACCCAAAAGTCAATTAAATATTAATTGAAGTTGTTATTAACATTAAAATTTTACCCACAGCCAAACTCGGAGACAACTGTAAAAACTGATTTGATTGTGAAGCGATAATCGACGCAAAATGTTCAGTAGATGGTACATGTGCTTGTAGAAAACTCTCTCGAGAGTGGAATAGCACGATTTGTTCATATCCTACTATCAGAGAACGATTGATCCCTGAGCTAATAATTACCATTATGATCAATTTAGAAAAGAGTATATCATAAAGACCGAATATAATTCCCAATCTGGTCTCAACAGGGTATCAGGTAAAATAATTATTCATAACAAATCCCAGTTACAAATAAGGACCATCCTTAAAAAAGTCTGGCTCAAGATTCTTAATCAAGTATCTGCATTGGGTTTCGAAAACTCTATTTCAAAACTTTTTTGGCAGATTCTTGCTTCAAAATTATCCAAAAATTGCTGCAGATACTTACACGAGATTTTCGGATCAGATTTAAGTGAGAATATATTCAAGTATTTTATTCAGATCTACCAATAATATATACTTCCTTATGAATAGAAATAATGTATGGAGAATAGGGTGGGTCAAAAAAATCGAATAATTTATTTTTGACTTTATACTCTGAAAAATAGGTTCGTAGACACCTAAAAAGAATTCTCTCCAAGTATAAGCTCTTAATTATAACGGGAAGGTCCTCCGCTTTGCGGGTTTCTATTTTTTTCGAATAATCAGATAAAAAAATTTATATCTCGCTTCCAACTGCTTGGAAAAATATTCCGTGGCATAGATTTTGTGAGAAATTGAATGCTTTACAAAAAGGTCTCTTATGACTTTTTCAAAAACTCAACCGATTAAAAGATATTCATAGTTGAAGTTTGGCTATTTTAAGGAAAATATTCGTTTTTATTATGAATTTTATAAGTCGATGAAAAAAATTATTTCGGATTGCGGAACTCATGATTTTGTAGGAAATTTACTGCTCTACAAAAATGGTCTCTTATGATTTTTTGATTAAGTGAAGCCGTTACGAGATATTCATCGTCAAACATTAACGAATATCAATATTTCCAGTTTTTGATCAATAATTCGATAAATTTTAATTTAAACTATGAGTTTCAGGAAAATTTACATAAATTTGAGTTTCGATCGATAAAGAAATGTTATAATAAGTTAGATAAAGAATTATTGGAATTATCATTGATTTTCCTTGGAGAAATGCCTCAAGAAAAGATTTCTTTCAAACGTCCTGGTGCTGTTCATCATGCTAGATGGATGGCTAAGGCCATTTATAGTTTGAAAATGTATCTATTCAGAGATGAATTCAAACTCTCTCAGAAAGAATTGCATGGTCTTCGTCATTTCTGTATTTTTATAGTCACATTGTATTTAAAAGCTTGGTTTTCATCAACTTCTGCAACAACTGCTGCTTATCATGACTTGCAGTTTATGAAAAATTTATTGGAGTACAAACATATCAATCCTTTGATTTCTTCAGCTACGTGTGAAAAAATGATTTCGCACTTATGGTATTTGAGCGATGAACTTGCCATTTTATCACTGTTTGACGATGGCGTTCCATTAGAAGTAAAAAAGTATTGTTGAAGCTGTTAATACTCGTGAAGGTACAGATTCTAAAGCTAAAAGATTTGTAATTGATAAAAAGATTTGAATTCATTGGCGCAGAGAATTCTGAGTGACTTTGTGTCTAAAAAGTCATTAAATCTTTTCAAAATCTTCGATCTACCGTATGACTTTCTTGATGTCGATGTTGAATTATGGCCTACTAATGAGAGTTATCTCGAAAATAAAGAATACTTTCAACAACTAAAAGTTGTCAATGATTCAGCAGAGCGAGCTGTTGCATTAGTCAGTGAATATAATCAATGCTTGACAAAAATGAAGAACAATTCCAGTACTTATTGCAAGTTGTCAAAGAACATCAAAAAACATTCCCAAATTGTAATAAAAGAAATTATTTATAGTAATAGCGTACTGTTATGTTAAAAATATAGACAATTATATTGCAATTGATAATTCAATAAAAAATTTATCTATAAAAAAGTTAAATACTGGTTGTTTCTCACTTGATTCAATACTTTTCATATTAAATTTGACAAAGAAATATGTCATTCACTTCAAATTAAACTAATCATTGGCTATATGTCGAAAAAAATGCTCTAATTTCTTGTTTTAATGCAATCAAACAAGCTCAAGACTGAAAACAATATTAAAAAAATTGTTTATAACATTTCTTTATCGATCGAAACTCAAATTTATGTAAATTTTCCTGAAACTCATAGTTTAAATTAAAATTTATCGAATTATTGATCAAAAACTGGAAATATTGATATTCGTTAATGTTTGACGATGAATATCTCGTAACGGCTTCACTTAATCAAAAATCATAAGAGACCATTTTTGTAGAGCAGTAAATTTCCTACAAAATCATGAGTTCCGCAATCCGAAATAATTTTTTTCATCGACTTATAAAATTCATAATAAAAACGAATATTTTCCTTAAAATAGCCAAACTTCAACTATGAATATCTTTTAATCGGTTGAGTTTTTGAAAAAGTCATAAGAGACCTTTTTGTAAAGCATTCAATTTCTCACAAAATCTATGCCACGGAATATTTTTCCAAGCAGTTGGAAGCGAGATATAAATTTTTTTATCTGATTATTCGAAAAAAATAGAAACCCGCAAAGCGGAGGACCTTCCCGTTATAATTAAGAGCTTATACTTGGAGAGAATTCTTTTTAGGTGTCTACGAACCTATTTTTCAGAGTATAAAGTCAAAAATAAATTATTCGATTTTTTTGACCCACCCTAATGGAGAACCGTGCAAAAATGATAATCAATGTACAGAATTTGGCGATCGGGGCCTTGTCTGTGGAATTTCTCTTGAGGTAACGTTTGATACGTGATTTACTTTTGGTATAAATACATTCAGAAGATTAGTAACATATTTCGTTCTAAATAATATAATTTTTAGGGTCACGTACACACAGAATGCAAATGTCCAGACGGGATGCAATTCAACAAAGACAGTAGATCTTGTCTAGAAATTCCGAAGCCCGTAGAGAAAACTTGCAGTACTTACCAATTTAAGCGTGATGGACAATGCCTAGGTGGCGTTTATGCCAAGTATAATACAACCAATGACTGCTCTGCTGAGAATACATATTGTGACATGAAATCGAGCATATGTCGGTGTCATCGAGGCTTCTTACCTTATTCTATAGAAAAATATCAACTAGGTAAGCTTGCAGTAGTTTTTATAAATTAATCTATGAGTAAAGCTAATGAACAAACTTTCTAGGTATCGGAAAAGACTGCCACCAATCTAAGGAATGCAGAGTAAGAAATTCAGTATGCGATGGTTCCAAGTGTGCCTGTCCGAAAAATGATTATCTGTCTGCTGACGAAACGTCCTGCATTCCTCTTCCCGAAAAGGTGATGGGCTCTTGTCAGACGGAAAAGGATTGTCAATTGGTACCAAACACGTATTGTTCCGTTGAAGGCGTTTGCAAATGTATGCCAGGTTTTTCACTAATTGGTGACAAATGTGTTTCTACCATCGGTGGATTATGCACTGAACATTCAGACTGCCCTGATTTGAATTCTAAGTGTATCAGTCATGAGTGTCGATGCAAGCAGCACTACTATCCATTATCTACTAACAAAACAGTTTGCTTACCTGAAGCTCTCTGTAAGTTTACTCGTCATTTTTTTACCAACAGCTCATTAATGAAACGCTAATTGATTGATTTTTTTAATTAGCTGCAGGAGGTCGCTGCGAATCTGATGAAGGCTGCGTGATGAACCACACTATTTACGAGAACAATGAGTGTGTCTGCAAATCAGGCTACCGCAATTACAATGGCGAATGTCATGACCCGCAACAATACTGCGTTAAATCTATAAGGGACTGCTATCCCCGGATTGCGGACTCAGTTTGTAGGAATCATAAATGCATTTGTAACACGCACCACTACTTGAGGTCCGATGGCAAGTCATGCTTGAGAAACGCAAAAAGTAAGTTAAACTTGAAAAAATCCACTTATTGCATTTTAATTGGTTAAAATATTATAGATTTGGGAGATAGATGTGATAATGACAACGGCTGTCAAGAGTTACCGTACTCGATTTGTCGGGAAAAAAAAATGTGTTTGCGATCACAAACATGTTCAAAAGGATAAACGGTGTAAATCAATTCTAAAGGGAGGATGTAAAAGTAATGGCGATTGTGGTGTCGATCACAGCATTTGTGACCGTAATCAGAGTGTTTGCGAATGTGAACAAAACTACTATGCAAGGCCTGACAATAGACAATCCATCAAGTTTGCTGAAAGTAAGAATATCTTATTCATTGTCATGGCTGATGTTGACCACAAAAAACTGTGTACAAAAATTAATTCTATATTTTTTTCAGACCTGAACGAAAACTGAAAAGTGATACTGACTGTAGTGTCATCGACAATGCAGTGTGTTCGAAGAATCACAAATGCGAGTGTAAGCCAGGCTTCTTTAACTCAAGCAATCAGTGTCAGCGACTTATTGGTACTGACTGATGTAATAATGTAATAATCGATGGATTATTTATAAATCTACCTTCTAGAAAAGCGCTTTTTTGAAAATTTCCATTTCGTTTCAAGAAATTTAACTGTCAAGTTTCTATTTACTACACAATTGCAACAAAAATAGTATACAGTTTCTCTTAAGAAGTACGAGTATAGAAAAACATGAGAACGGTTCTTAAGTACTTCAACTATTCTAACAGACTGTAATTCTTGTAAAAAGTTTTAATTTTGAATGAAGCAATTGCCTTTATCTTGAACTTATTCAATTTTCATCATTTTTTTTACCATGCATTTTCCTTGATAAATCCCTTTTAATGAGTAAAAAAAAATCTTTGCCACGCCGTGAATGAAAAGTTTATTTATATATTATCAAGAAAAATAAAACATTCGATGAAAAATAAGCTCACTCACGCAACAGTGTTAGATTTTATTTATTAAATAATTATTTTTTAATGGAATGATTTTCAAATGCTGCCTTTCTTTTAAAAAGCACAACAAACTTTCGACATAAAAACATTTTGTAAAATCAGGAGAAAGAAATTTTTTTACATGAGATCTTTTATTGATAATACTGACACAATTATTTTTCCATTACACATCAAATTTTATCATTTTACATTAGGAAGACATGGACGTGAATAAATTATTTATTTAAACAAATAAAAAATACAGCAGTAGTTTGTACTGAATGAATTTTACGTTATCTAAACAATTATTATATTGTTCATACAGTCTTAATTATAAAATCCAAGTAGAAAACATGAAATAATTATTAGTGGATACAATTTTTTACTCGGAAGGCAAGAAAAGAGTCGAGCTTGATAATTAATTTACTGCCTTTTCATCTATATTGTAGCTTACAAAAATTGACTACTTATATTTAAAAAAATAAAATGAAATAACAATTAAAATTATTTCTTAAACTTAAAAACTTAAGTTAATACATACATTATATATAGTATACATAAATTTATAGCCATTTAGTTCGGTAAATAGTATTCCCGAGGAATGTAATCAGTTTTAGGGCTCCCAGGCTCGATACCCAGTAGTTCATCCATAAATGCAATATAAGTGATCGCAAGGCGTAAAGTTTCTATTCGTGAAAGTCTTTTTTCGTATGCAAATGTCGGTACCTGAAAAATTGATTCAGCAATTTACTTTTAAATAATAATTATTGTACATGGAAAAAAAAATTAAATAATAATTACAGCTTAGTTTTAAAAAATACTATTTCAAATGAAAAATTACTATCTAGATTGCAATCTTGAGCCACCATAATTTCAATAATCCACCATAACTTCAATAATCGAACATATAAATAACTACTAATAAAATTGGAAAATAACATTAAATTCCTTTTATCATACTCAGTAACAATTATAATCACATACAAAAAATGCACTTTTGACTTTAATAATAATAAAAATATCAACAAATATAAATTGAAAATTTCGACTAAAAATAAAAAATCAAAACATTTATTAAATATTATTATTAGGTAATGATAAATCGTAATTAGTTGTAAAATTTACATCAGAATTGGAACAAATTTCATGCAAAACAATAATGAAAATTTCATTTTTTTGTTTAATTTTATTCAATGTAGTGTAATTATTTTTATTTTAACGATTTAAATTTTATGTCTTAAGCTTTACAATAATTACAGGAAATAATACAAAAATTACTGTGATACTAAAAAAATTACAGTGACGATTGAAATTTAACTCAGGTGATACAGATATTATCATGTCGGTAAGATAAATTCCTTCGCCCAGAGGTAAAAATTAATATTTGAAATCGTAAGCCCGTGAAAAAATGCTAATTTAGTTTTGGAAACAGTCTTAAAAAGAGATTTTAAGTTATAGTCATAGATGCAAATCAACTTTTTTTACTTCCCGTACAATATGTAAGGGTCTCAAAAAATTTGAACTTTGAAATTATAAATAGTTCCAAAACTGTATTTTTAATTGCACTCTACTGTTGATTTTTGAGTAATAATACATAGAAAAAAAAAATTTCTTGAACCAAGAAAATTGTAAGGAAGAAATTTTCTTGGCTTAAAAAAATTTAATTTCGTTCAAGAAATTTTAACTTCATTAAAGAAATTTCCAATCTTCCTTAAGATTTTCTTGATTTAAGAAAATTTACTCTTGACTCAAGACTTTCTTTCTTTCTGTCTAGAATGCTTACGATTTCATAGAATTTAATCAAATTTACAACATTTAATAAAACTAGAATTCAAATTTGCGCGCGCCTGAGTTTTGGGTTTGCATATATTTTCATACTTATGATATATTTGACCAATCACGTTACGAATAGTTTGCTTACATGATATATTTTTCATCTAAATTGTAAGAGTGGATCAATCATTCAATATTCAATTATAGTTTTATGGAAAATTTTTCTCCCATTGCAAAAAATGGCACTTTTAATACGAATTTGATTACCTTTTTGCGTAATTTATCAAAAGCTTCATTCAGATTAAACATTCTCCGCCGTTCTCGTATATTAGCAGCTCTTCTTTGCGAAACTGAAGCAACCCTTCGGCGAGGTTTCTTTGATGATGATGTCGGTTGATTTGGCATCCGTCCATTGTGACTATAACGGCTATCAATATCTCTAATTATTTATTTAGTAAATTATTTGTCTCAATAAATACTTGGTAAAATTATTTAAAAACAAAACACCTTTGATGAAGCAGAGCACAAGGTTGACGATAAAAACCATTGACGTGATCGTTGAGTGTGATAATGATGGAGGTGGTGTTTGATAAAGAACTGAACTATCCCACATTGGATATGATGCCATCTCGCTTCCGACGTACTGTGACATTTCGCTTGTTATTATCTGTTTTAATATCAAGTAATTATACAGTAATAAGAATAGTCATTATTTATTACAAATTTATATCAAATATCCGGAATATTTCACCTAAATTTTCAAATTTAAACAGACGCTATGTAATAATAATAATAATAATAATGATAGAACAAAAATAGAAATGAAAAAAAAGAAAGTTATACAATTTTGTATGATTACAGTCATACAAGGTATCGATAGGGCTTTGAATGATAAAATTAAAAAATTACACTGCTAAATAATAAGGAGTTTATATTCTAAAATAGTATATTTTCAAAAACAATTTTAACAGTTTAGAATATCTTTATAGTTCAATGAATTAATAAAGTACAGTTATTTTCGATACATATGTGGTAAATGAGAAATTTTGATCTGCTTAAAATTGTGATACGAGTTTGAAGAGATGGTTCATCCTTTACAGGATCGAATATGTCATTATACATGGAAGAAAAATTGTAGAAAAAATTTTACTAGTACCATCGTAATCCAGGGCCAAACTTCCAATTCAGTCACTTTGGTAATTTTGCTTTGTAAAATTTATGATACTACATTATAAAAATTCGAATATTTACTACTTGCATAGGCATTTTTATGATATAGTATTGTAAATTTAAAAGTGTAAAATTATCAAAATAACCGAATTGAAATTCTGGTCCTGCATTACGATGTTACCATTATAATTTTGCCTACAATTTTTTTTCCGTGTACATTCTGATTACATCAAAATCTTAAGCTCGTATTGCAAATTCAAACGTACCAAAAATCCTTTGCTTTCTACATATATATAAAGAATAGCAATTTTTACCGCATAACATTGCATATCATAATTAAAAATCGCTATAATAACAAAAAACACAATCTTTTTGGTAATTTTTTTTTTTTTGTTCTATTCTACACTCTTTTTTTGTCAATTAGGATTCTACATTATGAATAAGTCGAGTCGATTATGTAGATGACATAATTTGAAAAATAATTTTAACCATACTGATCTGAATGATTGGAAGTATTCTGATGAGTATATACTTTAAGTTCCATTCATGATTATTCTCTTGGCATAAATTTTGTAAGTAATTCTTGTTAAAATTTCATTCACTGATATTCACAAAAATAACTTTATTCAAAAAAAAATTTTTTTGAACCAATATTTAAGATTCTTTATTCAGTTTTTTTCTTGTTAATAAAGTGAGTTTTGTTTGTTGTTTTTCAAAAAATGTTACAAAGCAGTGGTTTCCATCAGTCACTAATTTCTTTCGGTACTAAATTTACAATTAACTTTTCGTTATTTTCAAAACCACATTCAAAAGATTCAATCAATAAATTTTATTTAATAATGTTATCGATTAAATTGTTTAAACCTTCAAGGTAACACCGAAACTTTATTCACAATTGTTTAGATGAATAGATAAAATAAATTATAACAATAGAATGATGATGCTTACTGGTGCTTGATTTCCGTTAATTTCCCACAACGGTTCGTTGTAGTTCATATCCTAATAAATAAATAAATGTTTATCTACTTTTGCTACTTAGTAAAAAAAATCACAGCATTTGTTACATTTATTTTGCTTAATAAAAAAAAAAACCACTTCACCAAAAAACTATCTCACTAAAAAAGGTACTTTATAAATAATTGTGGTTTTGAGTCCAAAAAAATGTGGATGTTTATTAGATAATGTTCAATTTGAGAATGAAGAGCTAGAGATTATCGACGGATCAAGACTTGGACTCTGTGGTACTGTTATCAATTGTAACCACGCCTACAATTGTTCTGATTGGTAGGTTTAAGGGTGTTATGAACTCGAATTATTTTGATTGGCCACACTATTAAGCGAGGGTGAAAACGCCCTTGCTTTTTTTCCTCAACATCCATTTTTTTTAACATATATTTCATGTTTATAAATGAAACTCCAAAGTTGGAAAGATCACTAAAAATTTTTATGTAAGAAAAAATATAAATTATTTTAATGAAAGTTTTTAATTTTTTACTTCAATGATGATAAAATATTTTAAGAGTGAAATCTTCATAGATAATAAGTTAATTATTGGAGCGATAAATATTCTTATAGACACGCGTCACTACAAGATATCAAATTAAAAAATGAGAGAGTAGATTTGAAACATATTGTTGGCTGTCGATAGAAGATCAGGGTAAATGGTTTAGAAGCCAGAATCAGAGCTAAGCCAGTTAGGAGGGTAAGTGGGTAATGCCAAATAAAAAGGGAGCGAACTGTGACGGATCTCTTATTATTTGAATAGCCAGTTATGGAATTAATTAAAGACGTATTAGTCAAGTGACTCGTCTGCGACGAATCGACTTTGATATTTGCGCGCTATATTATAACGGGGGTGCATAATATTATTTATATGCTAGATAAATTTCTGTTCAATATGTGAAATATCAGATCTGTCATTTTTCTATTGTTTACTGAAATGTAAAAAAATTAAATTAATTGTAATGTAAAAATATCAAATTGTGGTTCTATAATACGAAGTTATAATGAAAAATAAACAAAATGCGCTGATAAAAAAATGTAATTTGATTGAAGAGTAATCTGATTTAAAAATTAAAAGAAACAATTTTGGAACGTACTTGGTGTGCGTTATTGTGTACTTGAATTTTTTTTAAGTGTCCTAGTAGATACATTTTAGGAATTTCATAAAAAGTGAAATATTTCGTAACTACGCACACTAAATACGTTCCAAAATTGTTTCTTTTAATTTTTAAATTTACAAAAAAATTTTTTTTAATTTTCGAAAATCATATACAACCATATCGGTTACTTGGATTTTTTAATTTTTTATTTTATATCTTTTTGTAAGAAAATAAAATTTTTTTTTCTTAATAGTCTTATGAACGTGGACTTGGCGCGATTTTTTTACAGTGAAACTGTTTTTGTTCGGATCCCAAATCAAATCGGACAGTTTTAAGGAATTTTATTTTTGATTCTTTCAATTTTTTTGGATTTTTCAGTCAAGTTTTTTTTTTATTTTAAAATTTTCTATTTAATTTATACAAAAATTGTATGTTCACGCCAGAAAAGTGAATAAATAAAAAAAACAATTTGTAAAAGCTTGAGCATAGCATGAATAATGTATCAGTTAACCGATTGAATTGATCAGCATTCCTGCTTGGACCAGAGGTAACGTGAATGACTAAGGACCCTAAGGACGCAAGTTCGAGCCCAACTCTCGACAAGGATTTTTCCGACCAATGATTTCGTTTCAATTCAAATTAAATATACTAATGAGTAATATAACATGAGTATCTAATCCTATATTATTTTTAATCTTTTCGAAGATCATAATATTTTTTCTTTAAAAATTTGGAGTGGGTTCTGATGGGGTTTTCCCCATTGGGGCCTGAGAGGGAGTGCCCAATGAGGGCCACATATGACTTTGCGTGACATCCCTATTTGGGGTCCCTATTAGGCAGCCCAATGAGGACCCAATAGGTCTTACATTAAAATTTCTAGTCGGGATAGTATCGTCAAACAACATTTTCAATTTGTATCCAGTTTTAATATGGTGCAATATTGTGTTTTCAAATTGTAATGACATCCATCAACTATCAATCGATTTGAACAGTAATTTATAAAAAAAAAAAAAAAAAGTAATTTTTAGGTCATTTTTAATAAATTGACTTTAATTTAGTTTGTGACGTTTGGCGCAGTTTCTTGAGTTCAAAAAATTTGTCGAAACGGTAGAAAAATCGAAGGATTAAAAGTCCTGAAATTATTTTCAAAAAATAACTTTTTGTTAATTTTTGAGTTATTATGATTTAATAATGTAATTGTGTCTACAATTTAGCAAGAATGTTGAAAGCGCCGAATCCATGAACATTGATCCAAAGCGTCAGCTTGCATTTACGTTCCTCATATTCCAATAATATATATAAAATACACACATATATATCCACACCTACGCGATATATCCGAATAAAACTAACGCCTATGAAAAAAAAAAAAAAAAAAAAAAAAGTTATTTCATTTTTCAACTGACTTGAAGTATAAAAAATATATCCATTACGTAAGCTAGAGACATTTATTGAAGATTTTAGTTCTAAACAATGAATTTATATAACAAAGAAAATAAATGACGATGATTAAATGCAAAAAAAAATTTTGTGGTCCATTTTGCTATGGTTTATTTACTCAGTGAAGTACAAAAATTCACCCCTTAGTCCACCGATATAACACGTGGATAAATGAACCGAGTAAATGTTTCGAAATAAGAGTATAAGTAAGGGGAGTAATCCATATCTAATCACGTATATTAACTAGATATATTCAAACTTAAAAAGACTTGTTACTATTGCTATATACTTATGCAAATATTTAAAGCTTCATGAAATGCGATTTATGTAATTAGGATAAACTTCTGGACTATCCGATGAAAAAGTGAAATATTCATAACAAAATTAATTAATTTCTTGCTAAATCCGATTTTTGAACAAGTTTTTTTTAACAGATCGGTCATTTGAGATGAAAATACAAAATAACTTCGTGCTAGTAGTGACATATCGTTTCACAAATTATATTTCATTGGTGCATAAGCGGTGCTCGATGAGAGCTTCAAAAATTTTGTAAAGAACATTATTTTAGTATGTTTATATTGACTTGATTAGATTCAATAAAATTACAGATAATGTAGCTTCTTCATTAGTAATATATGTGGTGAATACCACATAAGCAGATCGATAACCCAATCGATCTAGTTTGATAATTTTCGCTTAGTGTTGTAAAAACGAATTTTCCGTTGCCAGAAGACAAATTCTTGACCCAAGAAAATAATATATATATGTAAGTTGTGCACGTGTTCAAATAATTAAATACATAATAGTGATACAATTTTTGACGCATATCTGACACCAACGATGACAGATAGAGGGCAAAAATAATTTCGAAAAAAAAAAAGAGAAACGCGTCCACTTACCAACAGATATAGAATACAACATAACTCGAGCAGTGTAACTGTACAAATCATGATAATCCTGACCCCTCAGTCAAATCATCCGAATAATATAATAAAGGGGACAATATTGTTATGCCTCGTTTATTATTTCTCTAATCGTTTCTATTACATCACGTTTTATTGGTTACAAATTACTGAAACGAAGAAACCTAAAAAATGATTTTTAACTTCCCGCTAAGAAAATCAATGATTTTCAAAAATCGGGAAGTTATTGATTTTGCCCCGTCTTGTAGTTGGAGTATGTTTTTCATTTTGTTCGTTTTTTCGCACGCATAATTTATTCCTTCTCTAAAATTTCATTTTTTACCTAAAATTACTCCTAAGAATTTAACCTGACTCTTTGGTTCGATTACTGTATCATTCGCTATATTGATGAGGTCTTCTTTTTTTATTTTTTCCAGCTTCAAAGATTTTTATTGATTTATAAATTTATGCATGATAATATTACAGTATATGTATACAATATTCTTGATTTTTGTTCTCTGTTCTTAGGCTTACACAAATTTGAACTGTTTATAATAATAAATGAATAATATCTATATGTGTGTAGTGCTTATAAGTGTCGAAAAAAAGATGGAAAAACTCAGTTAGAATTTTATTTATTTGAAAAATGGTAAAAATCTAGATTCGTTGTAAATTTTTCATGATATTAAGTTGCAATTGTTTGTATTTACAGTATGAATAAGTTTCAGTTAGTTCACAGACGTTTGACAGAATAGTTATAGATTTAATTTTTACACGCTTTCTAGTAGCTTCATTTGTATGTTTGTATATTTGTATGTTTGTAACCGACTCCTTTGGGTTCGATTTTGACCCACATTAAACGGCCAGATTTCGTTCAAACTTTGTAGATTTATCGAGGACCGATGACAATACACTAATTTGATAAAATTATTTCATTTTTCAATTTGCAAAATAAGATTTTTGTTAATTTATATCATTTTTATCCATAGTCGATAAGGCAAAAATTCTAATTTTCAACCATTATCTTTAGCCGATTTATCTATAATATTAACAAAGTGCATGCTGGTAAGTTAGTTGCCAAATAATAGTTTAAAATTAAAAAAACAAGCTATTATAAATAAACCAAACTAAAAAGTAGAAAATAAATAATAGTTTAAAAAAACTAAAAAACACGCTTTTTATAGAAAACCGAACTAAAAGAATAGAAAATAAGTTTTAATAAATTTAAATTAAGAATAGTGTTAAAAATTTCAATAAATATAAATTAATAATAGTGTAAATAAAAAAAATGTATTTTATTTTAAAAAAAGCGTGGGGTGCTTTTTAAGATATTCTAAAAATGATAATCACTCTACTCATATCTGTCGATAGAATATTTATATCTATTGACCCATGCACCCCACGCTTTTTTTAAAATAAAATACATTTTTTTTTATTTATACTATTATTAATTTATATTTATTGAAATTTTTAACACTATTCTTAATTTAAATTTATTAAAACTTATTTTCTATTCTTTTAGTTCGGTTTTCTATAAAAAGCGTGTTTTTTAGTTTTTTTAAACTATTATTTATTTATTGTAAAATTTGGTTGTATGCGTTTTTACAATTTCATTGATATATTTAATATTTCTTCTATAGAAAACAACAAGTTTCCTTTCTACTATCAGTCGGACCGATCAGATCACTGATAGATAGTAATAAGGTACTGGTAATAATTTTTGATTGATCGAGAGTCTCTAGAACTTACAACCGGTGTGCATACGGTCTATGAGTTTGGACCAAACCCGCTATTCTAATAACGAACCTCAGTCATCAGCAAAGAAATAAATAATGAAACATATAATGCTAAAAATCCGGCCAAGTATTTAGGAGTAATTCTTGACAATAAATCAAACTATCAACTACATATCAACGAAGCGTGCAATAAAGCATATAGCATAAGAAATTAATTATTTCTACTAATAAACAGAAATAGCAAATAATCGACTTAAAATAAATTAATACTTTACATATTAGGTGAACAAATTTTTTGCAATGCATTAAATAAATGAAATAATAGATTGGGAGAATGATTTAACTTGAAAATCTTTACGTATTTAAAGATTTGGTGGCCCTGAAAAGGGCCGATTGATTTGGTTTTAGTCAAAGAGAAGATGTTTACTTAGAGCTAGTGTACTTAGTTACGGCTTTGGTACCCTCACTGACGGCGTGCTTGGCTAATTCACCGGGTAACAAAAGACGCACAGCAGTTTGAATTTCCCGGGAGGTGATGGTAGAACGCTTGTTGTAGTGAGCGAGTCTGGAAGCTTCAGCAGCGATACGTTCAAAGATATCGTTGACGAAACTGTTCATGATGCTCATGGCCTTGGAGGAAACACCGGTGTCAGGATGGACCTGTTTCAGCACCTTGTAAATGTAGATAGCGTAACTTTCCTTCCTCTTCTTCTTGCGATTTTTCTTATCAGACTTGGTGATGTTTTTCTGGGCTTTGCCAGATTTCTTCACAGCTTTACCACTAGTCTTGGGCGGCATGATAGTTACTGAGTTGAGTATGTCTGTACGTAAAGAAGCACAGTAGACGAATGACGGTGAGCCTCACTTTGCTTTCGCTTTTATAAGAGAAAAATAGTAAGTTGAGCATCGGTGAAGCCAGTCACAAAGAGTGGGGATAAACACCAAGTAAGCCGGCTTGTCACTGAATTTGCCTCACATTATGATTATTTCCCCCATTTTTCTTGAGAGGAATGGCGCATGCTCAATGTGTCGAGTCCGGACATCGAATTCCCGTACAGCTCATATTTTTTTAAACTAGTAACCTGTATTTTTGTATTAAAAAATTTTTTTTTTCAAAATTTTTTTTATCAGGTCGATTTTTTTTGCTGAAAAAATTTATTCATCCAAAAAAAATTTTTTTTTTTATTTTAACTATTTTTTAATGCAGAAATTAGAAAAACTGAAAAAAGTTTGAAAAATCCAAAAGTGCACGACTCATAATGCTCATTTAATTATGAAATATAAAAAAAAAAATAAAAAATAAAAACTTTTAAATAATAGCTGTACTAGGAAAGTGATGCACAGACGCCCCTGGTGGAATAAAATGTACATAATATCTATAGACATAGATATATCACCATCCATGTTAATTTTACATGGATATATATAGACATACAGTCTTGTAATTTTCGTTTTTTATTAATTGCAATTAAACGACACAATTAATTAATCATTCGCATTCAATGACCTACAATTGTCGATTAGAATTTAAAAAAAAAAATTTAACTCAAATAATAGATTTTTTCACAAGTTACAGTGTTTCCGGGGTTTCATACATGACGGACAGGAAAATTTTTTGAGCTATTTTGATATTTTTTTCAAATTCTATTGCAGTAAATCAATTTTTAAAAAGTATGGAATTAATCTCCATTAAATTATCTCGATAATAGTATGCAAAATATCTTGATTCCGTGAACTAACAAGGCTATAATAATAAAAATAGCCGCCAAAATGAGGCGAAAAAAATTTTTCGATCGTAAAGCACTCTATTATGCTTCGCATCATGAGTCGTGCAATAATTGTAAATAATTAAATTAAATTACAAATAAGTGAGTGGAAGATATGACCCCTACATCACCCCTCTATATACTTATATAGTATACTTGAATACTTGTATATATTATCTAAAGGGTTTTTTTACATTTTTGTCCAGAAATCTATGTCGAAACATTGAATAAATCAAGATAAAAACTAGATACTAAGAAACATAAATTAAACTGTGTATATTGTTTAAACAAATAAGAACAGATAAGTAAAAATTGTAACTCACGTGTAACATCTCATGTAAAAACAAAAGATAAATAAAGAGATTTTTAAATTCCAAAAAAATTATAATCTCCATATACTTATTCCTCGAATATTAGTCGTTATGCGTCTTCTTTTCGTATAACGAAAACTCCTTTATGACGTAAAAAAGTATCCGGTCCCTGTATTGTCGCAAACTCTCCACTAAGGAGAATTTCCGTAATTCTTCTATATGTAGTTGATTGGTTGGGAATTGGTTCAGGATCTATCTATTTAAAATAAAAGACTCGGTGTTGGGGTGAATAATTATGATTAATTTATTCCCCAATGGGAGAAAACTCTAGCAATTGCTAGAGAAAAACTCCTCGAAGATGAATACAATTAAGAAATATGTGAGTGTATATGTGTATTGATATGAATGTATATAACAATTGCACTGGTGTGCAATGAGGGGTGAGAGTTGATCTCAGCCGCCCCCATGTAGGAAAGAACAACGGGCCCAAGCTTGCCCCAGACTTGGCCCAACTCTGTACAACTCTGGCCCAAGCTTGTATACCAGACTTGGCCCAGTCTTGGCGGAAGTCTGGAATGATAACATGGGGCCAAGCTTGTATGCCAGACTTGGCCCAGTCTTTGTTGCCATGACTGGGCCAAGCTTGTATGCCCGAATTTACCCCGAGTTAACCCAAAGTTGACCCAGAGTTGGCCCAGCCTTGGTTACCATGAGTGTGCCAAACTTACCCAAATCTGCAAAATTAATTTTAAAAAGTAGGAAATCTTAATTAAATGAGCGATTCTCTGTTTCAATGTAGTACTAACGCAAGTTTGTGACGTGTAATTACTTATTAAGACTTACCCGATTTAATGTAGAGAAATAAAGTATTTGACGGAATCGAGATTCGAACCCTAGCCGCGCGCTTGCAAGCCGACGCCTAACCCATTACGCCATTAAAACGACAGGTCGATCTAAAGCTTATCATTCTTATAAGCCAAATCTATTTAGAGGTAGATTTTTACGGTTAGTTATTTATATTGATTATTTTTTTTATGGTGATGATATTTTTAAATATTTATTCCAATCAAATAAAATTAATTAAAAATTTACAAATATTTTCCTTAGTTATTGAGGCTTGGCCCAAAGCTGACGTGTCATGGATCGGCCAAGGTTGGGTTACCCAGTCCCGGGTCAAGGCTGGCGTGCCATAAAACGGCCAAGGCTGGGCTACCCAGGCTTGGCCCAAGGTTGGTTTACCGAAGAAACGGCCGAGGCTACTTTACCCAGTCTTGGGCCAAGACTGGGACACCAAGCTTGGTACCCCAGTATTGGCGCAAGCTTGGCCCCGGCGTTCAACTCTGGCGATTCCTATATGGGCCGTTGGGTTATTGTGGTTAACCGTCAACCGTTAATATCTCAGTAGAGATATAAGATGTAATTGTGTTCAGAAAGGATCGTGTGTTTGTAATCAGAAGAGAATTCAGTCCCTTAAGTTTCGTCACATAAAGTTTCCACTGTAATGAAATTCGATATGTAAACATTTAAAACTGATTAATTAATAGCTTTTATGGTATGCCAAAATGGATAGTTTTCTTTTCCGTATTATGCGGAATACGTCCATGTCCGTTCTTTCCCTGATAGCCACCTTACCTATAACTTACTGTCAATCTACGTCCGCAATTTGAAGCAAACTTGACGGAAAGAGTTGGCAAAGCGAGCGATTACCTATTAGTTACCTATAACTTACTCTGCAAATAGACGTCAAAACTTGCTGTACAAGTATTTCCTTCAAATTGTAGTAAAGTTGAAAGGAAATTTAACTACAAGTTTGATTGTTAACTTGTATTCAAGTTGCGGCCGTAGATTTCCGTCAATTTGCTTACAACTGTTGTTGAAAGAAGAATTACCGCAAACGTGATGTATAAATTAACCGTAACTGCTGGAAGTCAACACTTACTGAGAAAGCGCTGGCTATCAGGGTTTTCTTTTGTTTTTTTTATTCAAGATTCGTTGAACGAACAAGCAACTCAAGAAAAAATAATTACTGCTATTACCGACGAGAAAACACGTGTGCCGCCATCTAGCAAAACCATTTACTATGTTGTGACACACAAAACTTTTTTTTTGTCAACACGACAGATTCGGATTTTTTTCTTATAAATAATATTATAAATTATAAATCTGGTTGATATTAAATTTTATTTTTCTTAGTACTTGCAAACATAAAATTAAGTATCGTTTTTATATACAGAAAAAATAGTTAATTTTTTTACTCAGTCATATGAACAAATTTTAATAGAAATTAAGTGCTGATGGTTACTTTAATGGGTTAATTTTATTTACAAATTAGAAATGAATTTTAAATAGTAATTCTTGTTTAATATTTGATACATATCGTGTAGTTTAATATAATAATTAATAAAAATGTCTTTGGAAACTAATGATGTATTTGATGACATTGAAACTCAATTACCTCAAGATCTTGAAGATGATCTTGTCCAGGAAGTATTGAAAAGTGGGACCGATTTACGTCAATATTCTCGGCAAATTGAAAAAGAATTAAAAGAAGTTGAAAATAAATCTATTCAAGATTATATCAAAGAGAGTCAAAATATTGCTAGTTTGCATAATCAAATTGCTGATTGTGATAGTATTTTAGAGGTAAAAATATTTTATATTTTTATAATGCTTGAATTAATAGATATCTGGCAATTTTTGAATTATTACAACCACTAAATTGTTACAAAAAAATAATTTGTAAAAAAATGTATGCATATAAATTTACAAAAATTGTAAGTGAAAATTCTTAAAAATATTTTCTTGTAATATGATTTGTTATCAAAGTCTCAGCATCTATCAGATGATCTACTGATTTCAGTATCATTATATTTAATAGGAGACATCTGATGGAAAAAATTTTTTTTATCAAACGAATAACACTTGAGAATTTTTTGATTTTTTTTGAAAAATAAACTAGGTCTAGAAAATTATTTTTTTAAAATTAAATTTATATTTTTTTCTAGCTTTTAAAGATAAGATTTTTAAATGAATTTTTCTCGTTCGATTTAATTGTTAGAAAAATTCTAAAAATTAATGACATTAAATTTAGCTGTCACTTCACAATTGTTTTAATTTTTTTTAACAAATAAATTATAGTAAAAACAAATTATTAAAAAAAATGGACTTGAAGAAATTTTAATAAATTAAAAATGCAATTTTTTTTAAATAGTTTTTTAGAACAAATTTTTTTGTTAAAGAAAATTAAAAAATTGTCAAGTGACAGCTAACTTTAATGTCATAAAAATTATAAAATTTTTCTGAATTTTAGTATCATAAAAATGTGTTTATAAATATAAAAAATTAAATACACTTTAAATGTTAATTTTTTAAACATTTTTGTCATGGCTTATAAGTTAAAAAACACTAAAAAGTATTCATATATTTATGTATTTATTTCTATATTTTAATAATTATTAAAATTTGACGAAGTAGTTTAATTGCAAAGAAAAAAGAAAAAGAGATGAATTAAGGCTACACATTCAGAGTTACATTTACTTTTTAATTTCAATTGTTATTGGCCAGGACCAAAGTGCCTAAGTTAGATATATTAACAGGAGTTAAATATTGGTATTACGCAAATTAAAGATTATAATTAATAATAGAAGTTTCGTTTAATAAATTACGTAACTTTGATTTAAACCCCTAACATTCTTGTAATAAATGTAACTCCGCATATTTGTAGTGTTTAAGATTGAGCAGCGCTCTGCATTTGATTTTGACGATATATAATTTTTTTAAATTACAATAAAATATCTCATTAATTTTTTTTATCAATTTTCAGAACATGGAGTCGATGCTGATTAAATTTCAAACAGATCTGGGAAGTATAAGTTCTGAAATATTATTATTGCAACGTAGATCTGTTGCGATGAGCCAACAATTATCCAACCGTCAAGCAATCAGAGGTTCATTAAGTCAATTTATTGAAGATATGACAATATCCGAAGAATTGATAAGGTAAATTAAAAAAAAAAAAAAACAAGAATTTTTTTATTTTTGCTGACAATATTTTTCTTTTGTATTTGCAGAGGAATAATGGAATGTCCAGTTACCGAAAAAGATTTTTTAACACATCTGCAGAATCTCAACCACAAAATAAATTTTATCAAAGAACAAAGTTTCAAAGACGCTAAGTCCTGTATGGATGTTAAGGATATAGTTGAAAAATTAAAACTTAAATCCATCAGTAAAATTCGCAATTACTTATTAGAACAAGTATACAAATTTCGGAAGCCTATGACTAATTATCAAATACCTCAAAATAATATGCTAAAATATAAATTTTTTTTTGAATTTATACTTTGTAACGAAAGAAATGTTGCTGAAGAAATTTGTAGCGAATATATTGATACTATAAGTAAAATTTATTATTCGTACTTCAAGTCGTATTCTTCGAGATTGATTAAACTACAGGTAAGAATGATCATGTCTTTTATAAAATTTGTTTTATTTTATTCAAGTAAGTAATTATTCTCAAAACGAATTATTTATACATCAGTACGAGGAAAAACCAACTAAAGATGATTTAATGGGAATTGAAGATACGGTTAACCGTGGATTATTTCATAAGGCATCATTGAAACATAAAGGAACTGTATTTTCTATCGGCAATCGAGGAGAAATTCTCAATTCACAACTTGAAGACCCGATTATAGTCCCACATACGGCTTCAAAAATACGAGTAATAATTTTTTTTTCTTACAAGTTAATAACTTGTGATTTGATATTTTACTGAAACATCTTTTTCATAGACCAAAAAAAAATTAATTAATTAAATATCAAATTTTTGTTTTACAGTATCATTATGAAGCTTTGTTTCGAAGTGAACAGTATGCTTTAGTTGACAATGCATGTCGCGAATATCTGTTCTTAGCAGAATTTTTCAAAGTACGTGGATCACAAGCTATGGATATTTTTAATCAGGTATTAAAAAAACTTTTTTTAACGAAATTATTAAAATTAATTAAACTTAAAAAAAACTAAATTCTAAATTCTAAAGTCGAGAATTTAGATTTTTAGATTAATCTTTATTTATGCCAAGGCACAGGCCAAATGGCAAATTTACAAGTAAAATATAAATATACAAAAGAATAAATGTATAAAAAAGAAACAATAATTGTAAGTGCAGTGGAGATAAAGTTTCGAAACTTTTAGTTTGCTTAAATTGTATAGATTATCAATTCAACACTAACTCCACTTAATTTAAATCATATTTAGCCATATCGTGACCCAAATGCCAAAAGAGCACATATCAATTTATACGCCCTTTTGGCTTTGCAGTGCCAAAAGGGCGTATGTTTTAACTTATACGCCCTTTTAGCTTTAGGACATTGAAAATTTAGTGACCTAAAGCCAAAAGGACGCATAATTTTTTTTGCCGATTGCTTTGAATTGTGATTTATATGTTACTAATTTTGCTGCATAATTGAAAATAATATACACTTCTCACAAAAATTAAGGGAGTAGAAAAAAAATCCAAATTTTTGGGGGATTTTCAACAGGCTGTAACTTATACAAAAATGGTCGTACAGCAAAACAAAAAAGCAAATTGTAGCTCTAAGTGTTTTGTTTTTGGATCTGAGTTTGAAAATTTTTTTTTGAAAATATTTTTCGAGTAATCATAAGAAAACCACCGAAAAAAAAATTTTCGAAATTTTTTTGGTTTTTTTTTTTAATCTACGGACGTGGAAAAAATTTTTTCGACTCAACCTCCATATGGACCGGATAGCTTGTTTATTCAGATTTAATTTCGTTTTTTTAAAATCTCGATACGAGCATTTCTCGCTGAGATATCGATGTTTGAATGGAAAAAGATCATTTTGTCTTTGATTACCAATATCTCAGCAACCAATGATTGCACAGAAATTTTGAGGTTGGTTTTAAAAACTTGAATAAATTCTCTACAAGGATTGGCAATTGAATTTTGAAAAAATGTATTTTTTTCAATCATTACATGAATTTGAAAAAGCATCCAAAAAGGGCTTTTGTCGTTTTTTGGAAAATCAAGCGCCCAATCAAAAATATTGCGGAAACCACTGACGTTAAGTGTGCCTCTTACTGTTCAATATACCCACAAAAACCCTACAAAGTTTCAATTCAATCCAGCCAACCGTTTTTTTTCCCACTTGATCGAATTTTTGAAAAAATTAAAGGAGCAAGAATTTCGCTCTGAAAATGTCATAATTTTTATCAAAAATGAAAAAAATTTTTTTTTCATTTTTCTCTCAATTCTGTATTAGTGACTTGAAAAATTTAAGGGGAAAAAAAAAAAAATCGAAAATTTTTAAGAAAAAAAAAAAATTTTTTTTCAATTTTTTTTCAATTGGCCCAAATCAAAAAAAATGTAGCGACTCACTTTCTCACCGATTTTACTCTTCCGCACTTTAAGTTTCCTAGTCACAAATTAATTGAATAAATTAAAAGTTGATACCCCCAAGTCAAGTCGAATATTCGTTCTACGAATATTGGGACAATAATTTTTTCGTGCGACTTCCAACAGTGTCTAAAAAAAAAACAGTTTTTCTTAAAACTAACCTGCTTTCTTGGTAATCGAGCCAATCAACAGTTTTTCTCAAAACTACCGTATTTTTTAATTTTTAGAAAAGCAAATTAACTGAGTTTTTGCAAACTTTAGTTTTCTTTTTATTTTTTTTCATAATGCCTAGGCGGCATTTATCCGCGCCACAAGTCGCTCAGATAGTGACTCTAGTGGAAGAAGGGTACAATTACCGACAAGTCGGGGATCGTATGGACGTTAGTTCATCTGTCGTATCTCGCGCATACAATCGGTATTTGGAAACCGGTGGTTATCAACGACGAGTTGGCCAAGGTCGTCGTCGCGCAACAAATCCTCGTGATGACCGAGCGATCGTTCGGCGCGTTCGTCAAGAACCTTTCGTTCCTGCGAACGTTGTCGCCCGAAATTTTCCGAACCGTCGACAACAACAACAACAACAGCAACAACAACGACGACGACGACAACAACAACCGCGGAACATTTCAGTTCAAACGGTTCGAAATCGTCTCCGTGAGACTGGAGTGCGATCAAGAAGTGCCGCCCGAGTACCGATGTTATCACCCATACATCGCCGAAACCGTCTGGCTTACGCTCGTCAACATGTTCATTGGACCGTAAGGCAATGGAACAATGTTTTGTTTTCTGATGAGTGTCGGGTATGCCTATTTAGAAATGACCGAAGACCCCGAGTTTGGCGCCGTCAGGGAGAGCGTTTTTCACGTAACTTCACTCGACCGGTAGCTGCTTACAACGGAGAGTCGGTGATGGTTTGGGAGGAGTTTCGAGATTTTCACGAACTCCTTTGGTAATCGTCCACGAAAATCTAAACGCTACGCGTTACATTAATCAGATCTTACGACCTGTTGTCTTGCCTCTACGGCAGCAAACTAGAGGTTTTATTTTTATGCAAGACAATGCCCGGCCTCACACAGCAAACGTCACCCGTCGGTTTTTCCAAAGACACGACATAACGTTGTTAAGGCATCCAGCGGTAAGCCCTGATCTTAACCCTATCGAGCACGTCTGGGATATCCTGAAGCGCCGATTGCGCCAGAATTATCCCAATTTACGAACGTTAGCTCGTAACGAAAATTTTTTCATTTTTGATAAAAATTATGACATTTTCAGAGCGAAATTCTTGCTCCTTTAATTTTTTCAAAAATTCGATCAAGTGGGAAAAAAAAACGGTTGGCTGGATTGAATTGAAACTTTGTAGGGTTTTTGTGGGTATATTGAACAGTAAGAGGCACACTTAACGTCAGTGGTTTCCGCAATATTTTTGATTGGGCGCTTGATTTTCCAAAAACGACAAAAAGCCCTTTTTGGATGCTTTTTCAAATTCATGTAATGATTGAAAAAAATTTTTTTCAAAATTCAATTGCCAATCCTTGTAGAGAATTTATTCAAGTTTTTAAAACCAACCTCAAAATTTCTGTGCAATCATTGGTTGCTGAGATATTGGTAATCAAAGACAAAATGATTTTTTTCCATTCAAACATCGATATCTCAGCGAGAAATGCTCGTATCGAGATTTTAAAAAAACGAAATTAAATCTGAATAAACAAGCTATCCGGTCCATATGGAGGTTGAGTCGAAAAATTTTTCCACGTCCGTAGATTAAAAAAAAAACCAAAAAAATTTCGAAAATTTTTTTTTCGGTGGTTTTCTTATGATTACTCGAAAAATATTTTCAAAAAAAAATTTTCAAACTCAGATCCAAAAACAAAACACTTAGAGCTACAATTTGCTTTTTTTTTGTTTTGCTGTACGACCATTTTTGTATAAGTTACAGCCTGTTGAAAATCCCCCAAAAATTTGGATTTTTTTTCTGCTCCCTTAATTTTTGTGAGAAGTGTATTTTGATTATTTAATTACAAATAGGTATTTTTAAAGGTTATTAAGGTAAAAGACCCAGTTATTGACACTAGCCTAGTTACTGATACTTGCAATTTTATTTTAATTAAAAAAAACAAATCAACTCTAATAAATTAATAAATATAATTTTTGAATTATAGATTTTAAGAAAATTGGTTTTTTGAGAACATTTGATTTTTTTAATTAGAATAAAATTGCAAGTGTCAAACAACTAGGTCAGTTTCAATAACTGGATCTTTTACCTTATTGCAATTTTAATACGAATTCTGTTTATAATTTTAATTAAAAAAACAAAAAAAAAAAAAACAGTTGCGATATCTAACATGGTTGCTGAGTTAGAGACGTGAAATTCAACAATATTAAATGATCTGAATTTATTTTTAAATACTTCAAGACTACTAGAGTTTACTATATCACTAGGTAGTTCTTCCCATACCCGTATCACAGTCACTAAAAACGAGCATAGTTTTATAAGAAAAATAAATCTGAATTTCTATAGCTTAACTTCATGAACTGCATCTTCAAATTTATTAATCAATTATTATAATTCTGCCATTGTAGCATATTTTTTCTACCATTTTTTATGATTTATTACTAATCAATCTGCGGTTATGACATAAATGCTGCCACGAATTTTCATCTCTACTTTTTATGTTAAACTATAACTCAAATCCATAAAGTAAAATACATAAACTCACTTTTACGCTTCTTTTAACATTTATGGCGAATTTAAAACTCAGATTTCTTCGTATAAAAACGTTTTATCGCACTATTAGTAATTGCATGTAACAAGATAAATTGAATAATTTTATTTCATAGGTATTTAGTAATATGCAAGAACTTATGGGTTGTATAAATGATTTATTATTAAAACAATTTCAAAAAGTTGTAAAACAATATTCATTATAACAAAACTTTAACGTTCTAAATTACAACTAAATTGTTTTACTTTTTAGCCGTAAAAACCCTGAATATTGATTATTTTTTATTTTAGCTGACTATATTATTATTATTATTATTATTATTATTTTTTTTTTTTTAAATTGAAAATCATTGATTTTTTTAGGTGATGGGAAATACACTGACCTTGATGCAAAAAAGTCTTCAATCGTTTACGGAAGATTGTTATGATACAATAGCATTATTTTTATGCTTCCATATTATAATGAGATATCGAATAATTTGTCATAAACGAGCTGTTCCTGCTTTAGATAAATATTGGGACAATTGTACATCCATAATATGGCCAAGGCAACTATAACTTTTAATTTTATTGAGTAAAGATATCATTATTTGAAAAACAAAAATTACTAACATGTATTATTTATTTTTAATTAATAGATTTCACCACGTTTTTTCTATAAATATTCAAAGTATAAAAGCATGTGATCCACTGAAATTCAACAAAGAAACTGGTCCTCATTATGTAAGTACTATGATAAAGAAATTAAAAATTTGGTAATTATTTACAAGTGGGGTCAACCCATGCTAGGTCATGTTAAAATTTTTTTTTTTTTTTTATCAAATGGATCAATTTTTAGGTAGATTTCATAGTAATCAATCTGTTGCATTGGTACTCATATCACAATTTACTCGGAATTTTGTCGTAATATCTCTTAACTAGTAAACGTCAAAAATAACGTTAGTTAAAAATTAATATATAAATTAAAATTATAGAAAAATTAAAAAAATAGAAATTTTATCCAAAAACATGATAGCCAAAATTTTTTCCAACTTTTAAAGGCAAAAAAAGCTATCGAAATCTTAATTTTTCCCTTTTACGATATTTTTCATCATAAATGCGCCGTAAAAAAAAAAAAAAAAAAAAAAAAAATCAAACAAAAAATTTGAAAATGTTAATTTTTCATCTAGTTATGACCCAAAATGGGGTTGACCCCGCTTGTAAATAATTACCAAAAATTTATTTTTTTTTTTCTAACATGCAGGTCTATACAGATGCAAGAGCATCTATGCTAGATATTAAAAAAATTATCCTATATTATACAAAATATTTAAAAATATATGAGGAGTTGAGTTTCAAAAGGGTATCTTTTCATTTTTAATTAATCGATACAAAAAACTGGTTATCTCTAATTATAAATATTTTTATTGAACTTTTTTAATTTATCTATGAAGTGCTATCGCTTATGAAGCTACAATTCGATTCTCATTTATAAATCTTTATAATTTTCCAAGTAATTAATATTTAAAAGTTAGAAAAACTGTTCTTTTAAAATATGAAAAGATACTTTTTTGAAAATCAGCTCCTCATAAATAAAAAAATACAAAATGCATAAATAGTTTGAAAAAATACTAATATTGCACAAATTTCTTGTACTATTACAATGACAGGTTCTTAATCCAATCTTTTATCTTATAGTTTAGCGTTTTTTTACTATAATTAAATGTTTTAAGATTATTATTATTATCTTAAAAATTTTTTTAAAGATTTTATATAAAACAAAATTATTAAAAGGTTACGAGAAGGTATGCTGAATTTAGTGCTGCCGTAGTAAGTATCAGCGAAGGGTTTCCATGTGAAGGAGTGATTCAATTGTTAGCTGAATTACGTGAAGCTGTTCAATGTTTTCTTTTACGGATGGCTGCTATATTCCCTAACAGAACTCAACAACTTCTATTCCTAATAAATAACTATGACTTGGTTCTTGGAGTTTTTATGGTAATTTATTAATTCTAAAATAATAATAGTCGATTAATTGTAATCAAAAATACGATCTAACATTTTTTCTTAATTTAGGAACGAACGCGAGATAATTCTAAAGAAGCTGAGAGCTTTAAAGAACAGTTAAACGCTAAATCATCAGAATACGTTGAAGAAATATTATCACCGTACTTTGGAGGTATCATTCAACTAGTTAAAGAATCAGAGGCCTTAATTGAAAAGGGATTGACTGATGAATTGAAACGTCATGAATCACGTGCTATTGATTTAGTACAATCATTTACAAATAATTGGAAACAGTCACTCGAACAAATAAACAGTGAAATATTGAAGTCATTCCCGAATTTGGTCCTTGGAGGAGCACTTGTCCAACGAACAATGACGCAACTGGTCGAGTATTATCAACGCTTACACAAAATTTTGCCTGCGAATGTACGGACCCAGCTGACGAATATTCACTTTATTATGATAGAAATAAAGAAATACAAGGTTAATTATTAATTATCTGTTGATAATTGTTAATAAAGTAATTCCAGTATTCGAATAAAACAAATAATTATATATTATACAAATATTATGAAAGTAAATAAATTATTTTACATCTCAATACATTTATAGTTTTTTTTAATATACTAAGTACACTAGATAAGAATCATCATTTTAATTATAAATCATTAGTCATTAGGAAGTTCTTGAACTCAACTTCGAATTATTTAAAATATAAAAATTTTAATTTATCGAGATTTATATGTAAAAGCTTAGCATACACGCTAATTGAAAAATTTATACAATTAAACAATAAAGTACATATTACTTTACTGCTTAAGATATGAACGGCTGAAGACGACATTGCTGTAAAAATAGAACGAAGATATCAATAGAGATATATATCTTTAATGAAAATGCTCAATTCACATGCTAAATCATATTAAAGACTGACAAAAGTATTGATTGAATAAATAAATTGATTTTATCTATATTATTAAGAGAATAAGCAAAATATTGTGGCCAGCGTATTTATAGGATAAAACGGGTTTTTAATGAAAATTAACTTAGCAGATAGTTGATAATTTTAAGAATTTTTGTAACAAATAAATTATGGCAAAAAAAAAATTATAAAAAAATTGACATTTAGAAATTTTAAAAAACCACAAATGCAAATTTTTAAAAATAATTTTTTGGAGCAATTTATTTGTTAAAAAAAATTAAAAAATTGTCAAGTAACAGCTAACTTTAATGTCATGGGTTTTTATGGTTAAATTCGGTATCGTTGGAAAAGTCTTGACTTGGAGTTGTACGTTTTTAAGGTTTTATATCATTCTCACCGAAAGTCAATTTATGATAAGTATTTAGGCTAAATTCGAAAATACTCTATTTCTAGATACATATTTAAGAAATATATATATTATATATATTATATATATGTATATATGAAAAATATATCAAAATTTCATGAGGATACTCAAATGAAAGCTCTTGATGAGTGTAACATTGGGATGAGCTTATATCTTAAAAAAAGTCAGTAGTTAAAAAAGTACAATGCAATTTAAAAAAAGTAATTATTTAATAAAGCAAAATTTTATTTATTTACAGTTCACAAGATTGCTAGTTGTAATAGAAATTGTTAAGGTAATAATCAGATACTATATAAATGTAATAAAACCAATAAGTGAAAAAAATTCTGTACATTTATTCAAGTCAATTATTTTAACTACAAAAATAATTACACTATTTTATATATCTAGGTTCATTTTTTTTTCTTTTTATAAAACAGAGGAAACATTATTAATACTAATTTGCTCATTTGTAGCACATTACATAATTGTACCTATTATTAGACATAAATTACCATGTGATAATAAAATTAAAAAGTGATTACTTTAAATATCCGTGTATTAATAAGTGAATAATATTTTCTCTTAACGTTTCTTTTTACACAATGAAGAAAATATTATCAATGATTTATCACAAAAATTTTTGAATTTAGGAAGAAAAAAAAATATTTCCCGTCTATCATTATTCTATATTCACCGAAATACGAGGAATATTTTTTCTTTACGCAAATTAAATTTACACTGGCGTTTTTTAATTCCATTATGGCATTTTTGTGGTATATGTTTTTTTCTGTACACGATAAATATTTCAATGAATAAACATTATCATAATAATTATTTATAAAATTTTAGTAAATACACACACCTACGCACACTGTTTTAATTCAAAATAATCGTAGCAATTAATATTTAAATAAAATAAAAATAATGTTTATTCATTAGTATTAACTGTTTATACATTGACCCGTTTATTTTTTTAAAAATATTTAAAATCGAGCCACCTTATATAGTATACCCTTCATTAAATTAATAATTATTGTGCTTGTATACTTCTTTCAAACTTTATATTGAAAATCGTCAATTTTATTAATACTTAATGTAAAATTATTGAAGTACTCCGTCAATTGCTTGAATAACTCCATTCGTTGCTGGAATATTAGACGTCACAACTTGAGCTTCATTTACACGGACTCGTCCTAAAAAATATAATATAATTAAAACCCATAAAAAAAAGCCATAGGTTTCTGAAGCTACATTAATTTTATATCCGAACTACTTATTTCTTCATCAGTTTTTTTTTTTTTTTTTTTTTTTTTTTTTTTATCATAGGTCAAGCATAAATTATTTATGAAAGCATCTTCGAAATCGTTGAATATTTATCGATAATAAGAAAAAAAACTTTCTCTTAAATTATCTGGAAGTTAAAAAACTTACTACGTCCAATGATTTTAATAAATAATTCGCTTATTTTTATTTGTAATGAAAATTACTTCTTTTAATCATTTGGTACAAAAAAAATAGTTTCAAACTTTTAAAAATTGATGTAATAATTTTTTTTTTTTTTTTTTTTTTCAAAAATAATTAATTATGTAAAATGAGGACTAATTTGTTCGACATTGAAAAATAGGAAGAAAAGTGGAAGATAATAATAATACTTTTAATAATAAAGTTTAAACGAAGAGAAAGCTAGAAGAATGATAGGAAAATAATTACCTCCATTCTTCTGGATTCGGAGCGTGAATTGTGGACGAAGCGTGTCTTTCTGATGATAATACCTCATGCCAGCTGAGTAAAGAGTAGTAGGCATGATATGTTTTGACGCTATTGTTTTAGCAGCTTCCGGTCCATCAGTTTCACTCCAAACTGGTTGCCCAGTTTGTGCTGCTGTTGCCGCAAATGCCGCATCAGTTGGAGCAAAAATTGTATAAGTTTTTGTTCCTAAAATTTTAAATATAAATTATTAATATTTTTAAATGAAATGATTTAATAAGACATAAAACTTTAAATAAAATATACCTGTAAGAATTTCTTCAAGACCGGCTGCTTGGAGGATTCTCAAGAAAATTCCAAATCTTTGTTCCCGATCTGCAGCCAGTGTCTGCATTAAATCACCAACAGGAAGCGGGAACATAACTCGATCGACTGCGTGGGCAATTCCTTGAGGTATTTCAATATCACGTTTGTTTGGAGCTATTCTAGCGCCATTTATTGTTGTTACCTGTTTAAAAAATATATTACACAATAAATACATTGTTTCATTATTTTTTATTCAAAGTTAATTACCTTAACATCATTCCATTCGTGATCATGCATGTCGTAAACATTAACTCGTAATTGAGTTCCTGCTAAACTGACACCGGTCATTTCTTCTTGTAAAGATTCTGTTCTAAAATCACCTGGGATAACGTGATGTAGGAGAAGCTGGAAAAATAATAAGTTTAAGTATTAAAAATAATTAAAAATTGGTCAATACTTAGTTTGAAATTATTGTCCTGAATTCCTGTGAATAATTTTTAGTTATTTATATTTTCTGGACGTGAGCAAGATTTTAAGATTAAAAATAATTTTTGAAATCCAAAAGTGTAGACATATTTTTTACCCTCAAACAATTTTTGATAAATACACACAGAAAAAGAAATTATAAGAAAAACTATGATTGAGGAGTTGAGTTTCAAAAGGGTATCTTTTCATTTTTGATTAATTGAGACAAAAAACTGTTTATCTTTAATTATAAATATTTTTATTGAACTTTTTTAATTTAGCTATAAAGTGCTACGGGTTATGAAGCTACAATTCGATTTTCATTTAGAAATATTTATAATTCTCGAAGTACTTAATATTTAAAAAATCAAAAAACTGTTCTTTTAAAATATGAAAAGGTACCTTTTTGAAAATCAGCTCTTCAATTGTAACATTGTCATCCAGAACTAGACTTGAATATCTTCACTTTCATTGTTTTACATTTCAAAATTTACGATGTAACATCGTAAAAATGCGGATAAAGGTAATCAATACATGAATTTTTACGATTTAACATCGTAAATTTTGAAATTTAAAATTATGAAAGTGAAGATATTGAAGTCTATTCCTGCATGACGATAAGACAATTATAATTTTTTATTTGTGAAAAAATAATAAACTTGGTCTAAAAAAAATTATTTTTTACCATAACCAGTTCCTATATTTCAAAGATTTATTATCTTGAAAAATTTTAAGAATTTTTCTACTCAAATCAAGAAGATGAAATTCTTCAAAATTATTTACTTGATTCAAGTTATTTTTTTTATTTTTTATTATTATTAATAATTTCATTTTCTTCTAAAGAATTTTTTTTTATACAAATTAATTCGCAAAATAATTTCTTGAATCAAAAAAAAAAAAAAATATCTTGCATCAAGAATAATATTTTAAAGAAAATCTTTTTCGAAAAAAATTTTTAATGAAGCTTCGCATCATAAATGGTGCAATAATTAACATTAATAATTATTAATCATTAACGATAATAATAACTAACTACACTTACCCCACTTAAAAGTCGAGGGTTCTCTTTGAATTTCTGTTCGGCTTTTTCAGGTCCACCCAACTGGACTAAAAGCGCACGGAAAGCTTTGTCCGTTGGAATGAAAATTGTGTAAGGACCTGAAACAGTAACAAGTTGATTAATTTTTCAATGTAATTATTATCAATTCAATAATCATTTAAACCTTAAAATTGTATTACTTAAAAAAGTCTATTACGCACAACGGCAAGGCTTTTAATTATAGGAAACCACAACTTAATAATTAAAAATTCTAATCAATAGATTAGTTCATAGAAATCAACTCATACAATATTATAATTTATTTTTATTATAAAATAATAACAAACTGATGTAATGTGAGAAAATCGGACGACTTTTCGTAAATGAAATTGCGTAAAGAAGAACCCCGTGAGAACTTAAATAGTTTAACGAAAATAGGCTTGATATCATAAAAAACTTAAGAACAACAAATGATTTCACTTTTAAAACCATACTAAGCGATTTGCAATGCATAATAATGAATTTTGCTTCATAAGCATTTAATTGATCAATTTGCCATTATTTATATGGTATCTCGTTCAATATTTACGAATATTATAGTTCACATAATATAATATTACATGCATTAAAGTAGCACGTCGATTTTTCTTAATATGTTACAAGAGAAAATTTTATTCGGCTAACGACTTTTGTGTAATTTTAACTTTATTGCTGTTATAAATCTATAATCACAAATCACTTTTAACTTTCGCTAAAAAAAAAATATCGAGCGTTCTTATAAAAAAATTTATTAGCTTCGATTCAATTTTTGATTACTGGAAATTCTCTTTTAATTTGTTTCTTAGTTTCTTTGTACGTTTCTCATCTGACAAGTCCCGATTTATCAATATAGAGCAAGATTTTCCTTAATATAATTATTCTGATTACGATACACGATTCGTTATTTTTATATCAAAAAAATGGCTTGGTTAGATTTTTCAAAAGATTTAATGTATTTTACATTACAAAAAGACAAATTATTTTGAACAATTTAAAAATATTTTTATCAAATCTCCAGTTTTTAGTAGATTTTATAGAAATCTAACTATTGCATTGGTCCTCATATCAGAATTTTCCAAAAATTTTTGTATATTCTTACTCAGCTCGTTAATCTGAGTCAGAAAATGTATATGGTTCAAAAGTTTATATATGTATGTATATATATACGATATAACCGGCCTTATCTCGATTCCAACTCTCTCAATTTTTAACAGATTTTCTTTAAACTTAGCGTCCATATTCTACAGATAATTACCAAGGTTAAGTTCGAGGATGAGCTGAATGATCTATAACCGATCTGGTTATTTTAGAAATACAAGCTAATTCAAAATTTGAAAAAATTTTGAAAAATTCAACCTTCTTTGGCTTTACTTGCAACAACTTTTGAATGCAATAACTTTTCATATTTTTCTAAGTTGCATCTTGAAGCTAATTTAATAATCTTCAATTTCCATGATAATTTATTTCCCTCAATCAAGTAGATCACGAATAAGAACAGATTAAAAATTTCAAAAATCGCGAAAAAATTCAATTTTTTTTGGTTTTTCTTGCAATAATTTTTGAATGCAATAACTTCGTTTTTTTATGTTATATTTCTTCAATTGCTAGACATTTAGTAATACATTATGAAATCTATTTCCATTTCGACTGCCGAATGGCCTTTTTTTACATTTAGTTTTAATTGCACAAAATTTTACACCTCAAATTTTAAGAAATATTTAATCATTCTCAGAAATTAAAAAAAAATTCATTCGAGTGCCAAAATTTAAGATTTCATCAAATTATGATTTTTGTTGCCGTATAAAATGTTAACAAGCTATTTTCAACGTAAAATCTTAAAAAAAAAAAAAAAAAAAAACAACATTTCTTCTTGAAATGCAAAAAGTAAAATTGAAAATAATTACAAAGTAAATTTTTTTATATTTTTCTAAAAAAATGTATTAACTATCAATTTCGTAGACTTTGAAATCTAATTTCCAAGAACTTATAAATTTGTCGACTTTATCAAATTATTGAAACTTCTAAATAACAAAAAATCAATATTTACCAGTATCATTGAGTACTTTATCTAATCCTGATTGCCGAAGATATTTAGCCATTGCAAACAAGCCTTCTCTCTTCAAAAGATTCGCAATCGTTTCTCCGCTATTAAATTGATTGATGGTATTATCAAAGTTGATCGTATTTCTTCCTTGATGAAAATCGTCAATAATCAAATTCTCTGACGCAACACTATTAATCGAACCAATGGTACTAGTAACTGGCCTAGGTGTCGCAGTAGTAGAGGGATTCCCTAGATTCGTTGAGAAATGAACATAAGACGAGGAGTGGGGTAAAAACGTTGAAGAAGGCGTTGTTATGATTTCGTTAACTGGCGCCATGGTAGGAATGAAATGATTTTTCTGTGCAATAACTATCGGTGATGATCCAATCCTATAATTTGCCGCAGTTGTAAGTCTTTGACTCGACGGAATGAAACTCGAGATTGAGTTATAAATATTAGCAGATGGTGTTGAAGCGGATGTTACGTAGTTATCAGTTGAAATTACAGAGTTTGAGGTTACTGCCGCGTAAGGTGAATAATCTCTTGTTAGCTCACTGTAATAACGGACATCCATCAATTAGTTGTTATAGAAAGTTTTTAAAAATACATTTATTAGCTTTAATACTTACTTATTATGATATTTTGTTACATTTGGTATTTCTGCATCTGTATACTTAACAGTCGTTGTCCTAATATTAATGATAGGCCTGATAGTCGTGGGTCTAATTGTTGTTGGCTTAACAGTAGTTGGTTCAGCAGTTGTTGATGGCTTGTAGGTCGTTGGTTCTACAGTAGTTGTAGTTGTAGAAGGTGTAGTTGTAGTTGTAGTAGTCGTAGTTGTAGTAGTTGGCTTAGTTACTGTCGTAATGGGTGTTTTATCATCTAAAATAGGACTTTTGGAGCTTGGAGGTAATTTCAATTCGCCATTTTTTATCTTCTCTACAATTGTTTGTACATCAGAACTATTGTCCTTCCCGTTGTTTCCCTTCACACCTTGTACTTTGTAACTACCGTCAGATTGTTCCTCAAGAACCACAAAAGTCACCTTCTTTTCAGAATTCTGAATTGGTACTTTGCCAACTTCTTCCAATTTGCCATCATCTTTGTGCTTGAGCACTTCAAAGTCCGCGCCAGGAGGTAACACTCCCTTGGCTAGTTCTTCCAGAATAGTGCTTGCAGATTTACCAGTTGTGGGAGCACTCGTAGTCGAGGCAGTTTTGGTATCCAAAGCTTGGGTTACTGTTTGAAACTGACTGGAACCTTCATTAGGAATAATTGAAGACAACCCGTTCGGCGCTTGAATAACTTGGAGTTTCTTCCCATTCGGCAGAACCAAGTCACGGGTTGTAACATTTTTCTCAATTTCAGCCTCAGAATTTTCCGCAAGCGCAAGTTTCAATTGCTTCAGCAACAAATCCTTTTCTAAACTCTTTGTTTTCAACGTTGCCCTCTGGGTTGCCGGTTTCTCCGTTTGATAAATAATTTTGATTTGCGGTTTGTTTTTACCACCACCTAAAAACTGGGGATTTTGAGCTTGGATCAGGGACAAAAGTTCTCTGGGAATATCTTGAGTGAATTGATCTTCTTGAATACGCTCTTGTCGTGGCCGATGAGTCGTAACTTCTGGTCTTGGTGTAACTGGCTTAGCCGTTGTGGTGAATTTTTTCTGATGATTTGCAATTGCTTTTAGGAATATTTCTGATTCTGCTGGAGTGATTCTGCGGGAGGAGGGTGAAGCCAACAGTGCAGGAGATTGTGTAATAGGCTGCTGAGTTGTGGTCGTAGTAGTTGTTGTAGGCTTGGGTGTAGTTGAGGTCAAAGCTCTTAATTGCTGAAGTCTCAATAATTCTTGCTGCCGTCTCAGTTCCTGCTGTTCCAAAATCAACTGCTCTCTTTGTTTTCTCAAGAGTTCTAGTTCCCGTTGCTTTTCGTAGTAGCTTTGAAGCTGCAAAGTAGCTGTTGGGTCATTGAAAAAATTCAATTCGTCTGGTGAATTACGAAAGTTGATTAATGGTAAGTCGCTGGTTTGAAAGGCGCTGAACGGATTCAGTCCTGTTGGAGCAAAGTTCTGTCGCGGAAACTGGTACTGCGACTGTGCAGTTTGGAAAAATGGACGGTCTGACTGTTGAGGCTGTGGCTGTGGCTGTTGCTGTTGTTGCGGCTGCTGGAATTGCTGTTTCAGTGGATCCACTCGATATTTGGCTAGGGTAAACAAAGTATTGACTAAAAATCCGAAAATAAAATGAAGAAATGTAGTTTACGGAAATCAAACTTACCGAAATTGAAACGACGTTGATGCTGTTGAACATCATTTAAAATTTGCTGCTGCTGCGTTGTTGACAAGCGTGGTCGTGGGTCAATTGGCGGTTGGAACTGCTAACAGAAAGTAGAAATCATTATTACTTCCACTGATAAAATGATACCTCGTAATAATCCAATAAATTTTCGTTATGGTAAAGTATCTTTATGGTAAAAACTAATGTAAATGGTTTAGTTTTATTCTGAGAAACTGCAATTTCATTAACGCAAGAGGAAACTGACCTACAGGTCGTCTATATTCATTATTCCCGTACGTTAATTTGTGCCACGGGTTGCTGTGGTGAGTTTCTCTCTACTCCGCATATAATAACGCCAAGTAGAGCTCCAACACTCGTAGAATCTCTTTACTTGAATTAGGACCAAGATGATGGCGTATACAACAGTCAACATCTTAAGAGACTTTTAAATAATGTGAGTTATAACTGCGAGAAAGCAACTAACATTTTCATCACGATTAAAATAGTAGCATATAATTTAACTAGATTTGTTATCAGATTTTATCATCTTATATCACTTATTACTAATTATTAAAGTACTGAATTATGAATTATAAATTTACGCTAAATCAACAAAAAAAAGTAATTTCTTTCCAAAGATTTAAAGTTATTAAAAAGTTATCGTACGTTGTATGTTGATGAAAAACCATATTGTTAAAAAAAAATAATTTTGATTCAAGAATACCGCAATTTTGCACACCAATAAAAAAATTAACTTGATCCAAGAGAAGAAATCTTGAAGTAACAATACCATTTTAAAGAAATTTATTCTTTTGAGTCAAGAAGATAAATTCTTGAGCTAAGAAATTATTTTTTATTTGTGTAATATTTGTGTATAAAACCGATTGTTGCGCTTCAAAAATTTCTGGCTTTGAATTTTATCATTTTGGCTCAAGAGACCAATATCTAATTTTAATTGATTCAAGAGTATATCATTTTCATTCGATAGATCAAATTTTTTATCCATGGATCTTGCAAAAACAATTCTCTTTAACTAAAAATAATTTCATTGTTTTTACTTGAAGAACTAGTTTCTTTATTATAACAATACAAAAAAAAATTGAATTTTCACTTCAAAACACAAGAAAACGCATTTAAGATTTTTTTTATGGGATAGTAGCAGAAATTCAAGATTTTTTAGTTTTAAAGGTATTTTTTAAACAAGCCGCACGGTAAAAAAAAAAAAAGAAGGAAAAATTACATTATATAATGTAACGTGGTGCTTCATAAAAAAAAACTAGAAAAATGACAGTTTCAGATTGTAATTATTACATATTTTGTAAGAATTAGATTGTAAAATGTAAATAAAAAGTACATTGAAAACTCTGAAAATTAACATTCAAAGTTTGAATTTATGAAAATGTTATTTCGAAATGCAATTTTTCTAGTTTTTTATACACAGAAAAAAAATTAACTTGAATCAAGTAAATAATTTTGAAGGATTTTATGTTCTTGATTTGAGTAAAAAAATTCGTAAACTGAGAAATTATTTTTGGCTTAAGCAAATTTCAATCAATTCAAGAATTTTTCGTCTTGACCCAAGACAATGAAACTCTTCAAAATTATTTTCTTGGTTTAAGAATTTTTCTCTTAATTCAAGTTAATTTTTTTTTCTGTGTATGAAGCGAAGCTTATTACTGTTTATAATGTAATTTTTACATTTTTCTTTTTTGCGTGGGGTAATATTTTGAAGAAGCATTACAGTGTAATTCAATCATCAAAATATATATATGTGTATCTCATTAAAAAGCAATAAAATTCTTCCGAACTACTTTTTGCTCATTCTCGAGTTTTAATTCATTATTTTTCCATTCAATTTCTTGAATAAAAAAAAACAATACTTCTTAAAACAAGAGTGAAATGAAAAAAAAAAATACATTTATATTTTTTTCCCAAGTTTATGTATTGTATTATAACTTTCACTTATCCCTTAAAATAATGACCTTCATACGATAAAAGATTACATTTACCGTACGTAAGTTATGATTAACATCGCCATGACCTCCATGATCATAAGTAATACCCAAGACTAAAATTAAAATTCAATTTTCCTGAGGGTATGATAGTTTTAATGCAATATTATTATGATTATTGGATGAAAATAATAAATATAGATGAGTTATAATAGTAAATTTGCGTGCAATATGAAAACTGATGTGAGTAAGAAGTTAACTCGCTTAGAAAGTTTCATCAACAATCTTTATGTATAAGCATCTATTAAATGTATGTATAAATGTATAATATAGGTGTATCAATACTTAGAGAAACGCGTTCTTTGAGTAACTTCTGGTGGTAAGGAAACAATGCAGCGTGGATGTGAATTCACACGAACATCAGACAACTTTGAAATTTTTCGTTGTTTATACAACTAACATTATATTAGCGGAGAGAAAATATAATCTCAGCTAAAAATCTTCCATATGTATACCTTTATACTCTTTCTCTGCAGTAAACTCTTTAAATCTGATGTAATTTCCTTTGTTTGAAATATTATTATAAAATTAATTTTAATTCAATGTAAGCTAAAACTTTTAAGAGCTTAAACATAATAATTTTATGTGACAATTTCGAGATATTTAGAATAATTCATTATGTTTGTTAAATTAATTAATTTAATATTTTATTTTAATTGAGTTATTGTTAAATAGATGAATTATATTTTTGTGAAGCAAAAATTAAAAATTACGAGAGCGTTTTGTAGGACGAGATATTTTGGCGAAAGTAAACTGGAAAGTTGGCAGGTGTAAAAGATAATGTGCGTTTTAATTTTGTTCGAGACAAGACCCAAGAATAAGAATAAACGGAATGAAGAATTTAAAGTTAAGAAAGAAATTTTTAAAAAGAATAATTGATTTGTTTCTAAATGCAATTGGCTTTTCAAAATTCAATGTGATTTATTTAGAAGAAACGTGAATAAACATCAAAGTGACACAATTTTTTTTTCTTTTCAGTGAAAGTTATTGAAAAAATGGATCACTGACTCTATTTTCGTCAGTTTCAAACTTGGAAATTTAATCAACTTGCGAACTTTTTTTCTATTAGTTCTTTCGACAGGTGAAGTTTAGAAACTATTTTAAGATAGATTTTTAAGGATAATTATTTCGTCATCTAATATTTTTTGACAGTCGAAAGTTATTCTATTATAAAACATGACGTACACTTTCGTTTCATATGAGCGGATCATAAAAATCTAAAAGTCCGTAAAAGATAACATATAATGTAGGAATAAAAATTTGGTGTTTCTCGTTGTTTTGCTCCGCGAATTTGAAAAATATTTTTTAGCTAAATGAACACCTTATTATTTAATCAGTTTCAATTTTCTCTGCATCAATTTTTTCGCTGAGATATCCAAGACTTCATAAATAAAAATTCTTCTTTCATAACAACCGATAAATGTTCATAAAATTAAAAATGTATTTTTTTTTTTAGCAAAATTAGATTATTTATTACATAAAAATCGATCCGAAAAAAATTTTCAAAATTATGCGAAAAAAGAAACACGTTTTTTGAAATTATTTGATGACGATATCGCTTGAACGTATCAACTGATTTTAATGCGGTTTGTAACAATTGACGTTGTTATACTGAGTTTGGGAGCTGATTATGCTATAAGAGTGATTGGTATAACAGTTTAATTGCATCAAAAAAAAATTTTTTTTTTTTTTTTGAAATTTTTAGACGTCTTCTAACTTCACTATAGTAATTTGAGCTACTTTAAAAAATTTTATTTCTATATGAAGGTAATGACTAATGCTTTCAAATTGTTTTTACATTTATTCTATTATTTATCAACTACACAAAAATGAAAATTAAAAATAATTTTAACTACGCGGCATTTTGTCAAATATTTTTTTTTTCATTTTAGTTCCTGTGATAACTATACTTATATTAATTAAAAATCCGTCATTTTTTTTTATTTCAGATCAGATAGAGAGATCAATCACCACCAACCATTCAGGTCCATTTTTTTGGAGAGGGGAACTTCAGCGCCATTTTTCTAATTTAAAAATAAATTTTTTTGTCTTCATTTTCATTTTTGTGCAGTTAATAAGTAATAGAATAAGTGTAAAAAAATTGAAAGCATTAGTCATTACCTTCATATAGAAATAAAATTTTTAAAATAGCTTAAATTTTAGGCTGCTACACAGAAAAATAATTTACTTGAATCAAGTAAATAATTTTGAAGAATTCCATCTTTTGGTTTGAGTTAAAAAATTCTTACACTAAGAAATTTCACTTGGTTTAAGTACATTTTATTTGATTGAAGAATTTTTTGTCTTGATTCAAGACAAAGAGCTTCTTCAAAATTATTTTCTTCGTTCAAGAATTTTACTTTTGATTTAAATTAATTTTTTTTCAGTGTAGACCACTGGGTCCCCTTAAGATTTCTCATAATCAATCTGGTCTAATTCGTTCAAAATTTTAGAAAATCTAAGTTTGAGGAAACCCTTAGGAATTCCGCAAATGATGTTTCAAGCGGTCAAACCATTCAAAAGTTACCAGAGACTTACACCTACCCACCGATTTTCATCGCAAGAAGTTAAAAATTTTTTATATTTTTTACAAGATACAAAATTGAAATAAAAAATATTTACATCATTTTGTGTAACTTAATTGAAGTTGAATTTACCCTTAAATTTATCATTTTTACCGATTTCGAAAAAATAAGAAAAAGTTTATTTCTCCTTTTTGTAATACTTATAGAATACATCCATAAAATTTTATAGAAAAAAAAAAAAAAAAAAAGCTTAGTCTTCTTCATTAGCTAAATTTTCAAAATTTAAATTTCTTTCTAAAAAAATTTTGTTCTTTACCGCTCTTTATAAAACTATAATTAATAAGTTCAATATTCCAACTTATTGAAATAAAAATAAAAGTGATCGAAATAGGGAAACCAATTTAAAATTGAATACAAAAATAAAGACGAGCAGTAAAGAAAAAGTAATGATCGGTCATAAAACTGTTGAGTTACTTTCATAATGTAATAATTTAGATATTACCAGAAACTATTGATCTCCTCTCTCCTTTCATTTTGCAGCCTACAAACTGAGGAAGCTACTGCGTTCATTGCTCGACCATTCACTGACCCGAACGTTCATCTGATTTCAAGGAAATTAAGTGCTCGTCTACATATTACATAACTATCACGAAAAGATATTTAAATAAAAATAAAATATGGTGAATACAGAAAATTAAATTGAAAAGTATTTTAATCCCAGAAGATTTTATTGCAACATTATTAACTTGCAAACTATTTCATTGAGCAATGCCCTGAATTCGTAAAAATTAATTACTCTTACACACAATTTTATTTATTTTTTTTTTTTCTTATTAAAATATATGATGCTGGAGTGCACTTTTTATGATTGCGCTCTGATTACATCGGCATTAAACTAGTAATTTATTGAAATGCCTGGAGGAGAATCACTTTTCTCAAGAATCTTACTACACGATATAGTACTTTTTTTTTCTTTATGTATTTTCATCAGTGAAAGGGATGACCGGTTGCATCGGACTTCCCTTTCTTTTCTGGTCGATCTTCGATCCTTTTACATACTTTAGTTTACTTACAGCCAGTAGCTCTAAATGGAAATAGACTAGAGAGGATACACACCGCACTTAGATGAGTTTATTTTTTATTAACATCAACATTGAGATAATTATCTTGAGCGTGATGTCTCTTAAGTCCAGATAAGAGTAAAACCGTTGAGACATCTTCTAACCAGTAAAGAGACTTTCTCATTTTTTCACTACGGAATAATAATTACTCGATCAAAATCCAGCTATTATAGTTTTATTTATTCCAAGTTACTACTTCCCTGAAATCTTTTAAAATGGTAGTTTATTATTGAGCAAAAAAATTAAAACAATAAATTTGACGCTTACTTGCCGCAAAACACTATCGTGTCTTTTGATATTGTTAAAAAATAATTTTATGGTTTGTTAATTAATTTAAATCTTTTAATGTTTATTTCTTGTTGGTAAATGCAATATTCCACTACTTGATCTAAGGAAGAACTTGAAGACCGGAAGTTATACTGTCAAGTTCTAAAGAGAAATCCTAAGGTGCTCTGAACCCGAGCTCAACAGAGGAACAAGTTATAAGTTTTATTTTACTTTTTCCATTTAATGGAATTTTTCAAAGTAGAATCATCGTCTAACTATTTACAACAAATATAAATTTTATGACTATTGTCTAAAAAGTAATTAATTATATTACGAAATTTCTATACATAACGGCTGAAGCTATATACATATATATGAACGGATCATTGAAGATTTACGGCAATGAATTCTCACTATATATATTAAATCTGAGGTTATTTATTTTTTTTTATATTTTATATATTTGTATATTTATATAAGAATGAAAGTTGTTTTTTACCAATAAAATGTGTGATAATAATTTTCTCTTTCAATAAGTAATGAAAGTGTCTTCGAAATAAATCTTTCTTTAAATTCTAAATTATAGAGGGTATAATTAACAAAATTATATTGTTTTGTTGTTCTCAATGTGATTTTAAACGTTTTATTATAGAACTATTTGTCAGTATAATTATAGCTGTCATTTTAAATTAAACTTTTTAATTAATTTTTTTTCCAATTGAGTCATTCTTCATTGAAAAATTGTTTATTACGGAAGTTATATTCTTTTTATGTTTTTTATTTACTTATTTATTGGATGATTTTTTAAAAACTGAATGTTTGAGTAATTTTTCGCTAAAAAAAAAAAAATTAATATTATGAATATTAATTTTAGGAAGATAATTAATGTATAACATACTTTTGAAGAATTACTAATTTTAAATGTGAACAATCCATAGATGGAAGGTACGGAATTCGCTCATTAACGTCTTTTTAGCTTAGAAAAACTATGAAAGGGTGCCCTGGATCTTCCTATATGGAGAGAAGGGAGTAAGAAAAAATAGGAAAGAATTCAATTTAGGTCGGACTAAATTTTTTGAAGTAAAGAAAAATCTATGGTAAGTTTTAAACTATTAAAATTTATTATTTATTTTTATATAAAATACCTAATAATTGAAAAAGTCTCAAAAAGGTTTGTTTAATGCAAAAATAAAAATACAAAATTTTGATAAAACGAAAAAATAGTAATACTTCATCGCGCAATGATAAAAAATTTTAAATATTTAAATTCAATTATATATACTGTATCGATTTAGTTCTCTACAAAAATTCAAACTAATTCAAGACCAAGAACAAATTGATTTTCAAGATCAATATGAGTTAAATTTTCTTATGAGACTCAAATAAAACAAATTATTTCAAAATAAAAACAAGACCTACTCCAAAATTATTCTATTGAACTTGCTCCAGAGTGAAGCCATTATTTAATTGTTGCGTTATTGTTTGCAATCGTTTATGATATTTTGAAAGTGCAAAAAAATTTTTAATATTCTGTAAAATTTTTTTTTAAAGTTCCGAAGTCCCATCAACTTTATTCTCAAAAAATTTCTACAAATGCTGGAAGCTCTTGGTTTAAACTAAGTTATTCTTTTAAAAATATCGCTGTCAAAAAAGTTTTTTATTCAACTTTGTTTTTTTTAAAAGAATTTTTATGATCTTCGGTTGATTTATTTTTTTAATTTAAATACTTTTGTGTTAAAAGTAAGTAATTAATTGCTCTAAGTTTAAATTTTGTCGATTCATACATTCAGAATAAATCGATGTCTGTAAAAATTTATTGAAACTTGTTCAAAGCCCTGTCGAATTCTCAATACTATTTAAAGCTATAATAGATCATGTTTTCTTCTTTCATAAATAAAGTAGACAAACTTTCAATCAAAAAAAAAAGTTTCAATCGTCAGGAAAAAATTAAATGCATTAAATATTTTCTTAGAATTTTTAAAGAAAATTGAAAACCTCATCTTTCAATTAAAAAATACTATTTTACCAAAAATTAAACGTCGTGTCTGGTTTAAGTTTTTACAATAACTATGAATATTATAAATTACAATTGAAAATCATTTTTGAAAGAAGAAGTTCTGGGTAAAACTTTCAGGTTTTTCCGACTGACTAAGAAACCTTCTCATGTCATATATTAATACGACCACGTGTGTACAGCAACATTTGTGGTAGCAATTAACCGGAATCTTTTGAATTCACAAGGAAATGTATAATTTTCATTATTTTGTTATATAAAAAAAAAGAAAAAGGAATAAAAAAAGAGAAAGATTTTATACCGGATGTGAACGAAAAAAATTTAGTAAAGCTATATAATGCATCACATACTCATTCGTTTTTCTTCTTCACTTTTATTTAATTCAAAATTTGCATTTTGATTTTACTTTTTAATTATATATAAACTTAACCATGATGAGATTATTTTTTTACAAATGAAATTAATTGCAAACTCTGATTTAATGTTAACAATCAAGCTTGGAATTTTTTTCGAAATTAATTTTATTGAAACAAAAAAAAAAGTGTAAGCAAGAAAAGGGAAAACGTGTATTCAATTTCCATTGAACTTAGTCACACGCTTTTCACTAATATCTAGTCAACGCGCGTAGGTAGACAGAAATGGAAATTACCGTTGTATTATGTGTATCATCTATTAATAAAAAATAATAATGAAAACGACCGTGTACAATATAATCTTTCCCACAGTGCGTATTCTCCAACATGAGAGTGAAAGGTGATCATATATATTTCAATGTTTCAATTCTTATGTCAGCTAAGTTATAGATGGTAACACACTACCTTGAAATTTTCGAAAATCGACATTTTAACTTCCTGCTTTAATTAATTATTTTCAAAAAATTGCAAGTTGTTTATTTCGGTCTGATTTTATTGGGTCTCCACATTTTGAGGTCTTAAAAGGTTTATGAAGACTCAAATCTGATCAGAATATGACGTTAATTAGTAGAGCATTTCAAGAATACTTATTTAAAAAACAGAAAACCAAATAATGATTTTTCTGAATTTTTTTTCAGATAATTTTCAAATTTTTTTACTATAATAAAAAATAGTTTAAATTGTTTATGAACTATTATCAAAATTACAACTATTAGAAAAAATAATATTGTTCTTTTAGTCAAACCTCTTTAATTAGGACAAATTTAATGAAATTAATCATGACTGAAGAAATAATGAGTATTTAGACCAATTTTTCATCAATCGGAAAATTAAGTTGGGTTGACTCCAATTAATTCAAAATTTTAAATGTATAAAGTGAAATGTGTATAGATCACGTGCAAAAATGAAAGAGTACCGAATTCTACGAAGTAAAAAAAAGTAGAGAAAAAATGACAGCCAAATTTACAGATGAGTTTACCGTTTACCGCTGCTACTTGTCATGAAAAACAGTCACGATATTTATTTTTTGTAATAGTTTGTCTGAGAAATAAGCAAAAATTTTTTAATTTGATCGCTTCTATAGAAGTTATAAATTTTTTAATCTCCATAGAAGAAATTTACAGTTTTTTTTTTTTTTTTTTTCAGACAACTAATATTTCTACTAAATAATTTTTTAATTATTCTGAAGTGGAGTTTAGATTTATTTTCGATAAAAAATTTACTTTTCATCATTTCTTTTGAAAATTTTTAATTTTTATATTACGAAAAATTTTTAATTTTTAATTTTTAATTTTTACATTACGAAAATTTTTAATTTTTAATTTTTATATTACGAAACAATTTTTTTTAAACTAATCGTATACATTTTCTCGTAGAATTTATGAGTAATTAACAAAAAAATAATAATTAAATTTATTTTTTTTTTTTTAAAGAAGAATCCTATTTATAATCTAATACTTTCGATATTATTTAATTTTTTTGTCAATATTATTAATTGATCAATTATAAAACTATTTATACCATGCATAAATGTAAACTAAAAGTTATATGCCAAGGTGGTGTAATCTTATAAACAAGAGGGGGTTTATATTTATGTATAACATCTGTAATATATTTATTTCTCTAACTCGTTCTTTAATTTAACTAATTCGATAATTAAACTCGGCATAATTACACTTCATTAAGCATTAAAAACAAAAGTTAACTGAAATGAAATTCGTTTATTTGGTAATTCAACGTTTTATTATTATCAGGTAGAAAAAAAAAATATAAATGAGTTTTTACATTACTAATATTACAGTGTTTTAATTTTATTTTCATTTACAAGAGACTGTTCTAATGACTTCCTTTTAGCAAATTTGCTCCATTAGTCTACAGACCAGAGATTATGTAAATTACCTTTCTGCTTTATATCCCTTAATTATAACATCGTAAAAACAAATTAGATCTATTTTTATGATTTTTATGTCTGCATTATCTTAAAACTCACGCATATATAAATTTAAACAAATAATTATAAAAAATTTAGTGAAGAAATGACATACAATTTAAACACACATCACTACCAATCATCGATAAATGGCGTTTTAAATTGCGGTTTGTAGCAAATGAAAGTCGAACTCAATTCATCTTTCACCCACTGACTGACTGACATTTGACCCTTTTCTATGATAATTTTTTTCCCGCTTAAATTTCGTGACCGATCAATATTATGTTTAAATATTTTCACATAAATTAACATATTAAAAATAAAAAAAATTCTTACTGTTGAAATATCAGGATTGGCATCAGCTTCAACAAAATCGCTTGATGTAGCAATAAATAATCCCCAAAGCAACCACTGAAATTCTTTAAATTTAATTCGGCCCATTTTAAAAAAAAAAAAATAAAATTTTCAAATTATATAATTCACGTCACTGAATGACCACTTAGTAACAAAATTCCAAGTTAGATTTAAAGATAAAACATTAAACAAGTAAAGTAGCAATAAAGTGGACGCCGATATTTTTGGTGCTGAAGTCTTGCAAGTTTGAGAACGGGGTTGAGACTACTTGAGATCAGAAAAGACAGGAGAGTTTTACTTAGTTCTTCTCTGGGGGATAAGACCACCAAGAGAGTAAGAAGGGAAAGAAGGTGGGAGATTAGTTTTACGCAGATCGGTGAACGTGAGTGCTCTTACGCTTATTTTTTAATTCACTTTGTAATCATTGTCTTCTTTTCTAGTTTTTCTTTAATTCATATCTTAGTGGGACTTCAATTAGTGGTACAGTAAATACATCGGTGTGGGATGACTTTAATACTAATATAAGTTAATACTTAGCAGTACCTATTTTGGTTAAAAGTTGAGAAAAAAAATTTATAAATTCTTAGATTGTAGGAAAAGAAATCATTGATTCTGTGGGAAAAAAAATGTTGTGAAGTAACTGATTTAAGTTTTAGATAATCATCATTATAAATTATGTACTTAGTAGGAAATAAAAACACTTGTACTTTTAGAAATTTAAAATTTACTAATTTCTTCACCTTCACCTTCTTTAAGACTTATTAAACTTTTAAACTCTGAAGAGAATAAAAACCCTTTCATTTTTTATTATAGGAATTTTTTATTTTACAAGTGATGATGATTATATTTTTTGATTTTACTTTTATTGTAAATAATTTATCAGCCCAGGGTATTTGAACATTAATGACCTCCTTTCGATTGATCCGGAAAGAATCCGACCCACATATATGGAAAAAAAACTTTCTTTCTCTCGACTGATTAAGAGGAAGAAGAAGAAAAAGAAGAAGAAGAAGATCCTAGGTTGGAATGCAGCCGGACATCCTTTCACCTTTCTTTTAATCTTTGACAAATCTCTATAGATTTTTCGTCGAGAAAACTCACCATTCATAAACAATTAATCTGTAATCATCTTACGTAAGATACTGTATTTAAATTTATCGTGAGATAGATATTAATCATTTGGTAAAAGTATTAAAAAAACTTCATCTTCCCACTAACTTTTTTCCTCAATCGTGTCGTATACTTTTCTTTTCATTTGCAGAATTTTATCCTGATATTATATAAATTTTTATATGTTTACAATGACAATTAATAGCGCTCTTGAAGTATTGTTTTGAAACTAGTGTTTTATTTTTTTTTATTTCGAAGTATGTAATGTGTTACTTTGTTTTTCATTCGATAATTATAAATTTATCTCGAATTCATATTAATGAAGGAAAAGAGGAAAAAAATATAAAAGACAAATGATAGATAGTCGAAGCGTCATGTCATGGGAAAAAAAAAAATATAATTCCCTTTTCAGTTGTTCGTTAGCCGTTTCACAGCTTCGGCGAAAGAGAGCGGAAGTTAATGTGTGTAAGATTTTCACGGCGATTGCTATTATAACATAATCTTATTCGCCGATATTAAAAAAAAAAAAAAATATGTGTACACACTTGTAATTATCTAATGAATTTTTTCAGTTCTGAAAATATTATTATTGAGTATAATACTGAAGTTAGCAGTCAGCTGTTAATTTTAAAAATTTTTTTAACAAATAAATTACAATAAAAAAATGCTTCTAAAAATTTTCACTTGTAAATTTTATTAATTTTTACAGGTGAAACTTTTTAATTTAATTTTTTTTTTTTTAATAATTTAATTTCTATAAATATCTAAAAAAATTTTTATGTTTGTCAACTTTAGCGTCATTATTGAGTGAGATACTGTCAGAAAAAATTGAAAAATAAAAAGAATAAGTTCGCGCCGAAGAAAAACCTATATTGATTAAAAAAAAAAAAAATTATCATTTAGAAGAGAGGTCAACCCCATTTTGGGCCATAGCGAGGTGAAAAATTAACAGTTTTTAATTTGTTTCATTCTGCTTGTTTTTACGGCGCATTTATGATAAAAAAATGTCGTAAAAGGAAAAAATAAAGATTTCAATAGCTTTTTTGCCTTAAAAAATTGGCTTTCATGTTTTTGAATAAAATTTCTATTTTATTTTTTTTTTTGATATATATTTTTTTTTGAAAAGTACATAACAAAAAAACCAACAATTTAATTAAAAAATTGATCAATTTAATCAAAAAAAAAAAAAAAAAAAAAAAAATTAACATGGCCAGCCATAGGTTGACCCCACTTGTAAATAATTACCAAAAAAAAAAGTATTTTTTTTTACATTTCAGTCTTGTTTCAAAATCTTCAGTTTTCTTGATTTACAAAATTATTTTAAATTTCATACAATTTTGTAAAATCATTTTCAAGACCCGAGAGATTTATTGTCATAAAATTTTATATTTATTTTCATAAAGTATAATTTTATAAAATTTCAGGACAACTTTATATTTTCGGTTCAAGAACTAGTTTTCTTATTTACAACGGGAAGAATATCTGAAAAAGAAAAAATAAAATTTTAATTTCAACATTTTCTAAAACTTTTTTTTTACTTAGAAAAAAATTTTCTTATAAAATTTTATCAGACCATTTTTCGCATCAAATTTCATAAAATTTTAAAAAAAAATTTTTCTCTAAGTAAAAAAAAAGTTTTAGAAAATGTTGAAATTAAAATTTTATTTTTTCTTTTTCAGATATTCTTCCCGTTGTAAATAAGGAAACTAGTTCTTGAATCGAAAATATAAAGTTCTTAGAAGAAAACGAAATCATTCTTAATTGAAGAGAATTTTTCTTGAATAACAAACTTAATTATAACGATCGAAATTAATATACCTTTAAATTAAGTGACAATAATTATCGATTGAAGGTTTCGGTCATTCACATCAAGATTAAATTCAAGACAATACATTTTTTAAATAAAACTAGCAATATTCTTGAAAATAAATTTGTTTTTGGATCAAGATTATTTCTTCTGAATCAATATAAATTTTTTATTAGTTTATTTTTCACTAGACTAAATCACAATTTTTTTTTTCAGCATTTTCATTCAAATTAGTTACTTTATTGAGAGTTTATTGAGAGAAAATTAGTTAATTTATTGAGAGAATATAGTCTAAATAACAAGTTAGTTACATGCCTATAAATAATTATAAAAAAATATTCAAAACAATTTTGTAAAGATCAAAAACACTGAAATTTGATTGAAAACTACATTTTTAATTTTAAAGATTCTTCAAATTCCAATAACACTATTCCATTTAACTCAGCTCTTTTTCATAGACCACCGCACTTTCTATAAAAAAAATTTATTTTAATTTTCCTCAAACGATAAAGTATTTAATAATTTCGAAATATTACATCAGGATAATTTCTTTTGGCACCTAAAAGAAGAAATAATTAATCACCCAGGGGCCATAGAACTCGGCAGTCTCCAACATAATAAAAAAATATATTTTGTTAACAAAGAAAAAAATATTAAGGCCATTGTCATAGCATGGAACCACAGTAAGAAAATGATTTCTGTATTTATATACATTTATCTTAAAATAAATGCTTGGCTTTATTACTTTTTCTTTAAAATTTAAGTTCTGTAACTATTATATAAATCCAAGTTGATTAGTGCTCTTCTTTTATGTCCTTCAGAAAAAAATTCCCAATGAAACACGAAATAACAAAACAGAAAAATAATTGCTAAGACAATTTGTGGACAGTTGTCGTGTCGATGTTGCAAAAGTAATCAACGAAATGCCGCGTTTTATGCGAATGTGCGGGTGACAACCAAACCGATGCGGTGTGTTATTAACTGAGGACCAAGTGGGTACACGAGGATCGTAATGATGAAAACCACAACAATAAGGATTATCTTCACAGCTATAAAAATGTTTGGCTATAAGGTTTTTTTACCACAGATAAGGCTCATCAAAAAACTAATAAAATTTTTCAGTCGCAAATTTATTTTAAAAAAAGTAACTCTTTGATTGTCGATTAATTTCTACAAAATATGAAATATGAAACGTTTTTGTTCATTGATTAAAACTTTTGCCTTCTGCTATTAAAGAAGATCTAGCAATTAATATAATAATATATTTTTAATTATATATATATATATATAACAAAAGCCATCAAGTGTGAAGTAACCAATGTAAAGGAAATTACTCGAGACATTCTTCCTATCTCATTACACTCCCGACATGACGCAACTTGCTACTTCTGCTGAATAAATCTTATATATTGCCATAAATAATATTTATACCGAGCTTCCTGGTTGTAGTACAGATGTAAAGATAAATACTTTGTATTTATCAATGAAACGGATTCAATTTAACATTTTCTCTATAAACTATTCTATATACACATAGAAGTAAGAGAAAACAATTTAAACCAAAAAATTTCACTATTTTTAATCATGCAATTAATTTTTTGAACTAAGAAATTTTTCCTGAAATCTCATACTTTCTACTTATACAGTTCATCAAAAATAAACTATTTGAGAAAAAAAATTCTTAAAGTAGTACCCTTTAATTAATGTTCATATAATTCTGCATCGATTCACGGAAAAAATAACTGTGTAAAATTTACAGAAAATAATCTTCAAAATTTCCACAGTATATATTCTTTAAAATTTACAGAAAAAATATGTAATTGTTACTTGTGAGTTTACATGCTAAACCACGGATTTTTGAAGTTATACTTCTTTAGGCGCGTTATGAAAAATTGATGAGAATGAAATTTTACGATGCGCGCGCACACCGTGACACAAAATTAATAGAAATGAAGTTGCCCACTAAATCGCTCATTAAGTTGAGGAAAAAATGCTACCAACAAAACAGAAATAGAACCTCTATTAGTGGCGCATGTTGGCACGCACGCCGCTTGTGTTCGCTGTGTATTTATATTTATATTATTTATCCACATGCTTTGAGTTTCTACATTTAAAACACGTGTTATAATCAGAAGTGATTTGAATTAAATATTTAAATCAATACTAATTAATAATATTAGATAATATTTGTGAAAAACTGTGCTCATCAACCTTCCTAAGTGCTCCAATACAATTTAGATTAACTCTATCTGTATGTATTATTTAGTAATATAAATGACAAAATTATTATTTAATATAATTCATACTAAATATTATTAAATTATTAACGTTAAATATTTATTATTAATTATTTAATATTTAAAAAAAAAAGAAATAAATTTAATAAAACATTAAGTGAAAAATTTGTGATAAAAATTCAAATTGAACATCAAATTTAAATATTAATTTCTAATATTTATTATTAAATTGAGTGAATAATATAATAAAATAATTAATAATTAATAATAATAAACATAATTTAAAAACAACATTCGAATAATAATAGAATTTATGTTACACTTAATGTAAGAGAATAATAATAAATATTTATTTATTTAATTTTTCAAATGTAAACTGAACTTTATTGACTATAATAACTCCTTTTCCAGTCTTGGATTATTTTATTGTAATTAATTATTTGCATACAATCAAAAACTATTTTTTTTTTTAAATGTTAAAAGTATTAAAAAACTATTAAAATTATTATGCCAAAGAAGTATAACTTCTTACACGTGTACATAAGTACACGCACCCTTTTTTTTTTTTGTAAAATTTACAGATAAATTCTATGGAATCTTCCTGATTAAAAAAGAAGTATTGAGACAAAGAAAAAATTATTGGTTTTCTAGTCAATCCGATACTTTTCAATACTTTTTTTATTCAGGGCTATAACAGTATTATGTGATAGTTGCAGAGTAACTTCTTGAATTAAAATTATGTTAGATTATTGACTAAAAATGTAAATAATAATCTGTTAATAGTAAATTTAAAATTTTTATCATATGTGAACAAATTTTTTTTACTGATATTGTTGTATGTTTAAAGATTTAATCAAAAGCTTTGATAAAATTTATAAAAATAATAACTTCCAGGTGCTTTAGTCTTTTTTTATACTTTAATATTTATGTCTATTAATATTACGTAGTACGTGTGTTTAAGAAAGACGTAATAATCAATAAAAACATAATTTTTTATGATTGATCAATTATATTTATTTTTATTGTAAATGCGTCTCATATAAATTTTGTACATAAACTTTATGGAAACGCTTACAAAATAGAAAAAAATTATTAATTAGTTCTTCATTCTCCACATGTGGAGAAATATACTTGCACTTAAAGCAAGAAATCAAAAAATCTTGAAGCAAGAAAATTATTTTAAAAATTTCTTTGTCTGGAATCAAACAAAAGTATCAACTAAATAGTTTTCTTCAACCAAAAAAAAAAAAAGTCCTTGGTTCAAAAACTAAAACAATTATTCCTACTTATAACAAAATTTATTTTATGGCGGAAAATTGAATACATAATATGAAAAAAATAATGTGATGAGATTTCAAAGTTCATATCAGATGATAAAAATGTTGTATTTTTATGATATTTTTTACTTCTTTTTAATTAACTTTAGACTTGATGATTTTTATTAATAGTTTAAACTCATATAACTGTATTTAAGTCGGATTGATGATCATCAATTCAAAATCGATTTTTAATAGTTGAAGAGAGTACATTAAATAGACGGGATCTATTTGGATAATTGAAAAAATGTTAAAAATTAAATTTATTTTTTTTATTCTTCAATTGATACTTCCAATGGTGATGCTGAAGAATTGCGGAGTATATAATACACCAGTATGTATCACTAAAACAAATTTTTATTATTATTATTATTATCATATCAACATATTATTCTAAAATCGGTGATTTTACTTATTAAAAAGCATTTATTATTTTAAGCCAACTTACCCGATCCGATTTGATGATAGACTATTCAATTTTTATTTATTAATTTCATCACAATTTCATCACAATAAATTGACTTATAAAAATAAATACTTTTATAATTAATGTTATTATTGTATTTATTAATTTCATCACAATTTCATCACAATAAATTGACTTATAAAAATAAATACTTTTATAATTAATGTTATTATTATATTTATTGTGATGATTATTATTAACAAGCCAAATCCAATTCAATAATTTTACAAAACTTTTCTTTTTTTATTATTATTAAGGATATTTATTGACATATTTAAATTTGTACATCAGTTCTTGCAATTGCATGATTGTAAGTGCTATCGTAATTAAATGTACTATAATACGTTTACAATTCCTCGCGAGTTTTGCTCAATTGTATCAAATATTGTTTGTTATTATGAATTTATATAACTTTTACATGTTTTTAGTTATTGTTTTATCTTCTTAGGTAAAGAAATTTTTTTTTTTTATTAAAAAAACCTAAATAAATATAAGTTATGCCTTAAGTCTAATTACAAAACTTTTCGAGAAGAAACCTTCATAGCTTTGAAATGCAAATAATAAATTTGAATTTAATTTAATGAAAGAAAAAATCATTTTGAAAAAACTATGGAGTAAAACACATAACATGTAATCAGAAAGATCCTGGTTCGATTCCCGGCTTAGCCTAATAGTCACATAATCTTTTAAAAATTATCTTTGCATTCATTGACTTAAATACATAGTTTTTTTATTGTATCTTAACATTGAAAAGATTTCTTTTCAAAAAGTAGGTGTATTGTAAACTGTATTTTTTTCAAAATTTTGGATTATTTTAGCTTGTTTATAATGATTTTTTTTTAAATAGTATTAAATATTTATAATGGTAACTTCATAATCATACCAGACTAATCCTGTGATGAGTACATTAATTAAAAATTCAATAATAATTATAACTTTGATTTTAGTGTCTTGAAAATAAGGATTGCTGTTCCGATAATTGTACGTCACTTGTGTCTAACAATCTGAGTATTTGCACAAAAAATTTAAAAGAAAATGTTATTCTGAAAAGTAGGATTAAAAGACAATCATGTACTTTTGGCGGACAAATAGTAAGTACATTTTGATAAATTTATAGTTGTAGTAAAAAATAACGTTAGAACAATTTCAAATTCAACTTTCATTAAATATAATTTTATTAAAGTAGGTATAATTTTATATAGTCAGATTTAAACTTTTTCTGGAAAGCTGTCGATATCATTAGGTACTTTACAGAAAGCTAATATTAGTAATTCAGGAAGGGATTGGAACTGAAAGAATATAAGCCACTATTATTTGTCGGACAACATTCTATCTGCGATAATTTGACAGTAACTACGTAATTTATCAATGATAGACTCAGCATAAATAGGTCCATAATGGCACACAGAAAAAAATTTACTTGAATCAAGCAAATAATTTTGAAGAATTTCTTGGCTCAGTTCCCGCTCTTTTCCATTTTGTTGAATTGTAATAAGCAATAAAATCTCAATCAATATTTTTTTGATGGTATATATTTATCTAACAAGTGTTTCTAAATCTAAATGCACTATCCGAAAAATTTTCTGGTATTAAAAGATTTAATTGCTTATTACTATTCAACTAACAATAACTAAAATTGTTTAATTTCTTTAAATTCATTTTTTTTTTTTTAGTGTTTAAGTAACAGCGGTTGTTGTTCCAAACTTTGTATTCAATCAAGCTACTTTCTAATGGGATATTGTTTAGGATCACATAAAAATAACACCATGAAGAAGATTCCAAACATCATGAGCTAGTTGTACTACTAAAATAATTTATAATATAAGATAAATAACAAAAAAAATTTTTTAAATCACATATTTCCTCAAACAACATTCACACAGCAATTCTACTGTTCTATGGCTGTAAACTGTAATTCAAGTAGTTATTTAACAAACTTTGTACACTATGATCTTAAAAACGGAAATAATTTACACTTATTTCTTCAATAATTTTTTTTTTTTTTTTTTTTTTTCAATTACTGATAAGATTATTTGGAATTTTAGCAGTTTCTTAAATTTATCTATAAAATTTATGATTGTTTTGTTGTTTATTATGATAAATTAATTTTCCCTCTGAATTAAATTCTAAAAAAATAGTAAAATCTAAATTTTTACTTTTGGCTGGACCGATTAAAAATTAAAAAAATCGAGTTTGAGTTTTTCCACTCGACTATCACCTCAATAGAGCATGAATGAGGAGATGTTTATAACTTTTTAACAGATTGACCGATGAAGATACGGTTTGTGATATTTATACAATATAGATTTTGAAAAATAAGATATTAAAAAAAAAAAAAAAACATGGTAACTAAAATATTTCTTCATGCCATCACCAAAAAACAATAAATATTTAAACAGTTTTAGTTCCCAAATTGATTAATCTTTTAGAAAACTTAATCTACATTTATCATTATATAGGTTTTGGAGTTGATAGATATTAAAATTTTTTTGGAATTCTTATAGCAATTAAATTATTAAAACAAAATTTGATTAAAAAGTTTCACATGTGAAAATTAATAAAAATTACAAGTAAAAATTTTTAGAAGCATTTTTTTATTATAATTAATTTGTTAAAAAAATTTTTAATAGATTAAAAAAATTTTTTAATTTTTAATAAATTTTTAACAGATATTAAAAATTTTTTCGAAATTTTATAGCAATTAAATTATTAAAAAAATTTGATTAAAAAGTTTCACATGTGAAAATTAATAAAAATTACCAGTGAAAATTTTTAGAAGCATTTTTTTATTGTAATTAATTTGTTAAAAAAATTTTTAAATTAACAGCTGACCACTAACTTCAGTATTATGTTTTTTCGACGATTATGAAATTTAGAGAAATTTGCCGTTGAACTATTATTACTAATTACTAATCAATCACTATTCCATGAAAGCTTAATTAAATCATGACATTGTGATATTGTGATATTGCAATGACATGAATTTTAACAATAACGAAGAAATCTACTATTTTACTTTTTACACTACTAGTGTCGCCATCTGCAAGAAAGTGACAGAGACAGTTAAACGATTACGTTCCAGCGGAAAACTATGAATTCATAAGAAAACACATACAAAATTAATTATCACGTGATTAAAAATTATATTAATGTTTATTTGTCTTACACATAAAATTTTTACACATTAAAACGACTATATTTACATTTATCTTACCACGGCTGAAATTTCTCATCTCCGTTGAAAATCTTTTAGATTTAATAATAATAGTATGAATAAGTTTGGTGGGGACGAGGCGTTTTTAGTTATGAAAATCAATTTAGCAGGTAATAATTAATTAAAAAATTTTTAAACAAATAAACTAAGGCAAAAATTGACATTTAGAAAATTTCAAAAAGTAAAAAATGCAATTTTTAATGACATTAAAGTCAGCAATCACTAATATAATTTTTTTATTTTTTTTTAATAAATAAATTTGCTCCAAAAAATTATTTCTGAAAAATTTCATTTTTTACTTTTTGAAATTTTTTAAATGTCAATTTTTTGTTCTTATTTTTTTTGCCATAATTTGTTAAAAAAATTTTTTTAATTAATTATTATCTGCTAAATTGATTCTCATAATTTTTCAGAAATAATTTTTCGGAGCAAATTTATTTATTAAAAAAATAAAAAAATTATAATAGTGACAGATAACTTTAATGCTTTAATGCCATGACGTTTTTAGTTTAGGGTTGGCCATCAGAGGCATGACCGAGACACCAGACCGAAGTCGAACTCACTTATCGATAGACATCCTCTCGATGAATATCGATTCAAGTATTTTTGGCAGCTCGAAAGTTAAAATGGCGGAGTTACGGCGATAAGAATGTTATTAGTCATTCATTTATGAACGACTGCGGGACTAAATGTCAGGTGATTTCGTGACAAGATCGTTTTTAAATATTTTATAACGAAAATTATTCATAATTATTAAACATCACTTATTTTTAAAATTTACTCATAACGATTAAATTACTCCTTTAAAATAAATTATCAAAATGGGGATATTCTCAAATTCATCGCCCTTTGACGCTGAAGTCGGTAAATAATACAATTTTTTTATTTCATCATTTTGTAATTCTTTATTTGTTTAGTATTTTTTAATAATTATTATTCTTACTGAAACTGAAGAATGGAAAAATTATTTTTGTAACTTTTCCATGACCTCATACGAATTGACAAAAATGTCACTTTAATACTTAAATGATACTCATTAAAATTAATTTCATTATTTATCAATTACTAGTAAGTGACATTTCGTAATAAAACCATGATTTAATTATTTTATAGTGATAGTACGCTATATTACAATAATAATAACAATGAATTTATGAATTGATTACATTTATAATACTTTTCTATTTATTTTAAAGACAAAGCAACCAATGAAAATAATACAACAGAAGACTGGGGTCAAATAATGGAAATATGTGATGCTGTTGGAAATACACCGCTATTAGCTAAAGAGTGTTTAAGATCAATTGTTAGAAGATTAAATGCACAAGATCCGCATATTGTATTGCAAGCTATTACTGTTAGTATTTTATTTTTTTTCTCATATAAAAATTCATTCTAACTATTATTTTTAACAGTAGAAATCAAAATAATTCTTGAAGTAGCAGATGATACTGAAAATAATAGATGAAAATTAACTTAGCAGATATTTAATAATTTTTAGAACTTTTTCTAACAAATAAATTATGGCCAAAAAAATTTATAAAATTTATAAAAAACATTGACATTTAGAAATTTTAAAAAACTACGAATGCAATTTTTTAAAAGTAATTTTTTGAAAAAAATTTATTTGTTAAAAAAAATTGAAAAATTGTCAAGTGACAGCTAACTTTGATATCATAAATAATAGTCATCTAACAATTTTTAATATTTTCTTAACAAGTAAATTATTGCAAAAAAAATTTGAAGAAATTTTTTTCAATATTTATTTATCAAACTAAACAGACACTTAATTATTTTTTGATTTTATTTAAAGAGTAAATTAATATTAAGATAATTTTTTAAAAATTATATTGTTAATTTTTCAAAATTTGCAATATGTAAAATTTCTTTATGATCATTTAATTGTTGAATAAAAATTCATTAAAATTGTCAAACGTCTGTTGATTGCAATTGGATAAATTTGACTATATTTTATGAAAAATAAAAAATTAGAAAAAAATTTCTATTTTATTGGTCACGAATAATTTCTTTGTGATAACATGTATTTTATTAATAAAAACAAATTGACAGTTTTCTGCTATAGTCAGTATCATATGTCAATATAGTATTGGTAATGAAACTTGATATTTTGTTTCCAGCTTCTAGATGCGTGTTCTAGTAATTGCGGTAAAACTTTCCATTTAGAAATAGCATCAAGAGATTTTGAGAGTGAAATAAGAAAATTATTGTTGCGGTCACATCCAAAGATTGTTGAAAAATTGAAAGCTTTATTAAAAAAATGGGCCAAAGGTGATTTTAAGACCGACCCGCAACTTAATCTCATTCCGACTCTATATAATAAATTAAAAAGTGAAGGTCATGATTTTTCTTCGTTATCTGAAATGGTAAATAATTTACTTTTATTAAATACAATACATAAAGATAATATTTTTAATGTTAATTTGTTTTTATAGCCAAAACACTCAAGTGCTTCAGCATCTTCAGCTGCTTCAAAAGAAGATCAAGATCTTGCTAAAGGTACAAAATAATTTAATATAATTAAAACAAAATAACTAATTATTATAACTATTTTTTTTTTTTCAGCTATCGAGCTGTCTTTAAAAGAAAACAAACAACATTCGTCTGCGTCTCATAGCTCACCAGCATCCAGTAAATTGGCAAGTCTTTACCCTAGTGTTAATTTAGCTTCAAATTCAAGCCCTCCTGAGCGTCGAAAAGTACGTGCTCTATATGACTTTGAAGCTGCCGAGGACAATGAACTCAGTTTCATTGCCGGAGATATAAGTAAGTTCATTTTATTGCTATTTAAAATAAATTAATCGATGTTTTTATTGTTTTTCTAATAAAAAAATTAAAGTAAAAACTTTAATTTAGTCTTATTAATATTTAATAATTAATAAACTATATCGAATTTTTGTTTCAGTACATATACTAGATGATTCAGATGCAAATTGGTGGAAAGGAGCAAAAGGAAAAATGGAAGGTCTTTTTCCATCAAATTTTGTTACTGCTGACCTTTCAGTTGAGCCTGATCACATCACGAGTAAATAATGAATTATTTTATAACTTTTAATTTTAAAACCACGAATCAATGACATCAATTTTTTTCAGAATTAGAGCAAGGAACAAAAAAAGCTGTGCAATTTGCTGAAGAAGTTGAAGTTAAAATGCTTAAACGAGAACCTGAAATAGTAGAGGTTGATATTGATGAGACTAAAATTGATAGACTTTTACATCTTTTACATGAAGCAGACCCACAAAGCGACACAACTGATCCGCCGGAGATGTTGGATCTTGAAGGTAAATTTATTGGTTCTGTTAATTAATCCAACGATAACTCATCACTGACATGAACCAATCATTACCTTTGATTTTAATAAATTTTGAGTATAAATTGAGTGAAGAAAAATAATACAAGTCTTCGATGTTTTTATATGATAAAATAGTTTTTTTTTTTTTTTTTTCTTCAAGTTAAATTTAGTATTATTGCAAAGGTCATGACCTGAATTGGTGCTTTTTAAAGGTTTCATGTGGTTTTCAGTGATATTATGTTATTTATTATGTTAACTTATCAGAGTAGTTCTAAATAGATTCAAATACTTCAAATAAACTGAATTTTTTACTTACTTTCTTTATAAAAAAAAACTCTTTGATCGAATTTATAAATTCTCAAAAGATATTTAAATAATAAATTTATTTTATAGAGCAAGTAACTGCAATGGGTCCTCTAATAGATGCAGCTTTAGAAAAAGTTGACAGACAACATGCTCAGTTGACTCAATTAAGTTCTGACTTGGTTGATGCTCTCAATCTTTATCATACTTTAATGAGAGAGCCGACTATCACAACTCCATACAGTACACTGTCAAAAATCCCACCTCATATGAATGTTTATCCTTATCCAAATCAACCACCTCAAGTAAGTAATAAAAAGAATGATACTGAATTTAATAATTTTTTAGATTTAAACAATTAAATTGTAATAAAAAAAAATTTTGCAATAAAATTCCACATGTAGAAATTTAAAAAAATTATAAGTGTGAATTTAAAAAAATTTTCGTTTTTATAATAATTAGTTTGTTATAAAAATTCCAAAAACTGTCAGATATCTGTTAATTTTCGTATCATTATAAATAACTTATACAAAAAAAAAAAAAAAAAAAAAAAAAAAAAAAAAAACTATGGAAAGATATTTAATAAATTTATAATTAATGCTTATCTCCAGATGTATAATGGAATGATGCCGCAGCAAACGAATTATAATCCTGTCCCTGGATTGCCTCCAGGAGCTTATCACCCTAATATGCAAGGCATGCCCCCTGAGTACATGAATCACAATATGGCTGGGATGTCGTTACCGCAACAGTATCAGATGCCACCCGCTCCACATCAGCATCCACCACCGAGTGGAAATCATCCTGGTCCCCCTGGTCTACCAGTTGGTGCTCCGCCGCATTCAGTAGTCACTCAGAATCATCATCCAGGTCACCCAGCAGCTGCTCCACGTCCAATTCAGCCTCCAGGTCCGCAATTAGTTCATCAACAAGCTCCGCCGACTCAAACACTTCCTGTGGGTCATCAAGGACATCCTCAAACTCATACTCAAGGATCTGCTTCAGGAACAGAACAAACGAGTCTACCGTATCAATCTCAGGGGTGAGGAAAAATCGAAATTTTTTTTTTTTCTATATAACTTCTATAAATTTTTGAGATTTGTATTTACAAATTTTATATTAATTTTTATTACTGTTTTTGTTGAAAAGTAATTTTTTTATACTCGGTTGAACAATAAATTAATCGTCTAATTATTGTCAATTGATGTTATTATTTTTTCTTCATTTTTTATTGGATAGATTCTTAATTCGTTTTACAGTTTACTAAAGCTGTAGAATTTAGCTGAATTTTACACTCATATTAAAATAATTTTAGTATAGATTTATAAACTTGAAAATCAAGTAAGTGTGATTTTTTCCTTGTTATCTTGTAATGAATCTGGTGAAAAAATTAAGAGACAAAATGAAAAAATTTTTTTCAGAAGGTCCAAGTTTTTTAATTTCAAGATTTTTTCATTGAAATATCCAATTCCAAATGAAGAAATAGCAAGTTAAAAAGACGATTTTGAAAACTTGAATACATTTTTTCCAAAAAAAAAATTTTTTAGTAGATTTTATAAAAATTCAACTATTGTATTTGTTCTCATGATGTAACTTTTCAAAAAAATTTGTTACATTTCGACTTAACTCGACGAGGTGAGTCAGAAAATACATATGGTTCAAAAGTATATATATATATTTACGATATAACGCGGCTTGTGTCTACTCTAACTCCTACGATTCTCAACGGATCTTTATCAAACTCAACATTCTTATTCTATAGATAAATACCAAAGTCCAGTTCGAAGATTTTTTATTCAAAATTTTAACTGTTTAAATAAAAAAAAAGAATTTTTTATACAAAGGTTCAAAAAATTAGGAGCTTAAAAGTTTAATATAATTATTTTTCAAGCCTTAAAAACAAAATCTGGAAATTCTTCGAACTCGAAAATTTAGTGGTTGTTGAAAACATACTTTTTTAAAAATTTTGAATCGTGATGTATTGCGTTCGAATCAATCGTTTTCTAATGGGGCTTGGAGTATTCGGCGCGGTTTTTTACGCACAAAAAGATTATTATCTAACTACCAAACGATTCGACGTAAAATTTTGAAGTAATATTAAAAAAACCTTTTTTTTGAATTTTTAAAAGTTAAAAATCTCACGATTTTAACAAAATTGGCGGCATTTGACGCAACTCTTCAAGCACTGACAGTTATTTCATTACATCAAAAATGATCCAGAATAAAATTTCGAAGTTATGTAAAAAAAAAAAACTTTTTGGAAATTTTTCGTCAACGATATCTCAAGAACGAATTAACTGATTTTGACGGACCCAGCAACGATCGAAGCGAGAATTGATATTCTATGAAAGAACTCAGGGCATTTATTATGATTAAAAATTTCGGAGTAATTAGAAAAAATCCCGGCGGTGATCGACGTGGGTTTTTGATGTTAAGAGCTGATTATTTTTGGATTCGATCGGTATAGCCGTTAAAAAGTTATTCCAAAAATACTACATTTGAAAAAAAAAATTTTTCGTAGTTTTTTTTTTTTTTTTTTTCGATTTCTTAGAATCTACCAGTCTGAATCAGTCGACATTCTATTGAAAATCTAAGTTTGGTCAAGTCTTTTCAAATGGCGCCAACCGCGATCAAATCGATCAAGCTGTTCAAAAGTTATGAGACTGGTGGGACATATTTTAAATAATCCTGAAAACTAAATTTTGGATTTTTTGGCAGTTATAAGAAGTTTAAATAAATCATTTTTAACATTTTTATTGTTACTTCTACAAAGAAAAAAATTTGAAAAAATCAGATTTGAGATTGGAAAAACAATTTTTCTATCTTTTTGCGTGACTGGTGGGACATGTGATAAGCTTATGTTCAAATTCGAAATATCCAAAAACTAATGTACAATCGCCATCATTAATGCCTGGACTGGTTGGATACAACTTACTTATTTCATGCCCAGGCATTAATGATAGCGATTGTATCTTTTCGTTTGAATCAAACGTAATTATTTTATTTGTTTAATTCTTTTTCTTAAATAAAATGAATCACTAGCTGGAATTGATAAGATGATTAAAAAAACGTGTTGCCGGCTTAAACAACATTTGGCCCGGATACTAGTTAGTACGACTGAAAAGTTACTAGGAGATGAAATTAATTTTCTTATTGATTAAAAAAAATTTTCTGTACAAATTAGTAAAATATAGACCTTAAATAATAAATTAAGACTAAATAAGAATTAATTAGAGAAATTTAAAAATTTTAGTCATTTTCCCATTTCGCATGGAATGCCCCTTAATTTAATCGGTTGTTATTATCTAATTATCTAATCTAAGTAAACCGGTTAATTCACCTCAGCCGATCAATCAGTTAGTTAATTGATCAGATTAAAGTTTCAAATCAGCTAATTTATTCAATTTAAACCGTATAATAAATTTTAGAAAATAATTTTTAAAAAATAGCGCTCTAATTATGTTTTTTTATAATTAAAATTAGATATGCACCACAAGTTACGCAGATACCAGTACAGTATGTTCCGCCAGAGATACAAGGAGTCCACCCATCAAATCAACAGCCACAATATGCTCCACCGAGTGGACAACGCATGATGTAAATTCTTTTTTTCTGCATCTGATTTATATAATTATAATTAAAAAAAGAAAATATTAATTTATCGCTAAGTACATACCCATATATATATATATATTTATTTATGTATAATATATATAAATGTATGAAAAAAAAAATTAACGACATTTTATTTAAAAAAAAATAAGTATATATTCATTTTTTTTAGTTTTGATTCAAATAATCAATTGCATTCCTTATGAACAAAAATTAAAAAAAACAACTCTATAAATGATTAAATTTAAGAGATAAACTGCTTAAAAGTAAATAAAATACTTTAGTTTTATTTTTTTAATTATTAATTATTAATTTTACACATAAAAATAAATTCATGAAGAAAAGTTGTTGAAATTATATTAAATACACGTATAAAAAAATAATAACAAATAACATTGTTAAATTTTTATTAATTTGGTAGCTGACGAATGTGATGATTAGATCGAATTTCATAAATTTAATAACTGAAAGCCATGTATTGTTTTTATTTAAATATAAATAAAAATTATTATTTAATATATGTATTGTAAATAAAAATATTTTTGTTTTCGATTTTTAAAAATAATATTAAAAAATACAGACTAATAGATATTGCAAACTTATAATTTAAGTTTCACAGGTTTTGTAAAACTTTTTTTCTAATTACAATAAGAAATAATTATTGAAAATATGTTTATGAGATATTTGAAATTTATAAATGTTTATTTCTTCTTACTTGAAAAAAAAAAAAAAATTACGTTGTATAAAAATAATTTATGCATATTATCGATTAAAAATAAATGATTAAATAATTTTTAATCTGTTCTTGTTTATTTATTTAAACACATTATTTAATCATACTCGATATCATAATCATAATTTCTTATTTTCGGTACAAGTGTATCGTACGATGATATAGTGGCGGAAGTGACCTTCGATTTCCAAAAGCAACTAGTTTTACGATGTCGTCAACATTTGATCGTTTGTAAAAATATAAATTAATTTGTAATTTATTAACGATTCTTCAAACTTCATTTCTCAGAAATATATTGTTGAAAAGTAAACTTAAAACTTTTCAGTATCAATCAAATCAACTATTTTATAAAAAATAGGTTTTTTATTTTTAATCAATTACACTATCTGTGTATTATGAAATGTTTTTTTTTTCTTTTTTTTTTAATGACTTCAAAAAAAATTTATCAATTTCGTCAGTTAAAAAATTTAAAACATTAATTTCCTAAAAAAAAATATAAACTAATAAACATTTAGACGGTAGAATCGAAACTATCTATCTCTATAAATGAAATTGATGAATTAAAAAAAAATAAAGATCATACAAAAATTTCGAAACGTGAATTTAAATATTTTCGAGACTTATTCTTTATTTTAACCATCCTTAAAATCATCTCACCTGACTGGGTTTCATCATCTCGAAGCGAGTTATCTCTGAAGAAGCTACTTAATTGAATACATAAATATATATTTTGTTTTCCTCTTTTTTTATATTATTCTAATAAACGTAGACAAGTCATTCAAATAAATTTGACAAAAGTAGGAACTACCCATATTATATAACTGATAAATTCGTATAAACAAATCATTTTAATTTTAGTACATTTATTATACATTAATATCTATATTTATGGTGATATAATTATTTAAATGCGATTAAATTAAAAATTTTATATGAAATTTCCTTCAATTGCTAAAAAATTATTGCATAAATTTTAATTTTACAAATGAAGAAATAAATGATAATATTAATTGTATTTAATGTAACGAATGGAAGTGTATATACAGGTGTATTATATACTCGGCAATTTGTTTGAATTATTAATTGAAGAAATAAATTTTTTTATTTCTTCTTTGACTAATCAAAGTCATCGATCTAGCTTAAATAATTTTATAGGCTGAAATTAATAACAGAAGTTTTAAAAAATCATAAAACTTGATCAAAACATTAAAAAAAAAAAATTTCTATTTTCTGATATGAACTCTAAAATTTAATATCATTTTTTTTTTCTTTTTATACTTCAAACTTTCCACGTTAAAAATAACTTTGTTAAAAATTATTGTAATAGTGACAACAACCATAACAATAATAAGAAGAAGAAGACTAATACTATCAATAGAAAAATAAGATTTTGTTCAGATACCGAATGTTCTAGGTATAAGCACGTGACATGATATAAAAATTGTTACACGTCGTCGACCTTGTCACTTTCTGCGGCGACTTTTGCCTCCATTCCCCTACCATCTAGGGTTATAACACTTACATCTTCAACGAAGACAAGAAATCGAAAGTATAATCTCCATGTCATGTGTGTTATGACATTTTTTTAATATTATTTCTACTTAATCTTCTTAAATTTCAATAACTATTTTCACAAAGTGTATTTTAAACAATAATTAATATTTATTGATTACAACTCTGATAAAATAAATAAAAATATTAGCAATAGCTCTTGACTGTTTGCATAAACAATGTATTCAAATAATAATAATTAATTAACAATACTAAGAAAGTGTGAAGGCTTTCTATACCTCGACCTTAATATCAATAATTATACACTGCATTAAGTACAGTTGTCTTCAGGAGAGGATCCTCAAGGTTGCTCTAAATTCCTTTGAGATGACATTTTGTGTTTTGCTTTTCTCCAACAATTATTGTTAGTCAAAATTTTTCGAATCAATTTTTTAAATAGTTTAAATAGCTGCTCGTGTTAAAAAAAAAAAAAAAAAAAAATTTAAAGAAGAAGAAACAGGTCTTTCTTGAATATTGTTGTATTTTATAAAAATAAATTTAGAGAATCCAAATGATGAACGATTGTTTTTGGTAAATATTTTCGAAGTGCCTCCAGGGCGAACTGGAAAAACGTGGGGATCCCGATGGGACGCCGTGGTGGGGTGAACCTTTTCTATATAACCAGCCGATTGCTTCAACATCTTCTCATATCCTGTTGGGTGACTTAAGATTTGTTTTATTTTTTTTTTTAAAGTTCACATTGTAATTACATAAGGTGAGTCTCGGAAATTTTAAGTTTCTTCAGTTAATTGTTAATTAAAAAATAGTTTAATTGTTTATTTCTTCTTTTTTTTTTATTATAATTTACGAAGAAATAATTAATATAAAAATAATTTTTCAGATGATTGTGCCATTGGCAATTTTTGTTGTCCTGGCAGTAGTTTCAAATACAGAAGCCGACGTAAATGCAGCTCGACCTCATAGCAATCGTCCGGGAAGATTTTTATCACTTCCAGTTCCAGATAAATGTGTCAGGCGTAAGTTATTTTATTATTTTTATTAATTTAATTATAAAAAAGTTGGCAGAAATTTTGAACAAAATTGCACCTGTACAAATTTTTTTTTGTCTACACTGAAAAAAAAATTTAACTTGAATCAAGTAAAATTTACTTAAGCCAAAAAAAAATTATTAATTTAAGAATTTTTTTATTCAAATCAAGAAGATAAAATTTTTCAAAAATATTTACTTGATTCAAGCAAATTTTTTATTCTGTGTTAAAAAAAAAAATCTGAAAAATTTTTTTCTAACTTTAATTGATAATTAGAAAAAAAAATTTGCAATCATAAAACTTACAAAACTAATTGCACATATAATCATTAAAAAAAAGGTTTTTTTAGTGACAACATAATTAATAATTGCAATTCTCACATTTCGTATTGATGTCAGTGGGTTTTAAAAATTAAAAAGAATAGCTCGAAGGCACACATACGTAATTTCATGTCAATGCATTGACAATGAAAGTACATTGCCTAATGAAGAAAAATAAAAAATTTCCTCTTCTAAAAAGATAAAATTATTTTTTTTACACCCATTTGCTTACAACTTTCGCTATTGGATTTTTAATTTCAAGTTAAAGTAATAAATTTTCTAAATAAAATTCACTCATTGGCATTACGGTAACACAAAACTGATTTAAGTGAAGAACGTGTAGTGGTTGTAGTATTAAAATAAAAGTCTTACGGCATACACTTGTAATCCTTTCGAGAATTTCAGGCAGAAATAAGACTTAAAACTTAAATAAGACAACTATTGTTATATATTCTGTTTAAGTACAAAACACATAACAGTATTTATATTTTTTTTAAATTAAAATAAAAACCATTATTTAATTTTTACTGGTAAATATAGACTACGTAAAAGAATTTACAAAGGAAGAATATATCATTTGAATATTCAAATTTAAGAAATTAATATTATTAAATTAAATATTACTAAAAGCATAGTTATTTTTTTCGGAGCTTAAAAATTAAAAATTACTGTTTTTTTTTTTTTTTTTTTTTTTTTTTAATCATTAATCCTCTAGAAAAATTTTTTCATAAAATCTCAAGTTCAAATCTATAAAATTTTAAAAAAGCAATACTTATAATTTTTAGTAATAATTGTATAAAATTTTTGAAGTTCTCTAAAAATTTTTTTATTTTAATTCAAAAATTTTGTGAATAATTTTTTTTTATAGTTGATTTTTATATTTATTTTTCTCCATGAAAATTTATTTTTTTATATATAATATTCTCAATGCAACATTAAACTGTGTACTCCCTTGCTAAAAATATATTTGTAAGTGTTTAATGCAATAAACCAATTAAAAAAAAAAAAAAAAAAAAAAAAAAAAATTAATAATTTTACGAAGTCATAAAATTTCATGAACAAAAATTTTATTAAGCTTGATAGAATTTTTGAAATTTTCACAAAAAAAATTTTTTTCCCGAGTACTACTATTAAATCACAGCGCTACTTTCTCTGTAAAATTTTATTTAACGCGTAATTGAATTAGCGATTAGTTAATTAAATATCTTAATGCTCAAATAGCGTGTAAACATCTAAAAATATTACTTATTAGTGTTACAATGTAAATATAAATTAATAAAAAGATTTACAGTAGAAATAATTACAATTATCATTGCACGAGTGAAAGCTGCGGCATTTGAGTTATTGTCGTAATTAATATGCAATTATTTTGTATCAATTATTATCACATTACCTGACATGAGTAACACGTATAATCACATTACAGTGTGAAGTAAGCCTTTTAGTATCTTCAGTCGCTTTCTATGTAATGTATAATGGAATAATCGTTTTAAATAATTAATAAAAATAACAATAATGTATCTTCTTTTTTGTTTCTTAATCATTTGGAGTAGACGATTCAAAAATTGACCTTTTAAATTCAAAGCCTTTAATTTTCGATTTCAAAATCGTCTATCGTCTTCTTTTAAATTCAAAGTACCGATAAAAAAAATTGACCTTTCAATTTTTTTTTTTTTTTTTAAGTACTTGAGTTTTAGATTTTTCGTCATTTTCCTAAAAAACTAATTAAAATTTAATGATATTGGTGTAGGATCAATTCAGACAGAAAGTTTGAGAATTAAAAGAAAATATAAACGGATTTCCACGGTATTTAATTATGTGAGAGGTCTATGTAAGCGGTTAGGCCGTGGGAGTGAATCGCCTCGTGACTTACAAGCTACATAAGGTGTCGCAACGCGTGGTCGTTTGTACACGGTTACAGGTACAGGTAACATAAGATGTACCGTACAGAGAGCAACTGAGAGTCTGTAATCATTGGATCGCTTTGCCGATGACCTCCTTCTATACGAACAAATATATGTTTGAACACTTTTTAAATACATCTTTATTATTGACTGTTACTTTTAACATTATTACTATTATTATTATTTTTGAAAAAGTCTTTCCCTACTTTTCTTTTACATTATTATATAAAACGGTGTAAATAGATTTTATTACTTTAACATGAAATTCGTTGCCGATTATTATTATAATTAGAAGTAGAAAAAAAAGATTTTTTTTTAGATAAAATTATTTTCGCTCATTCATTTGCATTTTTTTCCTTTTTAATGAGAATTTGTAATTTCTTATCTCTTCTTTTGTCTAAAAAATTAAACAATAACTTTTATTTAAATCTGATGCTAAGGATGTTTGTAGAATTCTCGATAAAATTATTATTATTTTGTATTTAATGATGTATTTCCGCACATTTTTATAGAAATGCATCAATAAGTGTTTTTTTAGCTTTTACATTGCATTTTAATTTTTTAATGGCTTTTAAGGAATATTGAAACTTTGATTTAAATCGTTGATCTAAACTGAGAAGAAAATTTTCTTTTGAAGAAAAAATAAGCAATTTTATAATAAGAAATTAATTTGTTGAAAATTTTATTCTTTAGATGAAGAAATCAAAATTTTTCTCACATTAACTTTCTAGTTACAAATAAATTTTCTAGATTTGGAAATAAAATAATTTTAGATGAAATTTTGCAAATTGTTTTTTTCAAATTAAAAAAAATTTTTTTAATGGATCCGACATTCCTTGAAAAATTTATTGGATGAAGAAAAATTATTTTAAATCGTCAACCTACTTTTCTGTGTGTGTGTGTTAGAATTTAAAGAATCTGTAGTCTTGTAATTTTCCAACTCGATGTATCTTTATATTAACAAGGCATCAAATTTTAAACCAGAATGAATAGTACCTGTCTAAAAAAAATCGTCTTAAAATTGTCGTTTATTTATGATCTTAAACGTGATACAAACTAAGATTCATTTATGACTTTTTTAAGACGCCAAAAAAAAAAAATTCCGAGAGCAGATTTTTGAAATTTGGTTCTCGAATTTTATATAAAAATAAGACGATATCATATGACACTGAAGTTAGCAGACGTCTAAAAATTTTTGATTTTTTTTATTAATTAAATTGCTACTAAAAAGATATTTATAAAAAATTACACTTATAATTTTTCAAATTTTTTACATGTGACATTTTTTTTTAATTGTTTAATTGAAATTTTTTCAATAAAAAATTTCTAAAAATTTTGAAATGTCGGCTAACTTCATTTTCATGATATTACAGCGACAGCTCTCCGAAATTATTATAGAGATTCTTAAAACGTCTTAAAAAAATCTTAAAAAAAATCTTAAAATTGTCTTAAAAATATCTTAAAATTGTCCGATAATAAGTTTTCAACAATTTCAAATTCAATTTGAAAAGAGCGTACTCAAAAATATAGCGGTTAGAAAGTCATAAAATCGTTTAAAAATTAATTTTCAAAACAAATTCGAAAACTAAATTTCAAAAATCTGCTCTCAAAATATTTTTTGGTGTCTTAAAAAAGTCTTAGTTTATGTCACATTTAAGATCTTAAGCAAACGACAATTTTAAGACACTTTTAAGACGATTTTTTTTTACGCGGGTAGATATAATATGAATTGCAAAAAAACAAAAAAGGTTCCTAAATTTTTTTTAGAGATGATAAAATGACTAAATTTCAGTAAAAATGGTCAAAATTCAAATAAAAACATATTTAATATGTAAGTTTTTAGTTTCAAAATTTCTTAAGCAGAAATTTTTGTTACTTACGCTTACTGTGCAATCCTGAGAAATAATACGATTCAAATTTTTCGAAAATTTATTTTGGTCTACTTCCAGATAAGAAATTTAATTTTTTTTGAAGCATAAAAATTTCCATGACAGTTAATTTTTTATTTTAATTTGATTTTCAAGATGAGTAATTGAATCTGTATCTAAGAAAAACTTTTTCGAACGAAATGTTATTTGTATAAAAAAATTATTAAAGAATAATTTTGATTAAAAAGTATTTGAATCTATACAAATAAATAATTTTTCTACACAAATAAATTCATAAAAGAAGAGGAATTGTATTTTAATTTTTAATCTAGAAGCAAGGCGAATAAACGACTAGACTTTGACTTAATTCAGTAAATCAAAGGTTAAGACATATAAATCAAAATCAAGGCGATGGAGTTTTGAAAGTTTAATGAAAAAGTGGAAAAAAGTCGAGATCTTAAAAATTTTTAGATTTATCTGCAGTGATATTATTAATAACTACATATTTATACTCCAATTAAAGTAGTGTGGTACTTAAGGCATACCGTCAGAAAATTCTCAATTTTTTTATAATTATTAAGAAGAGGATGATACAATTGCCCTAAAAATTTGAAGTGGATTCACCACCTATAACCCGAGATGAATTCAATTAGAAATTGGATATTTAACATTGATTGCATACGCTCTCTGCAGTTTTGTATCAGTTTCTTAGTTATAAAAAAAAAACTAATTGTCAGAAACTTTAAAAAAACTGACAGTCTTTTAATGTATTTGTTGTGAGTTTAAAAAAAAATTTTAAAAAATGTTTAACCGTTTAATTATTTCTAAATAACGGATTAAAATTCAACAATTTATGAAAAAGGATATATCTACTGAGTCAAACAGTAATGATGGATTACTTAGCTACAAGCTTATATATGAAAATAAATTTAACAGATATTTAATCATTGTTAGAACTTTTTCTAACAAATAAATTATGGCAAAAAAATTGACATTTAGAAATTTAAAAAAAATTAAAAATGCAATTTTTTAAAAATAAGTTTTTTATTAAATACAATTTAAAAATTTTCTAATGACTTCTAACTTTAATGTAGTAGCTTATATATGAAAATAAATTTAACAAATATTTAATAATTTTTAGAAATTTTTCTAACAAACATATTATGGCAAAAAAAAATTAGGAAAAAAAATTGACATTTAGAAATTAAAAAAAATTTTAAATACAATTTTTTAAAAATAATTTTTTGGAACTAATTTTTTACCATGACTAAGTTGTTACCATGACAATTGCTATAAAAATGAATTTTGGTTCTGGCGTAGTGTTTCTGCTATGTTCTTTTAATAATTAAAAACTTGTAAAATTTTTAATTTTCCAAAATTAAAAAATTTTAATAGTTCTTCGTCAGCATCAAAATCATGAATAAATTACAAGTCAATATTTACAACTATAATAACATAATATCGACATTGTAGCACTTTCTTGTATTTAATTAACCGGCTTATAAATTAATCGATTACAGTAAAAGTTGTGTATCTCACTGACCAAAAAATTATGAGTTTATTCAACATTATGCTTACATTAATACTATTAATGATTTTTTTTAACGTTATTATTTAATACTTAAAAGTCACGCAATGTAAACTCGCACAACCGGTCACAAATTATAATAACACCATCCGGCATGGCAATTAGTCATCGGCTCTAATGTAAGTCTATTCCTAAAACATCATTTATCGAGGTCATTCATAAAATAAACCGACGAATATTAGTTTATGAAATATTAATGAAAAAAGTAGAAATTTATTTGTTATTTACTTTCAGGACCAAAGGAATTCAATTATCGAGGACATAATTACTTTCTAAGTTCACATGTTCCAACACATGCAAATCAAAAAGTCGATTGGTTGGATGCTAGAAACATTTGCCGAGAGTACTGCATGGATTTAGTATCTATTGAAACTCAAGATGAAAACAATATGATCTACAGATTGATTCAACAAAGTAAGTCCTTTCTTTTTTTTTTATTTTTTTTAAATTTATTTCCTTAAAAGAACAATTCTAATTTGTACAAAGAAGCTAAATGAAATTCATAAAAACCATAAAGTTATTCACGAGCTAAATCTATTACTTGTGAGTTGCTTATTAAAATTTAATTTTGAATAATAAAAAAAATGTAAGAAAGTTATTTTTTTTTAATATAATTATGATACAACTTTTATTTGCTATTTTCACTTAATTGTTTTCCTTATCTTAAAGAAGTTGTAGGTTAATAAAAGTAACAATTTTTATGAAGAAAAGTTATACGTCAAAGAAACCACTGATCTTTTGGAAGTAGGTTGAGGATAAAAAACCACATCATTTTAAATAATTAAGAAACACTGATTTGATCTTTTATAGTGAAAGAAATCTAAGGTCTCATGAATTATAAATTGTCATTTTTATTCAATGAAAAAAAATTATCGCGACTACTTTTTTTATTTATTATAAATAATTGTCGAACATTGTTTCTGCATACAATTTTTTTTTTGTCAGCACTTTCAATGAATAATTGAAATAAAATAAAATTTTTTAAACTTCTTTGACTATTTAAAAGCCATTTTAAGTAAATTAATCTAAAAATTGTAATACAATTTATTTTTAGAGAGTTAAATCATCAATTTAACAAATAGTAGAATAATATTTTAAATATTTATTTGTTTAAATTTTTTTACGGCTGAAAATTCGTAAATTCTTACTTTTATCTAATTACTTTAATCATTATGAGTGTAAAATTAGCAGACAGCAGATTTTTGATAATTTGCAAATAATTTTAAACTTAATGATTGAAAAAAATTTTTAAATAAATTTCTAGAAAAAGTTTTTAAGAATTTCTTAATTAATTTTTTTGTATTATTTTTTTTTTCAGTAATTTAATTATTTATAAATTGAAAAAAATATTTTCGAGCATTTGCTACTATCAAACTCATTTATTTTGACCTAAAAATAATTTTATATCGAAAAAATTAACAATTTATATGAATTTTTTATTTTTCTTCTTTTTGCAATTTTAAATCGAAAAAAGTGTCATTTGCATGATTTATATTGTAAAAATTTTTCATTCTAACTTTTGACTGTTTATGATTTTTCGAAATATGACTTTTTTTTTCAAATTTCGTAAAATTTTCTTGATTAAAAGAAGACAAAAGAAGTTTTAATATATATATATATATATATATATATATATATATATATATATATATATATATATATATATATATATATATATATATATATATACTTATAATTAAAGATTGTGAAGAAATTACTTTTCAAATAATTAAAACTACATATTTTTAGTGTTAGAATAATTCTTTGTTTTGAAGTTAATAAAAAATTAAAAAAAATCGATAGACTAACTTCGAAAATATAAAAAAATAAAAAATAATGACGTTAAAAAATAACTCTTTTCTTGCATTAAAAATAGCATTAATTTTGATAAAACATTATATCAATAAAGTAATCACTTTAATTTCAAATCGATATCAGTCAAATAAAAAAACTAATGAATTTGGAGCTTAAAAAAATACGTTATTAAGTATTTTTTGTTAATTACATGAGAGCGTGTACTGTTAATTGCCTATTGCATTATAAGACACAAAAAAAATTATTTTTTATGGCAGATATTTTCGATTTAGCTGATACTGATTTTAATTATTTTCATTTTTTATAAATTTTTAGATGATGTTCCATACATTTGGACGTCCGGTCGTCTCTGTGACTTCAAGGGTTGTGAAAACCGCCGTGACTTGGAACCTAAGTCAATTTTCGGATGGTTCTGGTCAGCGAACCGTGAAAAGATGGCACCAACCAACCAGACTCCAGTCGGATGGGGATACAATCCATGGTCTCAAACTGGACACAAGAAACAAAGACAACCAGACAATGCCGAGTTTGACATCAACGGTACCACAGAATCTTGTCTTTCTGTTCTCAATAATGTATACAATGATGGTATCGCCTGGCACGATGTTGCCTGTTATCACGAGAAACCATTTGTTTGCGAAGATTCTGAAGAGCTTCTGAATTACGTCGCCAGTACCAATCGGGGAATCCGACTTTAATTATTTAATTATTTTTTTTAACTATTTTACCTGTTGTTTAAGTCTACTTAAGAATTTTATACAAAACCAAGTATTTTTACATTTTTAATTAAATAATAATACCGATTAAATCGAGCCAAAATTTTACCTTGTACCACATTAAAATGTGCTGTATTTTTATTTAAAAGATTTAATTTTGTTTTTACTTTTAATTATGAATTAAAAATTAAAAAAACATTTTTTTTTCGATCTATATCACAACGTTTACTTTTTATTGTATGATAGAACAAAGATAATAAATATAAAAATGTTTCTATTGAAAAAAAAAAGTGTTTTTTTAGAATAAATACCAATTACCCGTTTTTTTTTAATTTAACATACACAGAAAAAAAAAATTTCTTGAACCAAGAAAATTATAAAGAAGACTGAAGTTATTTTGGAGCAAGAAGAAATTTTCTTGGCTTAAAAAAATTTAACTTCGTTCAAAAAATTTTAACTTCATTCAAGAAATTTTTAGTCTTTCTTAAGATTTTCTTGATTTAAGAAAATTTACGTTTGATTTTAGACTTTTTTTTTTTTCTGTGCACAATATTATTTAAAAATTCTAAAATTACGCAAAAAAATTTTTTTTGAGCTGTCTGAATTTTATGATAAAGAAAATAGAATCAAAAAAATTTTTTTTTGACTCTACGTTGAAGAAATAAAGATTTGATTTTCGATCATATATTCAAAATAAATTTTCAAACAACTGACGAGTAACTTTTACGAAGCACTGATGGTCTTATATAATATAAATGTGAAAGTATGTTTGTTTGTTTGTCAATGACACTCAAGCGATTGAGAAGATTACATGGAATTTAAGATAGAAAAAAAATTATGGCCTAGAATAGCTTACAGAATATTTATTCTAATGATTTAAAGTAATGAGGTAATGAGGGTGTAAAAGATAAATAGGCTCCAGTTTTAAACTGAACGGTATGTAGATGTTGTAATAATGATTTTTATCATTATTAAAAATTAACAATTAAATTTAAAATTTAATTTTAACATTTCTTTTAATATTATTGCTGCTATGTAATTCATAGTCAACAAAGTTCCAGGAATCTTTTGATAAGAGAGTCGCCGGACTCGGGTCTAAACTCGTGAGATCGGGGCTCCGACGACTTCTCTGGCTAGGGTAACCCGAGATGCAACATTCGCACTTTTAATTCAATTTAATTCAGTCCGAAGATTGACTGACTCGTTTAAATTGAAATATTTTAATATACCACCTATTAATATAATAAAATTCTTGTTATTCAAACAAAACCTTATTCAAAATCCTTTTAAAATAAGAGAGAGTTCAGCAATAGGCCCACCTGAGGTCGATCGATCATCTAACGAAGCCAGCCTGGAGTTTTACAATTATTAAATTATATAAAAAATATTTAACTGGAAAAATCCCGAAAATTCAGAACGTTACATCATAATTATTATTAAAAAGTTTTTTTTTTTCATTTTTAATGGAAATTTTCGAATATGGCATAAATTTATGTATTTTTAGCTTCGTCGTTATAAGTAGGATATATTAATTTAATTATATTTTATTAATAACCATAATAAGAATTTTCGATTACTATTTTTTCTAAAATGATTTCATCGATGATTTCACCAATAAAAATCTAGGTGACAATTAAAATATAATCGATAATCTTAAAAGAAGAAGTAAAGTAATTAAGTGACCAAGTGTTCAAAATTTTTAATTACCAATGAAATAACAATACTTACATTGGATAAATTTATATGAAATTGATCTTGTCATTAACGAATTTATGAGTCTAAAATCAGAAATTATCCACGTATGTATTTCTTTAACTATTTTTTTAACGAATCATTGCTAGCCACTTATAACTATCCATCATTTTCGACAGTATATAAAAGCGCTTATCAATTTTCAATTTCATCCTTTTCATTATCAAGTACACAAGTATCTTGCTCAAGATGATCGCTAAAGGTATGATATATATTTGTGCTAATATCTATTGAATATCTGCATGTACGTTGTGACATTTTTGTCTGACTGATTTAATATTTTTTTAAATTTATATTTTAACAGTTATTATGTTGTCACTTTACATGACTTATGTCACAGCCAATACTCTTCAGTCTTCACCTTATAGGCTGTGTAAAAATAAACCACCACCCTATTTTTTCCGTGTCACGGATTGCGGTCCAACTGAATCTGTATGTCCTTTTTACATGCGCTCCCCAATTAATTCCATATTTACTTTTACAATACGTAAGTTTATAAAAATTCTGAAAAAATATTAAATTTATAAATTTATTTTATTTTTGAAAGATCACTCACATTTTACCAATACTGTTAATAAAATACTTACTTTTTAGCTGATGCGACAAAATCAATGAAAGTGAAGGCGGAATTTAAATATAATAATAGCGGTGTATGGTGGCCAAATATTTTGCCCTTGAAGAGTGGTTGTTTAGCTGGTAATAATGTTAATCAATGTCCTGCTGAACAAGGTCAGGTAGGATCTTATTCGACAGGCCCTATAACTATCCCAGATATTCCTTTCCAAAACAATATTCCACTTACTGTAAAATTCATGTTGAAAGACGACGAGGATAGAGATATTTTTTGCTTGATAGTAGATACTATAATTAAAAGACGTCCAGTTGCTTCAAGCGAAACTAACTATGTACTTTAATCGCAAAATCAATATTAAATAGTAATTAAGCTATTTGTTTTGAGTTTTATATTCTTCAACAATAAAAAATTATCACAAAAATTAAAAAAAAATTGTAATAATTATTTTTTAATTCAACTTACTTGGTAACTGTAATTAACGTAATGATAAATTAAAAAAGTTAAGCTAATTTAAGAATATATTGATTAACTCATATTTAAGTTTATTATTATTAACATAATTCAATTTTAAAAATTGATTTATTGTCATCTTTTTGAGAGCATTCGCATGAAAAATAAAAATAATTTTGTATTATTTCTACTCCGTTTTCGACAATTCTTTCTTCTTTTTCTCCAACAGTTTTCGTTTCATAGCATTTTTTGCTTTCATTAATTTACTCTGTGGCTTCCGCTTGTGTGGCAATGTTGTTGGATCTAAAAAAAAATTTTTTTAATTAAATTATTGCAATAAATCTATATAATTAAGAGAATAATGAAAGTTTTGTCTCCGGCGTACTTATATGATAAAATGAGTTTTTTAAATTAAATTTAGTATCATTGAGAAGGTTTTGATCTGAATTTGTACTTTTTCAATGTTTTATTCATATGCTTCTCAGCAATAGTTGATTTATCATAAGTTTTCGAAGTAGTTATAACTAGATTCGAAATTCGCGATTATCGTCATTCGTGTATTTATTTATTTTTCTACATGTGAATGTGGTTATATGACAAAAATTTTAATTTATATAATTAAGAAAAATTTTGTAACAGTATATCTTTATTGTAAATTGGCTATGATATTTTCTCAGCGATAGCCATTTATGATTCAAGTAATTGAGAGAGTAAGTAAAATTTTGTGATGAGCAAGCTTATTATCATTTTGAAAGAAATTTTCATAATTAATTTTGGTATTATTAAAAAGGTCTTTATAAGAACTTGTGAGTTTTCACGATTGTATGTATTTTTTTGGTGCCGTGACTAGAAAAACGCGGACAAAATATTATAATACAAATATTTTCTTATAAACACAAAAAATTTATGAAAAAAAGGCACAATACGGTAAAAGCTCATTTGTTGGCTTATTTTAGAATAAACAGGCAAAAAATCCATGAAAAAAGGGCACAACAGTAAAAAGCCCATTTTTCGATCTATTTTTTAATAAACACACAGAAAAAAAAATTTCTTGCACCAAGAAAATTGTAAGGAAGACCGATGTTATTTTGGAGCAAGAAGAATGTTCAAAAAATTTTAACTTCATTCAAGAAATTTTCAATCTTCCTTAAGATTTTTGTAATTTAAAAAAATTTACGCTTGACTGAAGACTTTCTTTCTTTCTGTGCACACAAAATCCATGAAAAAAGGGCACATCAAAATAACAAGCTTACTTGTTGATCTATTTTCGAGAGATTAATTATAAACTTTTATGATCTAGATATTTTGTCCATGGTTATTTTGTCGCCCTGTTATTTTGTCCGCGGTTATTTTGTCGTTTTTTTTTTTTTTTTTTTTTTTTTTTTTTTTTTTTTGTTGTGGCGCTATATATTTTTCAGTGATATTCAATTTTTATATTAAGTTTTTAATGGAGTTTTGAATAATATGTTGGTTCTACAAATTTGCTCCATCATATTTTTTGCATTAAATTATTTGTAATTGATCCTGTCATAACACTATTATTTTTTCAACTTCATCTGAAAAGTATCCAAACCATGTATAGTGTGTGATTAGAAATTTCAGTTCCTTGAGGGCCATCCATAAATTACGTCACACAAATTTCCGGATTTTTTAACCCTTTCCCCCCGTCGTTGTCACAGTTAGTCACATTCTCAAAATCCCCTCCCCCTTAATGTGACAGCACACATTTTTCAATTTTATGCATGTATTCAAAAATAATAAAAAAAAAAACACAATTATTTTCGTTTTTTAGAAAATCGAGCCAGCACTCGCCAAAGATTTAAACCTACGCAGAATTATTATTTACTATTCAGAATTCTTGAGAATTTTAGTATCTCACTTGCATTGCAATGTCACTTTAGAAGTTAGATGTTGTTGCGTGAGAGATAATCTCATAACGAAAGTGCTAAAGTATTAATAAATACAGATTGAGTTCATAAATATTTAAAGTTTTTTTATTCACATATAAGTTTCGCGTTTGAGTATTTCAAATTTTAACATGTAACGTCACAAGCTTTTCACACAATGTCACATTCTGGTGATACCCTCCTCCCCTTTTAAGGTGTTGCTAGTAATAATAATATAAACTACAATAAATAAATAAATAAAAATAATACTTACAATTAATTGGAATGTTCATTTTTTTTCTCAGCATAACTAAAACTTGTTTGTTAATTATTTCACGACAATGTTCACTAAATCCAGGGGGTAGCCATCCGCGTTTCTCGTCACATTTAACACCAGGCATAGGATCCGGAAGTTTTGCAAACATTTCTTGAATTTCATCAGTTAGTACATCGCAAAACTGAAATATTAAATTAAATTAAATATTTATAAATTATCCTAGGAATGAGTGAATAAATATTCTTGTAAATTACCTGGTACAAAGTTTGTCTTGAAGATGGAATGTTCCCGCGTCTGTAAATATAATCATTTTCATCGTACAAATTAGTTTTAGTCCTGCGTTTGATCTCTGCCAAGCTAGCAGACGCCGAAGCTTTTGATGCTTTCGCAGCTGGCGCTGATTTATAAGGAATTAATGAATTGGTATAAGATCTTTTCCCTTTGACATATTTCTCTAAGCCATGCATAGCTTTACATCGATAGTCAAGTATCTGGTAGATTCTTGCTGCTGGGTCTTTACGTGGATCATAACCCAATCTTACCCACATTAATCTCCACGGACCAGTTGTAAAGTAATAAGCGACTGAGGGTAATAGAACACGTATTTGATCTTTATGGAACTTCGTTTTAACTAATAATGCTGTTCTAGACCAAATAGGACGTTTTTCAAATAATTTTAGCATAACTTGATGGTCTTCATTTGTTAAAAGTTTGGCTGCCATTGATTTTTCAATTCCTGGCTTAGGTACTGATGGAATTGTTTCCGTTGTAAATGGAACATTATAAGTAAGTCCAGCTCTACTTTTTCTGTTTTTTCCTATAACATTCTCTGACTCAGGTTCTTTAACGTCTAATTTCATGTTATACTGTTGGATTGTGTCCATGCGGCTAAAAACAGCTGGAGGAAGAAAATATGGGACCTTTTTAGTCAACCATTCAGGTGTTAATATTCCCTTGGGACAAATAGAATCATAAATACATTCTCTTCTCTTGGGATCCGTTACACTCTGTGTTACTGGAGTGTATTGAAAATCAATGAGACTAGTAAATTTAAATTCCATTACTACACGCCCAAGTATTTTTAATTTCGGCAACTTGTAATCTGTTTCATTAGACAAGTCTTCCATTTTATTACAACTAAACTTCAATGGTATATTTTTTGATGAATCGCCAGATAATTCATCAATTAGTGACTGATTTTTTTCATTTCCACCAGCAGTTTTGCTACGATTTTGTTGAGCATATATTTCACAGTTACGTAATTCTTTGGATAATCTTTTAATTTCTTCTCGATCAAAATTGTCAATCGAATTTTGTTTTGACAAATCACGTGGCATTGCTGGAGTTAAGTTACGATAATTTTCAACTTCTTTTTGCTTTGCTAATTCAGTAACTTTTTTAATTCGTGATTTTTTTACACGAATGCGTAGTAGGAACCCTGATACTTCGTGTCGATCGCCGCATGCTGGCTTGCAATAAACATCAGATACTCGTAATTTTAGCTCTAATCGGCGATTTGGCGTGTTTATAGTCTAGGAAAATTATTATCAAATTATGGAAATATTCAACTCAAATATTAACAGTCAGTAAGTAGCTAAATTCGAATGCTGCATAACAAAATACCCAAACATCAATATTTCAGCAACTTATTATTGCATATATAGAGAATAAAAAGGTGGTTTTAGGGGCAATCGCGACATTTATGTTTTGCAAGAGGACATTAATAAATTATCAAATTGGTGCGAGCTCAACAAGTTAAAATTAAACGTGAAAAAGTGTGCAATAATTAAATATAGAAGGGCTTCAGTGATAAATCATTATCAATACTACACAGAAAGAAAAATTTCTTGACTGGAGAACAAAATTCTTGGCTCAAGAAAATTTTCGGGTGCCTGAAGGAAGACCGAAGTTGTGTTGGCCGAAGTAAAAATTTTTCTTGAAATTCTATTCTTGGTGGAAGTAATTTTTTCTTGGTTCAAATTATCATAAATACTTGATACAATAAATTTTTATATTTTATCAAGATTTTTAGATACTTTAGGGAAGCAGTGCCACCTACTTCAGCTGAGAAAAAAATTTTCTCATCTTGAGAAAATTTTTTTCTTGAATATTTGATACCCATTTTATATTATTTTAGCGTGCAATTATAAATAGTGAATGAAAAAAAATGATTCAATATTATTTGATCTTCCAATTTGACGTTACTCAATAAAAATATTAATGAAAATTTACTATCGAGAAATTTAATTTTTGAAGCAAGAGAGAAATTTTCCAAAGGCAAAAAAATTTACTTCTAATTTATACCAAATAAAAGTCTACGCACTAACAGGATGTTCGACATCCCATCAGTAAGATCGCGTTTCTCTATACGTACTCGACGTATAGAATATCCAAGGTGATGAATGAAATTGCTGCAAATGTGGATCTCTTTGGAGCAACCATGGGAAGGGTTAAAAGAGAGGCCAAACGGGCTATCTTGAAATGATTTTTCTGGTGTTAATAGTAATTATGTTAAACTATTCCTTTCGTTTTCTTTTTTTTTTATTTCTTTATGTAGATTCCGAGTTCTTTTATGTAGATATTGGTTCTTAATATCACTTTACACTATTATATGTAACTATTCTGTATAATTGCCGAGTGGAGTTTGAATAAATAAATAAATAAATAAATAAAAACTAAAAAAAATTATCTTCAAAAATCTGCCATGGTTTTTTTAAATAAAAATTTATTTTTTTTCTTATCATGAATGCGGGTATTTTGTCGTGATACTAATTCAAAATCATTACTTTTATTATAAAAAATAATAAAATAAAAGATCTTACCGTTGATATTGATCCAAGTCCTCCTAAGCTTTCGATAGCTTTTTCTGAATTTATAACTTTACCAGGGTATTTAATACAATAAAATTTTTCATCTAATCTATGACCTCCAGGAAGAACAGGCCCAATTACTTCTTCTTCCTCTTCTTCATTATTTGATGCATTATTGCCGTTTGCGTTCTGTAAAAATGAATTATTCTATTAAAAATATCCAAAATAAGCAAAAAATTTTATGACATTAAATTAAGCTGTCACTTGACAATTTTTTAATTTTCTTTAACAAAACAATTTGTTCTAAAAAATTGCATTTTTAATTTATTAAAATTTCTACAAGTCTATTTTTTTAATAATTTTTTTTTGCTATAATTTACTTAACAGGCAGGCATTAAATCGACTGCATCAATTTTAACAATGATCTGATATGAAGAAAAATCGAGAAACTTATTTGATTTTATTACTGATGAATTTTGAATTCAATTTTTCATTTTTATTAAATTATTTTTAAAGTAAAGTAAAAATGTTTGCTAAAAATAACTTACATTTACATTTGATTCTTCATCATTAGAGTCATCACTGAAAAAAAATTGATTGTAACTGCTGGCAACAGGTTCTTTTTTTATCAACATTGTTAACAATTAAATATTATTACTTTTATTGTAATTTAATTTATAAAGTTGTAAATCGTGTTGAATGACAGTAAGAAAGGTTAGAAAAGTGAAGTGTTTTCATTTTCCGCGTGTCGCGTGTTTGTTGTCGGTGTGAATTTTATGCGTTGATAATGTAGAAATCGCAGAAGAAATCATTCACCTTCACATTTCTCCGCCGTCGGCGTTTTCTTACAAAACGGTCAATTATAAAAAGGGATCATATGTTACAAAACGTAAACAGAAATATACTGAACAACAATAATGGATTCTGATAAAGAAAAAAATAGCTGCACTTTTTTATTTAATAAAAGTAAAATACACAAAAGAGGCATTCGACAGCGCAAAAAGTCGTCAGGTAAAAATATCACTTATTTTTGTTGTTTCTTTAAATATGGGTAGAGGTTATATTTAAGGTTATAAACTGGTTATTAATTCGCTTTTTATTGTTATTGTTTTTTTTTACAGATAGCAGCGAGGATGAAACTATAGTATTTAAAAAAGAATCTAAAACTTCGGATTCAAATCCTCTAATTCAAAGAGTAAGTCAATAAGTTTATATTTATTAATTAAAAATGTCATGCTTAAAGTAGCTGACATACGTCTCTTTTTTTTTTTTTTTTTTTTTTTTTTTTTTTAAATATAAACTAAAGGAGTAAATTTAAGAAATGTGCATACAAAAAATTTGAATGACATTAAAGTTAGTTGTCACTTGATTAATTTTCAATTTTATTTAACAATTAAATGTATTTTAAAAAATTATTTTTGAGAAATTGCATTTTTATTTTTTTAAATTTCTAGATGTCAATTTTTTTTTATTTTTTTTTTTTTGCCATAATTTATTTGTTAACAAAAGTCCTAAAAACAATAAAATATCTCCTAAATTAATTTTCATAAAATTTAAAAAATATTCATCCATTAGTTTTTTTTGGTTACTCTTTAATTTGCTTGTAAACTTACAAAAATTTTGAGTCTCAAGTTATAAATTAACAATAGAAAAATAAAAATTACAAAGGATATAACAATCTAGATGATACTGAAGTTTAGCCGTCAGCTGTCAATTTTTAAAAATTTTTTAAAAAATCAATTACAATAAAAATACTTCGAAAAATTTTTACTTATAATTTTTATTAATTTTCAGACGTGTAATTTTATAATTAAATTTTTTTATTAATAATTTAATTGCTATAAAATTCTAAAAAAATTTTTAATGTCTGTCAACTTCAGTGTCATCAATCTAGTAGTCTTTTAAAAATTAAAAATGTACATGAAATTAAATTTAGTTGCTACTTGACAATTTTTTAATTTTTTTAACAAAAATATTTGTTTCAAAAATGATTTTTCAAAAATTGCACTTTTAATTGATTAAAATTTTTACAAGTACATTTTATTAATAATTTTTTTTTTTGCTATAATTTATTTATTAAAGAAAAAAAAATTGTGTAGTGACTGCTAAATTTAATGTCATAAAATGTAAAGTATATCAAACTTCAGGATGCAATTTTAAATATATTATTTTTACTTAAAAAAAAGAAAAAAAAATGAAACTAGAATATACTTTTGAATTTAACTCCTTTGTTAAAAATATTTGATTCTAATTTTTATTTATTTATTAACTAAAGCGTTTTTTAATAATATAATAATAGTAAATTTTTTTCTTCTAATTAGACAAATACATCAAGTAAACGAAAAACAGAGAAATTGGACAGCAGGGATGAAGAAAACATAACAGTTTCTTATAAAAGTAGAAGAACAACAGCAGTAGCAGGACCAAGTGATCAAGGTGCCACTGCAATACTCGAAACTGAAACAGAGTTGGACAAAGACGCTCAAGCGATATTTGAACGAGCACAAAGAATAAATGAAGAACTTGAGGGTAAAGAGGATGACAAAATATACCGAGGATTAAATAATTATTCACAGTATTATAAAAAAAAAGATACTGCTGCTGGTAATGCGTCGAGTGGAATGGTACGCAAAGGTCCCATAAGAGCACCAGCAAACATACGTACCACAGTAAGATGGGATTATCAGCCTGATATATGTAAAGATTACAAAGAAACGGGTTACTGTGGTTTTGGAGACAGCTGTAAATTTTTGCATGACCGGTCAGATTATAAATTAGGCTGGCAACTTGAACGTGACGCGATCACTGGTGCTGGTGCAAACAGCGGTGATGAAGACGATAAAAAATATGAAATTGATAGCGATGAAGACAGTCTCCCTTTTAAATGCTTCATTTGTCGCAATACATTCGTCGATCCGATTGTTACTAAGTATGTTTAATTTAATTACATAATAATTTAATTATTCTGTCAATAATTATTACTTTATACACTTGATACTAATTACTCATAATTAATATGTTACAGGTGTAAGCATTACTTCTGCGAAAAATGTGCCTTGGAGCAGTATAAAAAAACAACTCGATGTTTTGTGTGTAACGTACAAACTAACGGTGTTTTTAATCCTGCCAAAGAAATAATTGCGCGAGTAAAATCGGAAGAAAATAAGCATGCTTATAATAAGTCTAGCAATGAAAGTAGTGATGATGATTCATAAATAAATGACGATTAGTAACATACTGATTATTTGGTAAATTTTTTTGTGAAATTTTAATCAAATTTTCGGTATTATTAATTAATAATCATTAATTATAATCAATAAATTGATGAGTAATTTTTAAAAGATTTTAATTTACAGTTTAATTTATGGTGAAAGACTAATGTCCGTAGCTTGGAGCTTAACTTTTCTACAGGATATACTATAATATAATAAAGCATTAAATTTACAGCAGTCAATGTGAGTCAGTTGGGTAGTATTAACTTGAGACAGCTTGTGTGTCGCGTGGGTGGTTAAATATGTAAGTGTGGGCTTGTGTCAGAGACCGACTCGCTGTCTTTTAAATCGATACAAAACACACTACACAAAATAATATTTTTCATTTCATGTATTTAATCATTATCATTAAAAAAAAAAAAAAAAAATTGTGTATAAAATGGTTTTTTAATATTAATAATTGTTACTGTTAATAATGTTGTTTAAATAATTGTAAAATATAATTGAAAATAAAAAATAGATAATTTTAACTATCATGACAAGTAGAGATTAGTGTTAATGAACAGTAATAATAGTTAATCCATTATAAAATGAAATTTTATATCATCAGATGAATAATTACGCACGGCTTATTATTTACTTGTAATTAGTTGCTGTAATAGTTTAAAAATTATTTCAATACAATGAATAGAAAAAAAAAGTCCAAATCAATTTTTTTAATATTTTTTAAAAATGATTTTTTTAAGTGAAAAATAAAGAATGTAGTTTTTAAATAATATAATAAGGGATATTGTATTAAAAATAAATAAGATAACTGGGAGAATAAAATTATCACTTTACCAGGTTAGTGTGAGTGTCTGTGTATGTGTATATATATATATATATATATATATATATATATATATAATGTATATATGTATCAAAGAAACCTGAGTTTGATTGATAATATAATTTATTTTATTTATATCTAAACTTTAACCGGTACAAGTGATTATACAACATTTAAATTAATAATAATTATTTAATTAATAATTATCAACTAAAATTTTTTTTTGTATTGTAGATGAGTGGTAATGACGGTGATGTCACCCCCATTGGAGGAGGAAACTCTGTCGCTGGTCGGCGACAGAAAGTCCAGTGGTTTATTACAGGAAAAAGGAATTATCAACAATCGTGGAGATGGTGGTGGCAGATTTGGAATCAGAAGTCATACAAGAATGTATACTGAGGAGAGTAATCATCAAATGCCCAGCGAAATGTCATCAACCAATTCTAATACCACCGCCAACGCGAACAACATGACAACTACTATGGCAGCTACAATAACTACTGCAGCTACAACATCTTCTATTGAAACTGCTGACAATGTTGGCAAAGCTACCGGAGATGGTGAAAAAAATGTTGGAGGTGTTGTTACATTCGCTGATTCTGCTGAGTATGATTTAATTGATTCAATAAATATCGATGATGATTTACTTGGACAGTTTCATGAAGATGCTATTAAACAGGTTTACCTTCATTATTCAATTAATTATAATTAAGATTTTGTGGAGGAATAAATTTTACTGGAAAAATATCACCGGTTAATTTTTTATCAGATTATTGATATCTATTAAATAGGAAAAGTAAGATTTAAGAATAGTTATCAGAAAATTAGGGTGTATAAATAAATTAAGAAAATATAGGCGTAGATTGATGAAATTAATTTTCTGCATAATTATTAAGGTAAAAATAAGTGTGAATTTAGCAGACATCTCATAATTTTTTATTAATTTATAAGCAATTTATTTGTTACAGAAGAAATAGTATAAAAAAATGCATACGGAAATTTTCACAAGCTTTTTATATGCAATTTTTTAGATTTTTTTTTACAACCATTAAGTTAAAATTAATCTAAAAATTCTCAAAAATTAGCTGTCTGTTGAATTAACCCTCATCGGTAAAAACATTTATTTTTAAATAAATAAAATTAAAATTAAAAATGTTTATCCCGGAGGTTTTTAAAAGTAGGGTGTATTTTTACAAAATTTCTTTAAAATTTTTAATTTATTTCTTATTACATTCATTTGCACTTTGATTATTTCAAAAAATTTATGTGCATAATAAAATTCATATAATTTGAGCAACTAAAAATTAAAAATTTTTATTTCTTAAATAGGTATTGAATAAATTAGTTATTGTATAAATTTTGTTTTAGTGTAATTACTTTGTTTGAGTTTAAGAGTTAGTCGAATTGATCAATTATTTAGAAACTGCGGGTCTTTAAAATTAGTTAAAATATCTTAAAACCGATTCGTTTAACTTGAATTTTTATAATTAAATTGTTTTTATTGATCTAGCTAAATTTTTTTGAATATATTTAACTTTTTTTATAAAATAAGTTTAAATTGTCAGTATATTTTAAACTTTGATTAAAATCTAACTTTATATCATATGTAAATCATAAACCGAAATCAATCTTTACAATAATAAAGTTAGCCGACGTTTTTAATTTTTTGATTTTTTTAATAATTAAATTAGAACAAAAAAATATTTTTGAAATTTTCTACATGTGAAATTTTTTTCTTTCATTTTTTTTTAAATAATTTTTCAATAAAAAAAAATTCAAAAAATTTTTAGAGGTCGGCTAACTTAATTTTCAACAATCTTTCACTTTTGTTGTTGTCAAGTGAAATTTCTTGTTAGATAAATAATTTTTTTTTTTTTCTTAGATAACGTCTTACCTGGTGATACATTTTAACGGTGATATTTTTGTCATGTGAATTTTTTTATAAACATCTTAATAATAAGAAATAATTTTAGAAGAAAAAATTCAATCATCAATCCCTAAAAATTAAAATAAAATTTCAGGCTGGTGTTGGTTATTTCCAAATATTCGCAGCACTGTGCACTGGTCTCAGTCTTGCAGCAGATACTGTTGAATTTTTCGTAGTACCTTACATATTGCCAAGCGCAGAAGTTGAATTGTGTATCAAAGACAATGAAAAAGGATGGTTGGCTAAGATAACATTAATTGGCCTTGCACTTGGTGGAATCGGATGGGGTGGATTAGGTGACCGTATAGGACGTCGTAGAGCATTACTATCAGCAATGTCAGTTCATATTATTTTTAGTGGAGTAGCAACTTTTATGCCTACCTATGGAACTTTTATGACTGCACGATTATTTTCAGCAATGGGGTAAGAATAATTTTTAAAATTATCCGCCAAAATAAGAGTAATTCTGCTTATTTAGTCATGTTAGTTATTAGTTATTTATATTATTAAGAAAATAAGCGAAATTTTGTCTCTGGCGTATTTAATTAATAAAATTAGTTTTTTTTTTTAATTAAATTTAGCGTCATTAAAAAGGTTTTGTGCTGAATTTTTGCCATTGGGTGGTTAATTTATTATGATAAATTTTTGGAGTAGTTCTAATAAGATTCTAATTTCCAAATAAATTTATTTAGGTCAAGAAAATCTTCTTGTTTTGAGAAAATTCAGCCTCTTGCTCCAAAAAATTTAGTTCTTGATAGAAGTCAATTTTATTGTCTTGAGAAAATTTCTCTCTTGTTCCAAAAAATTAAATATAAAGATAGAAGTAAATTTTCATTAATATTTTTATTGATTAACATGTCAAATGGGGAGATCAAATAAAATTGAATCATTTTTTTTTTTTTTTATTCAATGTATATAATTGCATGCTAAAATATAACATAAATTGAGTATCAAATATTCAAGAGAAAAATTTTATCAAGGTGAGAAAATTTTTTTCTCAGCTAAAGTAGGTGGCATTGCTTCCCTAAAGTATCTAAAAATCTTGATCAAATATAAAAATTTATTGTATCAAGTATTATTATCAATGATTATTTGAATTAAAAAAAAATTATTTCCACCAAGAATAGAATTTCAATAAAAATTTTTTCTTCGGTCTTCCTTCAGGCACCCGAAAATTTTCTTGACCCAAGAATTTTGTTCTTCAATCTAAAAATTTTTTTTTCTGTGTAATGTATATTGTGATAAAAAATATCAAAAAATCATTAAGCTAAATTTTTTTTATGTAATAAGGATCAGGTGAAAAGACCATCAATAAATTTTAACACAATTATTCGTTATACGACGTTTCGTCGGTTTTATATCGACATCCTCAGGTATCTAGTTTGACAGACAAATAATACAATCATTTAAAACAAAAAAATTAATTATAAATAAATTAATATAAAAATTATAATTAGTAAATATTAATAAATTAGTTTAAAAATTATAATTAATAATTATAAATAAATTTATTAATTTCTTAAATTGAGGAGCTGATTTTCAAAAGGGTATCTTTTCATATTTTAAAAGAGCAATCTTTTTAACTTTTAAATTTTAATTACTTGGAAAATGATAAAGATATCTAAATGAGAATCGAATTGTAGCTTCATAACCGATAGCACGTGATAGCTAAATTAAAAAAGTTCAATAAAAATATTTATAATTAGAGATAACCAATTTTTTGTCTTAATTAATCAAAAATGAAAAGATACCCCTTTGAAACTCAACTTCTTAATTAATAATATTTAATTTTTTTTATTAGTAATTCGTAATTCTCAGCAGCGATATAGTAACTGCAAGTTGCTAGTTAGTAATGTTATTTATTTATCAAATTTTTAAACCCTGAAGCCTTAGCTCCCTGAGGGCCTTACATATAAATGTTAGTAATTAAGCAATTAATATTAATGAATATTGTTTTTATTTTGACAGTGTAAGCGGTGCTATCCCACTGGCGTTTGTCTATATAGCTGAATGCTGTCCGCACATCAGTCGATCAAAATGGATCGGTGTTTTAATAAGTGCGGGTGCACTTGGAGGTGTTTATGCGGCACTATTAGCTTGGATTGTAGTCCCAACAACGGGAGAAATGGTTGTATTAGAAAATAAAGAACACTTTAGTGCTTGGCATCGATTTCTACTGATGTGTTGGGTCCCGGCTGTTTGTGCAACAATCAGTTTAATATTTATACCAGAGAGTCCACGTTATTTGATTGAAGCTGGTCATGATGTTGAAGCAATGATGGTCTATCAAAGAATATACAAAAGTAACACCCGTAAAAATATAACTGGGAGCGGTGCTATCACAGCAACAACGCAATATCAATTGTCTGAATTAGAATTACCAACTAAAAGACCGAGGAGACGTGGACAGTGCAGTGGAAATTGTTCTCCACCTTCACCCTCATTATCAAGCAGTGTCAATAGTAGTAGTAATAATAATAACAACAACAATAATCATAATCACCATCATCATCATCAATGCAGCAATAGTACAAGTGGTGTACTTGCTGATATTACTTACTCAATTGAAGTATTTTGCAATTCTTTTATTCAATTATTTTCGGCGTCATTTTTACGCATAACAATAACTCTTTTGGTAATTTGGTCTGCTGTTGGGTTTGGATTATACGGATTACTTCTTTGGTGTCCGGAATATTTAAAAGTTATTCGTTCTGTGGAATATGAACAAGAGACAATACGTTTGATAAATAAAGAATATATCAATCAAACATTTACATCATCATTAGAAAATCGTTGGTATAAAAATTCAAAATTTATAAATTGTAAATTTAATAAAATGGTATTTAGTCATGTTGATTTTGTTAATTGTACATTTAAATCTGTTGACTTTATCAGCATAAAATCAAGCAAAACACATTTTGCTGATAGCATTATTGTTAATTCAAAATTTCTTGATACTGATTTATCAGCTAAAATCTTTATACGGTGTGTTTTGGAAAATAATACTAAATTGAGTGTAATAAGCCCATGTCCAACATTAGATCTTGACTATAATATTTATATTGAAGAGGCATTGCATGGGCATTTGGTCGCTCAAATTGTTATTGTTGTCGCTGCGGCATTTACTGGATACTTTATTCTTACAACAACATTTCAACGTACTAAAATAATTGGTAAGTTAATTAATTAAATAATTAATTAATTAATAATTTTTACTATTTTTTCAGGTCTATCATTACTTGTAATTATTATTGTCGCAGTATGCAGTTTAATTCTTGTTATAAGTAAAAATAATGCATTAGCGGTGCTAGGATTCGAAGGTGGCTTAATAGCTATTTTTGCAATGATTTGGACAATATTTACATTTATAACAATTGAATTATTTCCTACCCATTTGCGTTGTACTGCATTTGGACTTATGGCAGCAGCATTCAGAATTTTTGGATTATTTGGCACTGCTATTTATCAAACTATTGTCAGTGCTCATCTAATTATTCCACCTTTACTTACAGCATTCACACTTGCTATTGTAAGTATCGCAACATTTTATCTACCAAATACAAATAATGTCTTTTTATAGGATTAATTAAGTTAGTTATTTGAAAAGCACAGTAGTATAAAAAAATATTGTACGCACATGATGCGAATAATCTAATATAGTCCAAAATTTTAAATTAACCAAAGAGCGAAGACTATTGTAAAATGTTAAATGTAAAAATGAATGTGTTTTAAAGTACCCCAGACTCTTCCCCAAAGAGTGCTATTATTATTACCCGCCGGTAGGGAATGGTGCCCTTCTTCGACTTCCTAACAGAACTGCGAATTGTGATAATTTCGAATTTCTATTCAAAACATTGACATGTACTTGCAAGAAGATGAAAATTTTTTTTTATTTTATTTTATTTTATTTTTTTTTTTCTATTAAAAATGAACAAAAAAAAAAAAGGCACCAATTATTAATTGTTCTCACATAATCACAACTTATTATATTTTATAAAAAAAAATTTTTTAACATAAATGATTTATAAAACAAAAGCTAAATTAAGTATTAAATGTCGTACGTATCTATAATCGCAACATAAATATAGAATTTAAAAAATTCCTTATATTTACAGTAAAGTGTATATAAAATGTGAATTAAAATAAAATAAGATAAATTGATAGTCTGATAGTTTGATGCAAATAAAATCCATTAATAATTGAATAATTAATCAGCGTTGGGTATTAACTAATTTTAAAATATTATCTGTTAATATTACAATTGCAAATTTAATTATAAAAATGTTTATCAAGGGGTCATTCTGGTTCCAGCGATTGAAAATTTTCTTACGCAGAAACTATTACAGATATCAATATATAATTATGAAAATAAAGTTAGCCGACATCTAAAAATTTTATAATTTTTTTTTTTTATTAAAAATATTGTTACAAAAAAATAAAAAATTTGCACGTGTAAAAAATTTCAAAAACTGCAAGTGCAATTTTTTAAAAATACTTTTGTTTTAATTTAATTATTAAAAAAAAATCAAAAAATTTAGAACGACAGCTAACTTTAATAAAATTATAAAATTGATTTTTTTAATTATTTTTTTTTTGTTATAGTTTATTTGTTAAAAAAAATTAAAACAATTGTGAAGTGACAGCTAAATTTAATGTCATACTTAGCAGATAGTTGATAATCTTAAGAATTTTTGTAACAAATAAATTATGGCAAAAAAAAAAATTTACAAAAAAATTGACATTTAGAAATTTAAAAAAACAACAAATGCAATTTTTTAAAAATATTTTTTGGAGCAAATTTACTTTTTAAAAAAATTAAAAAATTGTCAAGTGACAGCTAACTTTAATGTCATTAAATTTTATAAAAAATCAGAGATATCATATAAGTCAAGCAAAAAAAAACATAGTTCTGAAATAAATGCGTTAAAAAGTTTTTTAATTAAAATTAAAATCTACTAATCTGAAGTTAATCGACGATCATATAAAACTCCTTCAGCCTTTTCTAAATTTTGCTATTTTTTTTCATTCGAACATCAATATGGACATTTTAATAATGATACTGAAGTCAGCAGACATCTGCCAATTTTTTTTTTAATTTATATGAAAAATTAATGATAAAAAAAAATGTTACTAAAAAATTTGCAATTGTAATTTTTTTTTAATTTATAGATGTGAAATTTTTTATTAAAATTTTTTTACAATAATTTATTTGTTATAAAAATCCAAAAATTTACAGATGTTTGTTAAATTCAGTATCAATTTTAATACAATATTTCTAGATATTTGCACTTTGAAAAAATGTTAAAAAAATTTTTTTGAAAGTCACAAACATGACATTAAATTTAGCTGTCACTTCACAACTGCTTTAATTTTTTTTTAACAAATAAATTATAGCAAAAAAATTATTAAAAAAATGGACTTGTAGAAATTTTAATAAATAAAAAATGCAATTTTTAAAAATAATTTTTATAAAAAATTTTTTTGTTAAAGAAAATTAAAAATTCACAAGTGACAGCTATATTTAACGTTACAAACCAGAAAGACCTCTTAACATATTTACTCAATTATAATTTAAACTCTAACGAACTCAGTAATTGAAGCAATCAGAAAGTTTAGTTGTTAATAAGTTATCTTAATATTAACTATAAACTTTAAAAAAAATTTCAATTATATCCAACACTGTTATTAATTATACCATTTAAGATTTGTCAGGTACTATCCTAATTTTATATCCTGTGATAATCTAAGATCATCACACGGCGTAAATATTAAACTAGAATGTTGTGTAAACAGGACGTATTTTTTTTTAAATAAATGTAATTGAAATTACTTACAGAAATATGTATGTATAGCTTCATTTACACAAAAAACTCATTGAAATAAAATCAGCGAGTTACTAGTAAATTTTTTTGAGACTTCTAGTCCTATAATTGAGCAATAAACATTCAAATTCACATCATTGACAATATTAATTGATTATATCAATAAACGATGAGAAAAAAAATCTTACAAGCTATAATTAATCTAAGCCTTAGTTGATTATAATAATAATGATAATAATAAGCTCAATTATTATGATAAAAAAAAAAAGAATGTACTTTCAATGCTTGCCATAATTGAAATGAATTATACTCATAATTGAGTATAAAAACTTTACACACATACACACATATCATACATGTAAATATAAGTAATAATAATAAAATACTGATTAAGAGTGATTTAAATTTCGTATATTTGTTTTCATCTTACGAGTGACTTGAAATGGAATGAAAAAAAAAAATAGTCAATTAAAAAATGATAATATGGAAAAAATGCTATTTATATTTTGACTAAAAATTAATTATAATTTTTTTATTAGTTTGAATCTATTTTTACCTGCGCGTTTTGTCATTTTTCTATAATTATATATTATAAGGGATTACATGCATGGTTGTAATTGTAAATAACATACACAAAAAAAATGTTTAACAAACAAATTAAATATAAATGCTGTTTTATTATGTACACACTTATGTATAAATTAGCGCTGCTTAATTTTTAGGCTCGCGCAATTATTTAATTCTAAAAAAATTCATCAACAATATTGTAATAATAATAATAATTATTATTATTATTATTATTATAAAAATGACAAATACGCAATTGGTAGTTGTTATTGATACATTTTAATGATGATTATGATTATAAATAAAAGTAGTAAACAGCTGATAATTATTTTGTCGTAATGTCTATTGTAATTTCTTTTTAATCTACAATAATAATAATAATAATAATCAATAAATAATTTATTATAATAGAATATACGTAGTTAATATTTATGTATACTGTAATCATTATAAAAGCTAAAATGTATACTTTTATGGTAAAATAATTGTTTAGACCCCGTTATCACGACAACCCGTGATCTGGGCCGACTTTCCTGGGTATTCTTTTTCTATTTTTAATTTTTTTTTTTTTTTTTATTACTATTATTAGTAGTATTTATAATATAAATATCATGTACAAAGTTTGTCATTTATTAAGCTAAGATATAAATTATTATTGTTTTATTTTAACCTCGTATTAATCATCAATTATCACCAATACCATTTTGAATATATATAAAAGAATACGAGATTATGCTCGTTTCGTTGTGCAACAAGCAAAAAAATTTCTTTTTGTAAATGCAAACAGTACTCAAGCTCTTATTTTATAATTTTCACAATCACTCATTTTTTTTTTTTTTTTTTTTTTTTTTTTTAATATAAGTTTTATTATTTTGTTCGTGTAAAAGTATCAAAACTCACGCATAGTTGTGCGTATAAATATGAATAAAAAAGTAAAAAATCACTGATGGTATTTTTAATTATAAACTATAAAATTATAAATAGTTATAAAAAAACAATGTATCAAATACCAAATTAATTAAATTTTAAAATATCAATCCTAATAATACTTTATTTATACTTAAAAACTTTTTTTCGATTCCCGTTAAATTGATTTGTTGAAAAAAAAAAAAAATTTTTTTTTTCTTTTAATAAATTTGTTATGGCAGTAAAATATTTTTTGTCAATTGAGCGTAAATATTTGTTAATATTATATTAATGAGATCATAATGCAATGATTTTATTTTTTTTTTTCATTAGTCGAATAAAAAGTTTACGTACTGCGGTTAATGTTTGGTCCGCTGTAACACTCCGTAATTATGATAAAATTTTAAACGGCTAAACTTCAGCCTATCGAACATTAATTCATACTGTAAAAATCAAAATGATATTTTTTTTTTTAATATTTCGATATTTGTCTTTTTTTCTTTTATGTTTAAATCACACATATTTGTATAAAGAGATATAAAAAATTTTATCGTAAAAAAAAAAGCGTAAAATACGCTAAATATTAATATGGCAGACAGTATATATTATTACATAATTTATACTATTTTAATTACGTCATTAGTATTTATATATAATAAAATATACTAATGAGTATTGTAATATTAAACTAGATATTAAAAAATTTTCTACACACCATCACGTATAAAATCGATTATATAAATAAAAAAAAAATAATAAAATAGTACGATTTATGCCGGCGACATTAGAATGTTTACAGAAAAAAAATAATATTTCAACATTTAAATTCAGAGGCCGTTATGGCATTTAGGTCCTTCATAAGGCCTTCTAGATTAGCCATTTCTTGATTCAATTCCTCAGTACTGTACGAGGGTTTAAGTCGTTCAATTTCTTCAGGCGTATGACAAGCATTTGAGACGGAAGCCAGTCGATTTTTAGTTAATTGATTAGTACTAGTTGCTGCTGAGGAAGAACCGGATTGTTGTTTTTTATATGGACTTCCGGATAGACTAGACCTTACAGTAACTTGAGAAACTTGCGTTACGTGTTTCTGTTGTGCTGGTGTGGATGGTGCTGATTGTGGTGGTGGAGCTGGTACGCTGAAACTTTTTAATGGATGACCTTGGAGTCGTTTAATACTACCACTACCACCACCGCTATTGGCATTAGATTCTGTTCCTGATCCACTACCACCACCAAGTTCACCTCTACTGCTATTTCCACCAGAGATTATACTCGATGAATTAGCAGCCACGGAAGATTGACTCGTATTACCACCACCGTAGTGTCCGGGCGTAAATTGTTGACTACTTGTTGAATTATTGTAAGGTGTACTGCCGTACGTCATAGAATTATGGTGAAGCTGCTCGTAATTGCTTGACATCGATGATAAATCAGCAGATGCATTCGACTCTGGAGTCGGTTCTAATGTTATATGGGCTCTACTTAAACTGTATTGAGCGCCAACAGTACGTGGATAAATTGATCGTGACGGTTCTCGCGATCCATCCGATGAATTGAAGATCGTTGGTTGTGATAAGCTGTTACCATGCCCGCTATTTACAATGGTCGTTGATGCTGCTGTTCCTGATGCAATGGCTGAAATGATTATTAATTTTATTTATTATATTATATTTCAATTTATTAGTTAGATATTTTTAGACAGTATTCCCTATTTTTCTAAGAATTTTGATAAATCAATTTAGGTTTAGCAAGGGTCATCTATAAGTGACGTCACGCTATTTTGTAGGCCTTCAAATCCCTAAATCCCCCCATGTTACATTTTCAGAGAACTCTCCCTCAATGCGACGTTAAATTATGAGACATTTTTATGGTATAATCGTGATAAATTTTTTTTTTTTTCATAATCGTGTTAATTATTGATTTTCTAAAAAAATTTTTACTGATTTCAAATTGATTTATTATTTTTAGCTAAGTATGAAATTGAAAAATGCGTTCATTAAATTATTAATCTATATATTTGTTAAATTATGCCACAAATCTGAGGTATCCTTCTTACCCTCGATTTGGGACGTAATATTTGAACAGCCTCTAATTCTACATTTTGAATCAGATGATAAATGTAAGTTATAAAAAAAGCCCATTCGGCAGCCGAAATGGAAGTAGATTTCACAGTGAATCCAACAACTACTAAAATAATCATTTCTAAAACGAATGCAAGAGTAAAATTCCACTTAATAGACAGAAATAGTAAATAATTTTTGGCCTAGACTGATGATGAGGTATGCAAATTAAAGTTTATTGAATAATCTTTCAGATGCAATTTATAAAAATTTTACAAGTTATCGCATTCAATAATTATTTCGAAAAGAAATAATGAAAGTTCCAATTTTTTTTAGGATTTTGAAGAATTTGAATTTCTGTCATTCCTAAATTATTTAATTAAGAAAAATATAGAAGTATGCAAATTAAAGCTTTCAGATGCAATTCACATGAATTAAATATGATATCTTGTTTAATCGTTATTGCACAGAAGTACGGTAATAGTGGAAATTTTTGTAATTTTTGAAAATTTTTGAATTACTCCTATTTTTAAACTAATCGGCCGATTTTGCTCATCTTCGAACTTATCCTCGAAAATCGTCCTAAGAATGAGTATGTTACGTTTCAATAAAATCCGTACAGAATTGCAGGAGTTAGAGAAGAGTCAAGGATGAGCAAAGTCGAAATATATCAAAATTTTTCAAAAATTCCGTCATGAGAATCAATGCAATAGTTAGATATCTATGAAATCTACTAAAAAGCAATCAATATCTCAGTAAAACTGTGAGATCATGGTCTTTTTTTGTTCTCAAAATAATCCTGTGCTTCGGTTTTAATTTTTTAATAAAATTTCAATGATTTATAAAATCATTTATTAACACAAATGATTTAAATGAGAACTGTCTAAAAATAGCTTTAAATTGGTACAGAAATAAAATGCAGATAATCTAGATTTTTCTGTGTGGTGTATTGTGTGTATACTTACATGAATGTAGCGGTCCACCGCTATCAACAACAGTTAGGGGGATAAATTTTGATTTACTGCGACTGTGTTGTCTCGTGAGTGTCGAGCATTTGTCATCCAAATTATTAGTTGCTACAGTAATTAAAATAAATGGCTTAACTTAAAAAAATTAACTAATAAAAATAAATAAGTAATAAATTTTTTTTTTTAAATAAACAATAACGAAACTCAGAAAAATTTGTGTCGTTATATTGTGTGTACTATGAATTTTGTTGCAGGATTAAGTTGTAATAAAATAAATCTATATTTACCCATATAACTTGGTACGTAAGTACGTTTATCCAGTGAACCAGAATTTATTACTGTATTACCAGATGTATCTGTATGGTTATAATCAGTATTGCCGGATCTTGGTAACGTATTATTAACAATTCCACCGCTAGCCGTTGATGTCAATGTTTCACCATTAATTGATGATTTTTCTAGGGCTTTGAGCTCCATCTGGTCATGATGAATCCATAGATCTGGTGGTTTAATATTTGTCTTTTGATTTACATCTTTCATATAGCCTTTTTTACGATCTGGTGATTCATTTTGTCTTCTACAGCATACAAATATAACAACAACTGCAACTCCAGTTATTAATATCACTGCACAGCCGATTATTATGTAGATAAGAACTTGGGATAATCCTCGTCCATCTAAATTAAATTTTTTATTTATTAATTAACCAGTATTAAATAAAAATTTTAAACACACATGTATAAAATAACTAATTATTTCCTACAACATACTCATCATTCAAATAAAACTTACCTTGTTGTTGTTGGCTGTAAAAATCATCATAATCCATGCCATTGCCTAATATAAATAAAAAGAAAACGAAAATAAAAATACCAAAATAAAAAATAAATTCTTATACCAGCACACAAATAATTTACATCGTAAAAATTAAAAATTGCTAAATCTGAAAATGCACGGCTCAAACATTCATCCCTACTAATATTATAAATATAAATGTACACATATTCTTGGAGGCATTAAAAGTAACATAGGATACTTTTTATTAAAAAAAAAAAAAAAAATATATTTTACGAAAGACAAAAAAATTGTTTGTCAAAAAATTAGAACCACATTGATTCAATTCTATTGAAATGTAATGATCTTTGATATTTATACTATTTACTAAGGGCTGGAACGCGAGCGTTAGTTTAGCGATTGAATAAATTCTGAATTATTGAAATAAAAAAAATTGATAAAACTTGTTAAAATGCATACGTTATCGCAAATCGGATTAAAATCAATTGATTCATTCAAAAATAAATTGTTTTATAAATTTTTCATTGAATAGTTTGTGTGTAAAATATTTAAATAAAAAAAAAAAAAAAAAAGTAGCTCAGAAATAATGACATTGTTTTTGTATAATGAGTTTCTCAACTTGCATAAGCTAGTCAAAAAATTGTAAAACATTGTTGTTCGAACCGTGCAGCAAATAACTAAAAAAACAAGTATATAAAACTAAATAAAGATAAAAATTAGTATAATTTAAAAGCATAAACTTACTAAGTGGTGTTTTAAAGACAACAATAGATGAAAAAGGTCCATAACCTTTGATATTTCTTCCTTGAATTTTAAAATAATAAGTTGTACTAGGTTTCAGTCCTTTAATAATATACTCAGTCTTATTTCCAAGTACACCTTCAACATGCCAATCTCTCTCACGTTTCGTATTATCAGTCGAATAAGATATAATATAACCGATAATATGACCATTGGGTTGCTTAGGCGGTTGCCAATGTACTATTACTGCAGTAGAACGATCTTCATAACTTTGAACAGTTAAATCACGTGGTGATGATGCGGGTGCAGCCTCGTGTGTTTGATTAAGTGCAATCATACTCCACGGTGATTCCCGCTTACCCTTAACTGTTTTAACGGTAAATTCATACTGTGTGTTTGGCTTCAAATCGTCAATCATACAATTTAGATCAGAAGCATTGAAATATTTATAACGTGGACTCAGTGTTAATGGATGATAAGGCGCATATCTAACGACGTAATATCTGTTGTCCGAAATACGTTGACCACCAGAGAGTGATGTATCTGTCCAGTAGAGTACAACGGTATTGGCAGACAATACGACTGCTTTTAGCCCAACTGGTGGTATTAATGGTATTACTGTTGATTCAACAGCCGTTTTCTCAATAGTCCTTACATTAGCATAAATTGGTGGTCCTTCACCAGCTTCATTGGTTGCGCGTAATGATATTACATACTCAAACATTGGATCAAGTGATTCAATTGAATAGTAACGTTGTTTACCATCCAATTCCTGATTAAAAACATCCGGATAGCCTTTACCCCAGCCAATAATGTAACCCCGTACTTTTATTCTATCATCTTTTGGTGGACTCCACCATACGGATATGGACGTTGACAGGGCTTTTGTACGTAAATTCGTTGGTGCTGAGGGTACTGTTGATTCATCTAAATCATTCTCGTAAGTTTCAATTGCCATCCACTCGGTCCAAGGGCCTGTACCATTAACATTTAATGCACAAATACGTACATGATAAACACCATGTTTTTCTAATCCAGATATTACATGAAGACGTGTATTACCTTCAGTAGTGATAGTATTTGAATGATAACGACGATCCTGACGACGATAACGAATTTTATATCCTGTTATTATACCATTTTGACCTTCAAGCGGTGGTTCCCAACGGACAATAATACTTGTCGAGCTTGCTGCTTCTAATGTGACATTGTGCGGTGGGTGAGATGGTTGAGCGCTAAAAGTTCTTAGATTTATTTCACTCGTTGACGCACCCGGCCCGTTTTCATTCACTGCGTACACCCAAATACTGTACTCAGTATAAGGTGTCAAATCAACTAATTCACACGTTGTGCTCGTCGTTTCACGTATTCTTTCACCTTCGCTGAATCCGCCAGCTCCAATACTGCCACCAACGTCGTCTGTATTTTCCATTGCTGTTACAACATACTTAGATATGCGACCGTTGAGAATTTTTGGCTCTTGCCAGGATACTTTTATACTCTGACTACTCGTTGCATGGCCCTCAAGATTCAACGGTGGGCTTGGTACATCTGCTTCAGAGTGAGTTGTTACTGTAAGTACTTCACTAGAAGCTCCAGCTATTCCTTGTGAATTATGCGCCACAACACGAAATTGATATGTTACTCCGGGTTGAAGACCTCGCACTACTACTTCCAATTGTCTTTGTGCAGTTATTACTACGCGTTCTCTGTAAATCATAAATATTTATCGATTTTTATTATTGTCTAATTTGAAATATGTTATTTAAATTAATTGAATTTAATTTACCTTTGAGATCCATCTTGTTTATAATAAATATGATAAGTAAGTGACGAATCACTATCAGCATTTTCTGGTTTTTGCCAACGTAAAGTAACAAATCTCGTTTTGACAATAACAACGCTGAGATTTTTTGGAGCTAATAGAATAGGCCCATTGTTGCCGGCACCCTCTAGTAGATCCAGATTGTCGGTTTTATCTAAAAAATGGGATTCAGGTTTTTGTTGATGATGGTGATAATGATGATGATGACGAGATGGTGGGGGTAATAAGGTTTCATCAGGATCAGAATCAAAATCAGAATCAGGATCAAGATCATCCTCAGAATCAGCTTCTGTGATTTTATCAAAAAATAAATCCGCGGAATCATCACCAGGATAAGAATTCGATGATAATTCTGGTGATGATGGAGTAAATGCTGATAATGTATGACCAAGGAGCGTGCTGGGATGTTGCCAGGTATTATTGTATAATTGTCGTTGGTGTGATAATTTTTTTTTTGGTAATGATTTGGGTGACAATGTTATGGATGGTGACTTTGCCAAATGGCTTTTTTTTCTCTTTTTTTTTTTTTTTTTTAATAACAGATTAGTACGGAGTAACACAATTAGTAAAAAGGATAAAAAAATGGTAGGAAAAAAAAATCAAATATGTAAGTATAAAAATAAAACAAATCATAAAATAAAAAAGCGAAATAAAAAAAAAAAAAAATAGCAAAATTAAAGAATATATAGAATAAATGACTTACTTGGCTTATGAATGATATCAAGTCGAGCGAAAGTTTGAATAGAACCCGCTGGATTAGTTCCAATACACTGAAATATCCCAGCATCTATCGGCAATAATCCATTTATCCTCAAATTATTGTTATTAACAAGCTGCCAGTATTCGCTGAGAGTTATTTTTTCTCCATTTTTAAGCCAAGTAACTTTAGGCTCTGGTTTACCATAAATATCACATTCAAATTCTAAATCCTGATTTTCACTAGCAACTTTATCTTCAGGTCTCTTTATAAATCTTGGTGGCACTTGAACCGTTACTTCAGCCACCGCATCGAGTGTTTCAACATCATTTTTTGCCCGACATTGATATGATCCCGTGTCCTCTTCCATAATATCAGTAATCATAAGGCTAGATGCTGCTATTTTACGATATCTTGAATCCAACGTCGCTAGATCAACGGCTACTCCGTTTTTCAACCATAAAATAGAAGGTTTAGGCCGACCATTAGCTGTGCACTCGAGTATAATTGTCGCACCTTCAACAGCTATTTGTGCTTTGGGTTTTGTAATAAATACAGGCGGGGATTGTTGATCAAGATCGCTGGATAACGAGGACGATTCTTGTAAAAGAGTCAGCTGAGCTTTATTACTCAATCGATACTGATTAAACGCCGTAGCGTTGCATCGGTAGAAACCTACATCTTCGTGGCGTACATCGTCTATTTCCAACGCACCCGAAGACGGCATTATTGTCATACGGCTTTCATCCAACTGCAAAGGATGTTCATCTTTGAGCCATTGAATTTTTACTCTATTTTCCAACAATTTCGTTGATAACAAACTACAGCTAAAAAAGGCCATTTGTTTCAAACTGACGGCTATATCTCGTGGCTCTTCTTTAAACACCGGCAACTGTGACAACAAACTGATAGTAGCTATTTTTGATACAACAGCTCCGACATTTTCTACTGTCACTAAACATTGATAACCACCCGTCATTTCGGAATTATCTGCGTAAACACTGCTGATATACAGTGATCCATTAGCTAATTGTGATCTATAACTATCTCCAATAAAATTAATCATTTGACCGTCCTCAGTACGCCACTGGATATTAATAGCTGATGCATCGTACGTTGTGCTAGACGCTTGACAGTCCAGTCGAGCTGCACCACCTGGCTCAACAATAACATCTTCCGGTTCTACTATCAAATCTAATCCGGCAGCACAAAGACCTTTTAAAATTAAAAAATGTTTATTTATTATTATAAATCAATAATAATAATAATAATAATAATTATAATAATAATAATAATTATTATTATTATTATTATTATTATTATTATTATTATATTAAATTGAATAAACAAACAACGTTTACTTACCACTTGTGACAAGTCCAGAAATAATCAAATAGACTCCAATGAATTTATCCATTTTATTGAATCGATATTTCAATTCAAATAAACATTAATTAAAATTTTCAATAAAACCGCAAGTTAAAATCATTTTCTGTCGTCCTCTAAATAATATCTATTAATCCACATCCCTTTCATCTCACTCTCTTTTTTTTTTCTTTCTTTCTTCTCACTAGCTTTCGATTTTTATTTATTATATATAATGATAGTTTCAATCCCGTCACTTTTTTAAAAACTACATGGATAAAATTATCTCCAAACGTATAATTGCATTATTGCACTTACTGATAAAATAAGACACAATGTAATATTATTTAAATTCCACATAAGGACGTATATTTATTATTTTAATTTGTAAATTAATATTAATCTATTGCGGGGACGACATATTGCTGGCTGCGCGCGAAGAGACGGTTAGCGTCGTCGTCGTCGCCATAGTCTCGTTATGTACACCATATATATTCATATATGTAGTGTATATACATATATAACACATGTATCCAACCCCCTCATATTCACCTTTGCTCATTCTATTCTGTATTTCTATGCTGTCTACTGTACCATTCTACTCCACTTTCCGTGCGTCAGGCTTTATATTATGCTCTATACTTTCACTCACCCTCTTTTAAAAAATACACATCCCACACACACTTACATTTACACACTTACATTTACACAAATATATGTATGCACGTTTATTATCTACATTCTATTCATACCTATACAACAAAACATTTCAAGTCAACTTATTTTAAAAAGTGGCGCTGCTATTCGCATGGCGCCATCTGCGCATGATTCAAATTTAAAAAATCAGATAATTAGATTTTGTGAAATATAAAATAATTATCTAAATTTTCGAGTAGGAAACTTTATTTAAATTAAAAGAGTTTTAACTAGTTTTTTTAATGGAAAGAAAAAATAAGTATTTTAGGAATTTTTTATTTGTAATTAAAAATTAAGATTAAAAAATTTTTGATGCAAAAATATCGGAACAAATTTACACCGTAAAAATGGCCGAATTGATAATCTTAGATAATTATAATTATACTTTTATAAATATCTTCTAAGTACAATTATAAATAATCCAATTATTAATTAAATACGATTAAATTAGCAAAAGAAATTTTTATTATAATTTTTTATGAAAGTAGTTTCTTATAATTTTTTTACATTATCATTTTACTAAGAATTTTAATTTTAATATTTAAGAAATAGTATTTTAAAGTCGTTATTATAAATAAAAGTTTTATTATTACTTTTTGTATAAAAAATGAGAAATACAATAATACCGACAAGAATTTTAATATTTTATTTAAAATTTGAATTTTATTAAATCACTGAAATAGTTTTATTAAATTAATATTTCAATATTCACGGAAAAAAGAAAAATAAAAAAATAAGATTATATAATGTAACGTGACGCTCTGTGATGAAAACTGGAAAAATTACAGTTTCAGATTGTAATTATTACAGATTTTATAAGAAAATTAATTTAGCAGATATTTGATAATTTTTAGAATTTTTGTTAACAAATAAATTATAGGAAAAAATAAGAAAAAAAAATTGACATCTAGAAATTTAAAAAAATTAAAAATGCAATTTTTTTTTAAATAATTTTTTTATTATAAATTTAATTGTTAAATAAAATTAAAAATTGGTCAAGTGACAGCTAACTTTAATGTCATGATTTTTAACGAATTACAATGTAGAATGTAATATTTACATTGAAAGCTCTGGAAATTAACATTCAACCCGAGTCGAAAAAATGAACTTATATGAGCTTACATCAATTGTTTTAGCATAGCAGTTAAGTTCATTTAAGTTAATTTTTTCAATTCGGGAAAGTTTGAATTTAGAAAAATGTTATTTCCGACTGTAATTTTTCTAGTTTTGAATACGATGGGACACATTACTATTTATAATGTAATTTCTCAAGTTTTCTTTTTTCCGTGTTCCATTATATGGGATTAAATTTGTATTCATGTCAGCGTTTAAAATTCTTACATCAAATCAAGCTAAGAAAATCTTTATTAACAAAAAAATTTGTTCCAAAAATTATTTTAAAAATTGCATTTTTAATTTATTAAAATTTATGTGTCCATTTTTTTTTTCATTTTTTTAATGCAGTAATTTATTTATTAAAAAAATTATTAAAATTATTAAATATTTGCTAAATTAATTTTCATTAAAAATAAATACAAGTATTCTACTAAAATTTACAGATACCTGACAATTTTAAAAATATTTTAAATAGAATAAATTATCATAAAGAAATATAAAGATAAAATTCCACATTTAAAAATAAAAAATAAAAAACTATAAATCAAAAACTGGTTAACTTTATAAATGTAAATTTTTGACAAGTAGATTTTAAATTTAAAAGGAAAATATTATTCCCGCCACTCCCGACTCTGGTATGTCTGCGCGCACAGCTTTCACCTGCATGCGCGGACTTTGAAATTGTTTTTGAGGTTAAGTCTGGCGTTCTAACTGCTTTGTTGTTTGTGTATGAATATAAATATTAATAAATAAATATTAATTATATAAAACAATAACCATTTTTATAATAAAAGCTATTTAAAATTGACAATACTTAATATTTAGTCGAAAGTAAGTACTTGATAAATACATTATCAATAAATCGAAAAAAAAAAACATATTAAAGGTTATGCGGTGTTTAACAAATAAATTTTTCTAGGTGTTATTAAATAAATAAAAATGTCATCAGGAGGTATGTTGTATGGTGGAGATGAAATAGGAGCGCTGGTATTTGATTTAGGACATCATTCACTGCGTGTTGGATATGCTCAAGAAGATACTCCGAAAGCCGAAATACCAGCGGTGGTTGGTATCGGAGAGGAAAATTGTAATAATACAGTAGGTACAACCAACATTGCAACTGGAACTAACAAAGTTGAGCCGATGGACGTTGATGATAAAAAACAGGATAATAATATCACACAGTCTAAGCCAAAATATTACATCGATACAACGATACTTCATGTACCGCGTCCAGGAATGGAGGTTGTTAGTTACATGAAGGAGGGTATGATTGAAGACTGGGACCATTTCGAAAAAGTGCTAGACTATACTTACTCGAAAATAATTCAATCAGATGCTGAATTCCATCCGGTGCTATTTTCAGAGGCACCCTGGAATATCCGCAGCAAACGTGAAAAATTGACTGAAATAATGTTTGAAAAATACAACGTACCGGCGTACTTTCTTGTAAAAAATGCTGTGCTTGCTGCATTTGCTAACGGACGTGCTACTGGTATAGTTGTTGACAGTGGTGCTACGCATACATCAGCGGTACCAGTGCAAGATGGTTTTGTACTGACTCAAGCTATCGTTAAATCTCCGCTCGGCGGTGACTATATTACAATGCAGTGTCGACAGCTATTACAGGACAATGATATTGATTTATCCCCTGCTTACATGATAGGTAGTAAAGAAGTCGTCAAGGATCATGAGAAACCCCGTTGGGTGAAGAAAAAAGGTTTACCTGAAGTTACTAAATCTTGGCAGAATTACATGGTTAAAAAATTAGTTCAAGACTTTCAAGCTAGCTCGCTTCAAATTTCTGAAACTCCTTATGATGAAAAAATAGTATCCACTATTCCTGCTGTTCAGTATGAGTTTCCCACTGGTTATCACCAGGTAGATCTAAAATATTTTATTTCAATAACGACTTAATTAATTAATTAATTGTCATTTTTTATTAATTGAATTTTGATTTTATTAGGATTTTTCTTCGGAACGTTTTAGAATACCTGAGGCACTTTTTGATCCAAGCATGGTACAAATGCGTGGTGGAATGGTGGGTAATACGATGCTTGGTGTTGGCCACATTGTAACGACGAGTGTTGGGATGTGTGATGTTGATGTCAGACCAGCACTTTATGGCAGTGTTGTAGTTACTGGTGGTAATTCATTTATACAAGTAAGTAAACAAAATACGTCAGTAATTTTCAAAATATTTTTCTGTCCTGTCAGTACTAACATTCATCAAAAATATAAATTTTATCTTCATCCACTTGAATTTTTTTATTCACTTCTACATTTACAATAAAAAAAATTATAAGTAAATTTTCTATAGATTATTAAAGAAATGATGTTTTTTTTAATTACTTATAATTTAAAAAAAAGAATAAACTAAATTTAATCAATTTTCTTATAAATTTTTATAATTTCATCCAAAAGAAATTGAAATGATTAATGAAAATATTTTTACTTCAATTTTTCAATTAAAAATTCGATAATATTTCAAATATTAAAAAATCAATTTATCCCTATTCTAAGTAGTGCTTAATTGAAAGATAAAAGTTTCACATTCACGTACATTCTAATTTTTAAATTATTAAGCGCTCAGTAAAAATATTTTTGATTTATTAGTATGTACTAGCAACCTTGCAGTCACTATGTGACTGCCGTGATCCATAAATAAATAAAATTTTGCTGTATTAAATAATGATTTTTGTTAAATTGCACTGTACTTTTTTAACTATTGACATTTTTAAAGATATAAGCTCATCCCGTTGTTACACTCATCAAGAGCTTTCATTTGAGTACCCACATGCATTTTGATATATTTTTCATACATAAATATACAAAGTATATGAAAAATTGATGTGGGTATTCAAATGAAAGGTCTCGATGAGTGTAATGTCGGGATGAGTTTATATCTTTAAAAATATCAATAGTCCACGAGATACTGGGTCATTTCTTAATTATGTATCTAGAAATAGAGCATTTTTGAATGCAGCCTAAATACTTATCATAATAAATTGACTATCGGTGAAAATGACATGAAACCTTGAAAAGGCACAAATTCACATCAAGATCTTTGCACTAAATTTCACTAAAAAACCCGATTTTATCATATAACTATCATGAACATTTTTTCTTATTCTTTTTATAATATAGATTTTTATTGTTATTAACACTTATTTTATTTATTAAAGGGCTTCCCGGAGCGTCTTAACAGAGATTTGTCGATGCGAATACCTTCAAGTATGAGATTAAAATTAATAAGTGCTAATGGATGTGCTGAAAGAAGATTCGGAGCGTGGATAGGTGGTTCCATACTCGCGTCAATTGGTACCTTCCAACAGATGTGGATTTCAAGTCAAGAATACGAAGAGAGCGGAAAAAGTCAAGTCGAGCGAAAGTGTCCGTAATCATATTTGATATTTATATTAACTGATACTTTTCTATCTATACATATATATATATATATATATATATATATATATATATATATATATATATATATATAAATTAATAATATTATAATTAATATTACTATTAATTTTTTTTTGTAATGACAAAACCAATTTACGGTACAATTTTCATTTTTCTACAATACTGCCGAGGTTCACTAGAGCTACGACAAAAAATGTACACTACTTATTTTTCATTTATAAACTTACATATAAAATAACTATATGAAGTATTATTGATTTTTTTATGGCTATTAGTAAATATGAAAAGAGAATTTTAAAACTTTAATTGTATAATTTTCTTGAATGTAATGTAATAATACAGTTATTATCTTCTCTAGTATTCGAGGGTATTATTAAATCACCTGTGAACACTTCCGCATCTATTATCACCCCTCGGTTTTTATCAACATCAAAGAAAAACCGTGAGAACGGGCTATCTTTTTTAATAATTCAAACAGATAATAGTTGCTGCAATTAAAGTAATTATTGTAGAAGAATTATTTTCTACCTTTGATCGTTTGATTTCAGCTGCCTGAAATAAATTATTCACACTAGTAGGGGAGGATTTGAACAAAGAACTTTAGTCTCAGAAAAAAATATCATTTTTTCCGAAGGTCATTTGTTGAAGAAATGACTAGCAGAACACACATCGACAATTATATTACGATAAATCGTAAAATACTTAAACTTGTTGGACTTTATCCAGTTGACGTGTCTAGATATATTTTTGTATTAGTTGTTTACTGTTAATTATAATACCAGAAATTTTTAGAGTTTTTTCAAATCAACAAGACTTGGATGTTATTCTCGAAACCAGGTAATTTAAAAACTTCAAGTTCAATTTATTAGTTGAAAAATTAAAATTGATTTTTATTTTTAGTTCGGTGCTGTCAACAATTCTTCTTGCTGTACTCAAATCGTTCATTTGGATGACATTCCGCCGTCAAGATACTACGATATTAATTAATTTTCTCTTCAAAGATTATTGGAACATCGTTGTCACTTATTGTAGTTCAAATGATTTTCAATATGTAGATAAAAATGCCAAGTATTTTTTTTTTTTTTTTTCATTAATAGTTATTAAAATTAAACATAGAAAAAATATTTTGATGCTGTTTAACTGATGAATTTTAATCGGCAGGATGGCTAAACGTGTTACTCTTGGTTATATTATCTTAATTGTAAATGCATTGTTAGTGTTTTATTTTTTACCATTACGCCACCGCATTCTGAAAGCGATTTCAAAAAATGATGAACTGCTATCAACTTTAAATGCAAGCTTAAATTTTCCATTCATTGCAGCGTATCCACAATTTTGTTACGAATCTCCTTTTTTTGAAATTGTTTATCTTTCTCAAATGGTGGCGACTTCCATGTGTGCAATGGTTATTCTCGCAATGGATACTTTGATAGCCACAGCAATTTTTCATTCTTGCGGTCATTTCAGTGTCCTGTGCGCTAAATTGAAGCATATAAATTTTGAGAATAATCACTCAACTAATGACTTTATAGAAGTTATTAAACATCATCAATTAGCAATTAGGTAAAGTATTGAAGGTAAATTTAAGTTAAGTTTAATATTAATCATAATATAGTAGTAATGAATATTTAGATTCTCTAATCACTTGGAGTATGCTTTTAATCCTTTAATGCTTTTTCAAGTTATTGCCAGTAGTGTTATTATTTGTCTCGTTGGATTTCAAGTAAATACAGTGAGTATTTTATTTAATTTATTTAAGAAATATTATTATTTTATATATTACTTTTTTGCAGACATTAAAATATGATCATAAAGATAAACTTGTTCAATATATAGCCTACTTAATGATGGCTCTGTTTCAATTGCTTATCTTTTGTTGGCCTGGTGATAAATTAATTAATGATGTAAGATAAAATTATTAATTTATCGATTATTTTTTGGTAATTATTGACAAGTGGGGTCAATTTCATTTTCGGTCAAAACTAGGTAAAATATTAACATTTTTTTACGGCGTATTTATGATAAAAAATGTCGTGAAAAAAAAAAATAAAGATTTCGATATAATAATTTTTTGCCTTGAAAAGTTGGAAACAATTTTGGCTCTCATGTTTTTGATAAAATTTCTATTTTTTCTTTTTTTGATATATATTTTTTTTTTAAGTACATAAAAAAACGAACGATTAAAAAAAATAAGTCAAATAGGTATCAGAATTTCTTAAAAATTTATAAATTTTTTTGAAAATTTGTTAAAATTGTGAAAATCAATTTTTTTATTTGTTTTTTTTTTTTTTTTTTTTTTCCCCAAAAAAACTATATTAATAGAATTGAATAGAAATTTCATTCAAAAAAATGAAAATGAAAATGATTAACCCCACTTGGAAATATTTACCTATTTTTTTAACTCTAGAAATTTTATTTTCAATTATTAGGTAAATTTCTTACAAAATTTCAATTATCATCATTCATATAATCTCCCAAATTTTTTAAAATTTATGTATCATTTTTTTGTTACTTTAATTTCTTTTTTAATGGTTATCGTGTATTTTAAAAAATCTTAAAGTAAAAAATTTACCTATCAAATTAAATTTAATTTTAGACAAAAATGATCTATTTTTTAGAGTTTGAAAACAAATAAAGCGGTATACTCAAGTAACTGGTACAACTATCCCTTTCCTGAAGTAATAAAACCCGAGTTATTCCTAATAATGTTAAGATCTCAAAGACCAAGTTATTTATCGGCTGGAAAATTTCAATTTATGAGTCTAGAAAATTTCTGCATGGTATATAAAATATATTTAAAATACAAACAATATTAAAACTAACAATTAATATGTTTATTATGTATACAGATATTGAGCACATCGTTGTCATACTTCATGCTCCTTCGAAGTTTAGATCTATAGCTGAACAACCATAAAAATAACTTAAACATATTCAACAATTTACAAGAATAAAATATTTTTGTTAATCAGCATAATTAAAAATTAAAAATCATTTAAAAATAAATAAAAGACGACAATTAAAATTATATGAAAGGACTCCATCCTATGTACATTCGACAAAGATTATCAATATTTGTAGCGTCCAAAATGACGTGATTAGTTTGACCTTCAACACTTAAACTTACTGCGGCAGTTTCAATTTCTTTATAATCTTTATTTTTTGTTCCGCGTACTTTAACAAAACCCTTGAGCCTTAATTCGATGTCTTGGATATTTTGTAATGCCTGAAATATAAAAAAAATTAAATTATTAAATTATATTAATAATAAAAATAATTTTATATTAAAGGTACCCGTGGGTAATAAGGCCTAAGTGATAAAAATGCTATTTAAAATAACCGTTTTTGCTAAAGACTTAGATCTAGCATAGAAATGTCGCTACAAGTTTATAGAGTCCCGATACAACGTTCCTTGTCTTCTATATTTCATCATCCTAAATATGCTTAAGTAGCGCAGAAGAATTCCAAAAAAACGATTTGAGTAAATGGTAAACATTTTTTATAATTTAATATTTAATAATTTAAAATCATTGTTCTAATTTTTATCAACATCTTAAAAAGTATTGTTGGTTAATTTAAGTGATAATTGATCTCTAATACCAATTTTATCAAGTATAGTATATTAGTATAACTATTTCTTTGGGCTAAGGCTTTGGGAAGAACTTCCACGTGAAATAGTAAATTCGAGTAGTTGGCAAGTCTTTAAAAAAGAAGTTTTTAATTATTTATTACATCTCGATAATTAGAACGACGTTAAACAAATATTAAATAATAAATTTAAGTCTAATAATATATTAAAGAATGAAGGTTAGATTATGATGATTAAAATGAAGGATAAAATAAGTGCAATCCACAAAATTATTGAGAATTATTGAGAATTATTATAAATTATTATGTAGACTGGTTATATTGTTTGTTTCTTACCCATGTAAAAAAAATTGTCCTAAAAGAATCGTAAGCTTAGGATCCTAAACGTGACACAATTTAGGACCTTTTTATAAAATTTCTATTTTAGAAAAATATTGTCGCAATTATTCAGAGAAAAAATATTGTAAAAGTACTTTTATGACAATTTTAGGACACTTTATGAATTTTAGTACACTTTTATGACAACTTTAAGATACTTTTATGACAATTTTAAGACACTTTTGTGATAATTTTAGGACACTTCTATGACAGTTTTATGAATACTTAAGGATACTTTTATGACAATATTAGGACACTTTTATGACTACTTTGGGATACTTTTATGATATTTAAGTGTCCTTAAATTGTCATAAAAGTATCCTAAAGTCGTCATAAAAGTGTATTAAAATTCATGAAAGTGTCCTAAAATTGTCATAAAAGTACTTTTTACAATATTTTTTCTCTGAGTAATTGCGACAATATTTTTCTAAAATAGAAATTTCATTTCGGTTTGGTGTCATAAATTTGTCATAAAAATGTCCTAAATTGTGTCATGTTTAGGATTCTAAGCTTATGACTCTTTTAGGACAATTTTTTTTTACACGGGTGTTTATATGTAAATTATTTAATCCATTATTTTGCATTATTATGTACTCTATACTATGTATTTATAGAAATGATTTTGATATTAATTTCTTCATGTAGAAATTGTTTAACTATGTATTATAAATTACCATTTGGCTTGTTGCCTTGGCATCAAATTTAAATAAAATCTAAATCTATTTCCAGTATGTATAACCGGCAGGCCATATTACCCTACCTTAGTAAAATAAGGCCTATTCGCAAGGTTTTTAAAAAAATTAAATTTTGTGTTTGTTTATGGTGAAAATTACCATTACTCCATTATATTTTATGGCTAATGTATTAATTTAAAAATTAATGATACATTGCAATAATTAAATGCAATAATTTCGATTTTTTTCAAAATCTCCCTTAGCTAGGCCTTATTACTCGCCGGTACCTTATATAATTATTACCTCTTCATTAGTTCTTTCACTTTCTTTACTAGATGGATTCCCATTAGTTATTTTAACCCAAGAAACCAACGGATCATAAACAAATGGAGTAAGAACACTCATCAATGTGCTCGTCTGCTGTCTGAGGATTCTCATTGTTATCTGACATGATCGTCTGAATGGTCCTTCATACTTCAATGGTCCCATAGCATCAACCATATTGTGGGTCAGCCTAAAAGGCACACACTCGGGAACATCAAAACTCTCACCACGATTAAACAAGCAGTTGAAATCAACGTGAACACAGTCACCGCATTTTGAATCAAACAGCATATTTTCGCCGTGTCGGTCACCTAGACCCAGGGTGTATCCAACCATTGACATCACAGCCGTCGTTCTGATGTATGCATTGCGCGCTTCATACCAACCATAAGCATCAGGAAAATTAAGTCGAAACCAATCACCAAATATCGGTGGATGCTTGGGTAACAATTTCTTCAAGAATAAATCACGTTTTTTTTCTAACGACCATTCTTTGCTGTTACATTTATTTGCAATGTCCCCCAATTCTTTGGAGGTAAACATCGCGTAACCACGTTCTTTGTACAGTTGATGAATTATTGGTCGGAATCCAGCTAAGTTATTTATCCATTCAATAAGACCGCACTTTTCGTCGATCGGTATAACGCTGTACATCCTTATATATAGTCTTCTTTGCCGCGATTCAGGGTCTTTTTGTAAATAATTATTAACGATACTGTTGAATTCCATTAGACGAAAATCTTTTCTCAAGTCATCTTTAGGCTTACACATAAATGAATAACGTTTCCCATCAGATCCAATAAGTGTAATTTTCCGTGGTCGTACTAATGAACGTAAAATATCAACATTTTCTTCAACTGACTGCATGTAAACGGCATTATTGTTCTGCGGAAATGGATTGTAAGCCGTTTCACTGTCACTATTTGGCCGTACAGGTCGCTTTAATTGCCCAATTGATGAAGACGGTAAACGTAATTGAAAAAATAAACTTGTTGGCATTGATATAGGTCCAAAGTCTGGTGAAGCGAGCAATGACACTAAAGTTTTAGATAAATTATTAATTGTCGTTTTAAACATGTTATTAGGAAAACTTTTATTAGATATTTCCATAAAACATTTCCAGAGGCGTTCAAAATCAGCAAGATACTTTTTTAATTCTGCTGTATCAAGTTTTGGATTACTGAGAATTTCTTCACATCGTTTTTTACGAGCAGGATACGAAGAATTTTTTACAGATGCCATCATCCATAAGCAGTACTGAGGATAAGCTAAAATTAAATCAGCCAAAATTTTGTTTATAACCGTTCGTACTGCAACTTCTGGATGGCAAATACGTGATATGAGTTGACTCAATGCCGTAAGCCATACAAATTTAGGATAAACTTCAGCGTATTTATTTATTGTTTCATTAATTTTTTTCAGTTCAGTAATTTGGTCCTGTGTCGCTTTAGGATTACCATTAATGCGAGACGCAAAATTCATCCAAATAGTCAACATTCGGGGCATGGCTTGATGAATATACTTATAACCCAATGATAGTGCTTTACCGTAACTATTTATTGTAAGTTGATGACAAACAAGTCCAAGACGGGTTAAACGTTCATCTTCGGTCATTCTTTCCAGTAATGAGTCATGATACTGAGCTCTAGCTAAATAACTTTTTTCCCAGAACTTCCAAACATCAACTGCTTCTTGATAATAAAACCGATTTATTTGAGTACTTACATTAACTGTTTGATCATTGTACTGTGCGAATAGTAATTTAGCCTTGGCTAAATTTTTTCTTTCACGAGCCTCTCTATCAGAAATTGACGCTTTAACAACTGATTGTCTATAAACTTCAGTCGGTTTGTAACACTGTTTAAATGATCGATTCAGTGTATTGAATGCATCTTCTTGACAATCTTTTTGCCAATATAACTGCGCTTTTTCGATGTGTAATTCTTGCAGTGGACAATAATCGCTTGCTGATAAAATATACATATAAGCTTGTTGATAGAGTCCAGATTTTCGAGCTATTTTAGCGCTTTTTAGCCAAATCTTACCGATTTCTTCTTTCAAAGTCGATTTAGTGCCTTCATTTAATTTTTTCATCAATTTACTTTGATTGATAGCAGATTCTTCATTGCTGTTGAGTGTAAGTGCTAAATTCAAAGCAGCTCGTCGCATTCCCATCACAAATTCAACACCACGCGATGCACGAACTAGACTGCTACGTTTTTCCCACTCGTCGAAAATAGTTGGCAAGCTGTTAATATCCTTGATCATAAGCTGCATGGCTTTTTCAAATTCATTTATCACGTGAAGTTTCATAATGTGCGAGTAACTCTGCTGATAAGCGTCTTGATGTGAAGAAGCAAAACCAATCATTGAAATAAGCCGTTGTTTCAGCGCTGACAAATTCGGCTGTCTCGCTTGCTGCAAATCTACCATCAGCGTTCGATTAATGTAAGCTTTTCCGTCATCACTGCAATCTAAGTCATTGTTTCTTCGATTTATCGTATTATTGTCACTGTCATCATTGAGATAAACAAAATGCGCAAGCCGCCAAAATGGTTCTGAATCAGTAAGATGCGGTTCGAGTTCTGGTTTGCTATTGAGGATACCACTGGTGATATTGATAGCTGTAAACGGTTGCTCTAAACTTAAGTAGCACTTAATTATTCCCTTGATATACTTGGGCGCTGAGTTATGACGCTGAGCAAGCCGTTCGTAACAAGTAGCAGCGTCTTGCATTTTTCCTCCTACTTCGTGGGCTAAAACTAGTTGTTCGATTGTCGGTGAATGCTCGTGAGAAGCTAGAATACCAAATACACCATCAGGTTCTTCAAGCTGTGTATAAATTTTTGCTAGTAAATTCATCTCATGAGTCCACGATAATCCGTTGTCTTTATTAACAGCCATGTGCCGTTCAAGGTACATTAAAGCGCGATGATACTCGCGAGATTCATAGCACCCTTCAGCTAACTGTAAATTGTCTAACCGATTGATAAATTCTTCCACAGCTTTATATTTCCGTGTCTCTTTACGCATTCGTCGGTTTTCCTGTAGCCAACGTCTCAGATGATCTAACGTTGAAAAAATAACCTGGGAGCAACGTATACGCCTTGTTTCATTTGATGAAATACGCTGTGGTTCATTTGATTCACACGCATGGTCATTATTGTTATTTATGTTTGAATTTAAATACTTAATGTCATCAAATAAATTTTTTGTTGGACGAAGTTTTTGTCGTTTGCATTCATCACTGTCCAGTGGATCACCTGTTACGCTAATTACGGACGATATTTCACGTACCAATCCATCACACTCATTTTCATTGCCATGGATCACCGTCAATGTAACTAGCTGCGGTATACAAAAGATTGTAGTTTCAATATCACGCTTAAATGCCGGCCAACAGGCATTTAACATTGATCTGATTTTTTCATAGTTTTCATCATCATTATTTATGTCGCTTTTTAATGAAGATATCATACGACAAACCCAATTGCAAACCCACAATTCAAATGTTTGCGCTGCTTCAGTACCATAAATCGGATAGTTGATATTATTAGTGTCTGTTGAAGACAACACAGTGTAATGTGAAGTGAGCATTGGAAATATTATTTGCCGTGTTAATGGCGGAAATGATGCCCATAATGCACTGTTGGCACCGCCTTTCGGCTTAATCTCCCATATTTTTAAAATTTCTTGAATTGCCAATGAAAAACAGTCAACATTTCTTGTAGTATTTTGTTCATTAAATGCACGTACCAATTCATTAAGAAGAGCACAAGCAAATTCTGCATTAATTTCAGGCATAAATTTACTGTCGCCACGTGATATTATTCTTCTTGGCAGTAGATTAGGCTCAATTGCACCCAATTCACCCAGACACTCACCAGACCAGTGACGTATTTCCTGTCGTAAAAACTGCTGATTAATTTCTGTAGCCGCATCTTGCTGCCGACATCCAGCTAATAGTGCGTCCAGCAAACTGATAATTGCCGGATGAACATGATTCTTTGCATCGTGATTCAGAATCATGTCGTTCAATTCAGCACGGTGTTGCTGGAGAAAATTCTTCAAGTGTATCAACGCCTTCAGTCTTACTTCATCAGTTTCGTGGAGAATTCGTCGTTGCCAAATCTGTAAATTTATTACAAAATCACGAGAAATTCTTCTTATTTTAGGTTTTATTGTGTTCAAAATTTCAGTCTTAATATTTGGAAGATCATTGAAAAAAAATAATTCATGAATGTCTTTTGATACTGCTGTATAATTGGTTATAAGAATGTATTCTAGCAATTTATTAATTTGTTCCGGATAGACTTCAAGTAATGGAACTAGAGATATACATATTGTCGGCAAAAGTGGTCCAAGTTCATTTAGCGCAATATTATGGATAAATGCATCCCAAGCGTGACACGCTAATTTTCGTAAATCTGGATGCTTTGAAAAATTCCGTAATGCAGCTCGTAGTATTGCCAGTATTTTATGTTTCAATTGATTTATGTAATTAACGCCCATAAATTGAATTAATGCACCCAATGATCCGAGCGCACTACATTGTATATACAAATCCGACTTTTCTGGATTTAAATTTCCGTCAAAAAATACTAAAATAGCCAGAAGACGTTCGTTTAAATATCTCGCAACATTGTCTTTATCGTCAAATCTCATACTGGTTTGTTCTTCACCACCGTACTGTGTTATTGCATCCAAACAATAAATAACTTTACTCTGTTTGTCATGAAAATGTAACAATAACTCACGAAATATTTCAAAAAAATGATTGTTAATAAGTTTATGTAGTGTTTTTTGTGTTTTTTCAACAATCAATTTCAAACATTTATTAACAGTATCCAAGTCTTCATTTAAATATATGTAAGGAAATATATGGCTGAAATATTCACAGTATATATCGCTTTCATTGGAGCTCATGAGAAATGTTATTTCTTGTAATATATTATTGATACGTGGTTGTACTTTAACAACCAGTGGTATCAACATAGACATTATAAGACTGCCGTTTTTTCTAAATATCTCACGTGAGCCAATAAATCCAAAACAATTTGATAAACGATTCAATGTCAATGATAAATTATGCGACTTTACATAATAATTTCTTGCTATAAGCCGCACAATCACACGCAGCATTTCTGTTCTGTGTCTTGAAAAAATTTCTTTTGGCGTTACATTGTAATAACCTGCGGTCTCTTTGTAACAAACACTCGCCGTTGATGTCCCAATGTACTGTGAACTTGGATGAATAATACTGATTATAAAAATTAAATACAATCGTTTTTCAATAAAGTAAATTGGTATACGTGCAAAATACTTTGTAGTGATCAACAAAGTCTCATGAATACTCTCATTCAATTTTTCATCAAGAACCGCATCAAGTGTCAAAGCCAACTGGTTAACAATTAATTCAATAAACGTTCTTAGATCTTCTGGCCAATCGTCTTGACACGTATTTTGATAATTTGGCAAATTAGCAGCAAGTCTATTTTTAACAATCACTTCTATTGATAAAGCTAATTTTTCACGGACATTTTTATCTGTGTCGCTTATCCAGGGTATCCAAAATTTAGAAACTTCATTAGTATTAAATATACGTGTATGATTAGACAATTTTACCAAATTATCAGCGATATTTTTACGTATCACATTGTCGTATTTCAATAAATTTAGGTACATGCGTAAAAAGATCTCATCTTCTTTTTTAATTAAATTATTTATATTGTAGTAATAATTTTTATCATCACAAATATCGCAGTGTACTTTCCTTTTTGATAAATTAAATTTATTTTTAATTATTTTAGCTTTACCTGATAATAAGCAAACGATTGGTCCAATTACTTTGGCAAGTGTTTCCAACAAAATACGATGTCTTCCTACGTAGACTGGTTTCAAAATGTGCATATTTACATGAGAAAAACGAATGCCATTTGAAATAAGGGATACTGAATTTAAAATAACAGTAATTGCCAATTGATCAGTTTGATCATTTGAACTTGAAGCTCCAGTTGCGGTAATAAGCGGACTCAAATAATGCAAATGATTATTTTGATTACCGTGATAGAATTGGCATATCGTATTGATGCAAGCTATTTTAGTTCCAATATTTACATTTTTGATACTTCAATGACTAAATTGCTATTTTTAAACGGCAGTTCTTCATCGTTCTGCTTTGTTGACGACCCAGTTGATAAGGGAACCAGTAGAATGTGAAATAGTGCCGATGAAATCGTACCACTTGGCTCGACGAATGACATTATATCCATAAAACAATGATAAATCATCTGGACTGCGTTGATATTTGCACCTTCAGCTGCTGTTTCTAAATGACATGCAAGTATCTGACACAATTGCTGGTAATCTGGAAAAAATTTTCCATGTAAATCAGTATTTTCTCGCAGCCAATCCGACAATAAACGTGCAATTTTAAATAGCCTAGAAATATATTTAACATAATCGAAAGATTCTTCTTGCTGATTGTTGACAAATTCCAACAATTGTCGCCATATTAAACTTGACTTAGCAACCAAGAATATTTTACTGTTGTTATTCTTACTTGTACAACTTATAAATATAGACATGTCAGTAAAAATCATGTGAGCAATCACACGAAAAATTTCATCATTATCAAATTGTTTGAATGCAACCAATAATCGTTGGTGAATTTCGTCTGGAAATCGATTTTTTCTAAAGACGTAGGATATTCCTCAAGATAATTGACGATTTTTTTGCATGCTATCAGTAATAATTGTTGGTCTTCACAGCTGGATAAAATATTCAAACAGAGATTTAACATTTCCTTTTTATTGATAGTTATCTTGTCAATTATTTTGGCTAATACTTGATTAAGTTTATCAATAGATTGTTTGTTCCAGGTAGACGACTGCCAGTCGTGGGCTGATTCAAATATTTCTTGAATATAAATTAAAAATAATTTAATTTGCTGGTCGCAATCTGTAAATTCAATTATCTTAGACATTAATTCAAGAGCGAGAATTTTAGCTTCAGGATCTAATTTTTTTAAAATTTTGATTGTACGGAACCAAAGTGTTTTTTTGTGGTCAGTATAGTCATCGAAAATTTCCGAATTAACAAAAATTTTCAAGACTGAAATCATTATAGGAAGCACTCTATCACGTGAATTAATTACCATTGGTGGTATTGTAAGATCCAGTTCTGCTGAAATACTGCTTTCAACTTTAAACTTACTGACAGTCAAGTTAAAATTTTTATCGTCTCCATCAGACTCATTACTGTCGTCGATGTGAGGTAATAAATAATCAAGTACTTGGATGTACCGTGAATAAATCAAATTAAATCCTCGATAATAAAGCCAATACAGTGGCTTTAAAAATTTTATTTGGACATTTTCACCACTGTCAATCATTTTCTTGCTGAACTTTGGAACACTGGAGGTATAAAATAGCATACCGAATATCCAAATGGTAAATAAATTATAATTTTTGTGATTTAATTCTATTTGTTCATCAATATTATTAGGATTATTATTATCTCTACTTGTCGTGGTCCTCAGAATTGGAGGTATCAAGATATTCATCGGTGTGTCACTGCTGATTATCAGAGACTCCAAAAATTTTAACAAACTATCTTCTGTCCCGGATTCTTCGACATACTTGAATATTGAATGAACTGGAGTATTGATAGCACGCCAGTACGTTTCAATATGTGTTGTGTGCTGATTTTCAGGTGATGAACCTGATGGAGAGCCTTCAACTTCCATTCTTTCCATTTTATTATTGTTTAAGTGTGTATCATTCTAAAAAAAAATTAATATTTTTATTGGTTTAAATACAATTAATAAAAATAATAGAAATTATTATCGTACCTTTTGTTGGTGATTTTTTTATATTTACAAATAAATTCCAAATGACACTACGACTTGTCACTGCTTGAAAAAATCACTTTTGAGGTTATAAAATGATGTAAACAGTTATGAAAATCGCGCGGTAAGTTTAGCTTAAAATGCGCATGTGTCAGATGATCATACCGCTGCTGTTTTATATTTATTTGTTTATGGTCGTGTTGGGGGAATGACACTGAAGTTGACAGACATTAAAAAATTTTTAGAATTTTATAGCAATTAAATTATTAATAACACTAAAGTTGACAGATGTTAAAAATTGTTTTGGAATTTTATAGCAATTAAATTATTAAAAAAATTTCACATGTAAAAATTAATAAAAATTACAAGTGAAAATTTTTAGAAGCATTTTTTTATTGTAATCAATTTGTTAAGCAAATTTTTTAAATTGACAGCTGACCGCTAACTTCAGTATCATAATTATGATAAAAAAAATTTGATTAAAAAATTTCACATGTGAAATTTAATAGAAATTATAAGTGAAAATTTTTAGAATCATTTTTTTATTGTAATTAATTTGTTATTAAAATTTTTAAAATTGACAGCTGACGGCTAACTTCAGTATTATTTGGGGGAACGTTTTTTCTCTGATACTTCGCATCATGAGCCGTGCAATAAATTATGAAAATTAGTTTAGCAGACAATAACAATTGAGTTAACCGACATTTTTAATTTTTTATTTTTGATTAATTTATTAAATTTCAACTAATAAATATTTTTTAAAATTGCACTTACAGTGTATCAAATTTTTTACAAGTGAATTTTTCAATAAAAAATTATAAATATTAAACTTATAAATAAAATATGTTTAAAAATTAACAATTATTTTTACTGCTGGACGAAACAATAGAAGAAATTATTCTTCAAGTTGTTGGTCAAGATCGCGTCGGAACCGCATTCCAAAATTAACTCCAACGGTAGGATCAAAACGACCATTAGGTAACTGTTGAACTCCACCATGCGCTCCGAAAAATGTATTTTTATTAGGTGTCCATTCGTAATTGAGTCCTCCATGAGGGTGAAAATGTTTGAAATCGGGAGATGAAACTCCTCCATAACCGCTGAAAGTTTCTTTATCGTTAGATATGAATTTTTGTTGATAGTCCAAATTCAATTGCGGACGACCGTGTTCAGATTTCAACACTGATGCATCCACTGAGCCTTGAGGTGAACGACGGAATCTGTAAGTCTATAAATTTATAAAATTATTAAATAATACTTTTAATTCCGGTAATTTACATAAAAAATAAATACTTACAGGAAATTTAGGAGGACCAGGATTGAAGGGCGGTATTGGATGATAAATTGGTGGCTGATTAGGCCGTGGAATAGTTGGTTTTGAAACAAATCCCTGCACTCCATAGTAACTTATTGCTAATAATACTCCAATTAATATCCACTTCATTTTTATCTTCTACTAAATTAAACTTAACTAGTAAATTTATTGAATATTTATTGTAAGTTTAAAGTAGTATTTATTTTGAATGCAATTTGATACTGATGATCCAAAAGACTTCAGAAGCCTCTTATATACTCTGATGACAACAGGAAAAAGTATTGATAATAAATTAATAATAGTGAATCATTTTTCTGTGCCAGGGAATCCCGATTGGGAGCCCCAACTGAATGAATTTCTTCTTTGTAGCAAAGCCATCGCTAATATACAGAGAAACATGTATTAGTAACAAAATTTAGTTATATATTTATTTATTTTATTTATTTATCAAAATTTTCAGACCCTGAAGCCTTAGCTCCCTTAAGGCCTTACATATATATTACTATGAATACATAGTAATAATAATAGTAATTAAACAGAAATGGAAATGGTAATGAAAGATCGTATAGAAAAGCAAAAAAAGTAACGTTGTCTTCAAGAAAAGTCCATCTAAGTTACCATTTAATGACTTTAGCTAATAAAACAAAGAATAGAAAAATATGAATTTAAATATATAGTAATAACAGTTATTAATCATCTATATCTATTGAAAATATGAACTAAATTAAAAGATGCCTCAAGCATATCGCGTTCCAGATACCATATTTTTTAAGCTTAGCCAATTTTTTTGCTTATAGAAGACAGTAAAAGCTTTAATTAAAAAAAAAAAAAAAAGTAAATCAATTGATTTTTTGCGGAGTTACAGTTATTTGTTTATAAGTACGCGAGCGAAACCGTGTTTTTTTTTATTAAAAAATTAATATCTCGTAAACTATTAGTCGTAGAGACATCGGGTTTGGCTCATTTTATGCCTTATTCAATTCTCTAAATTTCATACATAACATGTCTCGACTACTTTTGCGTAGTTTCCGAGATATTTTAATTTAAAGCTCAACGCTAAAACGCTATTTTTTAAACAAAAAAAAAGCAACACTTCCCACATACACACAAATGTTCAGAATATTTTTTTGAGTATTCTGGAAAAAAAAAAAAAAATCAGACCATTTTGTCGAAAAGTTGCCAACAAACCCCTTTTTTTTCACGCCGACTGGACTAATAAGGGCGTATACCGGCAAAAGGTCTCGGTGAAAAGCCATAAGTGCGTATAAAAAAATTTTTTTCGAGAATCGACGTGATTTCGTCCGAAATGTGCAGAAATGAAAAAAAATTTTTATGCGCCCTTGAGGCTCACGGGACCTACCTCGAATGCCATAAGGACGTATAATTAAAATTTAATTTTTTTTTTCTTTTCTTTTAGTTTGGAAAATAAATTTTTTTTGCATTTCTGCACATTTCATGAAAAAGTAGGTCGGTTCCTAAAAAAAAATTTTTTTCTACACCCTTATGTCATCTGTAACGCGATATTAAAGTTTGATTGACGGCATAATGAAATAAAGTTATTTTAATTTTATTGATAATTTTATGATTATGAATACATTGTAGACTTCATTCCTTTCATAAATCATCGATCCCCACTATGCTCACTGTTAGTATTCTCACTTGTTTACATATTAATAAATAATAAACGTATGTAAATATGAGTGATAATGCGATAGTTCAATGAAATGTCAATGATAAAAATAATTGGAATTCCCTAGCTCTGACATTAATTGTATCGTTTGGGAATCACTGTGGGAATCAATTAAAAATTATCACTAATTTCGTCATAAATACCCGAATCTTTGTATACTATCAGAAACTTTATAATACCAAGATTGAATTTATGCGCTTGGGATTCCCAAGATTTTACAGGATTCCCGGGACAGATGCTTGACTTATTGTCATTATCAATACTTTTTCCTGTTGTCATCAGAGTATAAAAGACGTTTCTGAAGTCTTTTGGATCATCAGTATCAAATTGCATTCAAAATAAATACTACTTTAAACTTACAATAAATATTCAATAAATTTACCAGTTAAGTTTAGTAGAAGATAAAAATGAAGTGGATATTAGTTGGAGTATTATTAGCAATAAGTTACTATGGAGTGCAGGGATTTGTTTCAAAACCAACTATTCCACGTCCTAATCAGCCACCAATTAATTATCCAATACCGCCCTTCAATCCTGGTCCTCCTAAATTTCCTGTAAGTATTTATTTTTTATGTAAATTACCGGAATTAAAAGTATTATTTAATAATTTTATAAATTTATAGACTTACAGATTCCGTCGTTCACCTCAAGGCTCAGTGGATGCATCAGTGTTGAAACCTGAACACGGTCGTCCGCAATTGAATTTGGACTATCAACATAAATTCATAACTAACGATAAAGAAACTTTCAGCGGTTATGGAGGAGTTTCATCTCCCGATTTCAAACATTTTCACCCTCATGGAGGACTCAATTACGAATGGACACCTAATAAAAATACATTTTTCGGAGCGCATGGTGGAGTTCAACAGTTACCTAATGGTCGTTTTGATCCTAACGTTGGAGTTAATTTTGGAATGCGGTTCCGACGCGATCTTGATCAACAACTTGAAGAATAATTTCTTCTATTCATAATTTATTTAAATAAAAATCTATTCAATTACGTTTCAATGTATTGATTTATTACTTTCCACCTTTTACTCCTAACATTATTCTTTTTAGAATTTTTTTATTCTTCAAAAAGAACTCATCCTCAAGAAGCAAATTTTAATTTTACGTGAGTGTTTGTTTACTGAATATAAAATAACACAAGTTAACAACATATAAGTCGTTTTAAGTAAAATCAAATTGATATAAAAATTGAATATATGTACTGAAAGTTTAAAGTTTTATCGGATTTATGATTTAAAGAATAATTTCTTTTATTTACAATTTATATAAATATAAATTTAATTAATTATGTATGAGTGTATTCATTTTTTAAGCTTTAAATAAAATTGATAAATTTATCAAAATTCATTAGAAAATTAAATAAAATTGATTAAACCAGCTTTTTTTCACTTCGTCTTATAACAAACGAATTATGTAAAAACATTATTTTTGTAGAAAACAAAACCTTTTGGATTAACATCAAAGTTTAACTAATTAATTTGATTATACATGCCCCAATGATATTAATTGAATGTAAATAAAAAAAATGTATTTGTTCTGCAACGGAAATCATAAAAATACTTTTTCAAGTAGCGTTAAATTTATCATTTTTGCTGAAAGATAAATTTTTAGTTTTTACAGATGTTTGAAATTGTCACGACTAAACTTAGAACTCAAAAGTATTATGTATAATCATCCAATCCGATGTTAAATACAACAAAGTAGTCTACAATTCTTATAAAATATTCAAATTTTATTTTTAATATATTTTTAAAGGACTGAATAAAGTTATTCAAATAATTTTGTTTTTACATAAAATTTTAATTATTATTCTCATATCGCGTTTCAGATACCATAAGGGCGTATACCGGTAAAAGGTCCCGGTGAAAAGCCATAAGGGCGTATAAAAAAATTCTATTTTTTTCCAAGTCCAAAAAAATTTTTAGTTTGAAGAAAAAATTTTTTTACATTTCTGGACATTTCATGAAAAAATATGTCAGTTTCCAAAAAAATTTTTATACGCTCTTATGGCATCCGAGGTGGGTCCGGGAGCCATAAGGGCGTACAAAAAAATTTTTTTTTCGCGAACTACTTATTTTTGTATGAAACGTATAGAAATGCAAAAAAAAATTTTTTTCCAAACTAAAAATTTTTTTGGACTTGGAAAAAAAAACAGAATTTTATTATACGCCCTTAGGGCATCTGTAACGCGATATACTAAAGTTTTCCATTAATATAGGCTCAGGTTTTTAATACTAGCACCATTATTATTTTATAATATTTCGTTATTAATTACCCATGTAATTAAAAATAAATAACTCAATAATACATTTTTAATTCGATATCATTATTGAAAAATAAAATGTTCAATCAAAGTATGTTGTCCTAATTTAACCGATTTTTTTTTTAATTGTCGCGACAATTATTGTCACGATAAAACAACGTAACTCAATTAATTACTTGAGTTTTATTCTATAAAGAGTCAAAACTCAAAATAGAGCATTTTTTCTTATTTGTAATCCAACGTCGATAAAAATAAAAGTTCCATTATGTACGCAGTATCATTGACCATGACGCTATTAAAAAATCTATCAGTTTGTAATTATAACGGTCAATGATTATTTTTTTATTACATTTAATAGTTTTATTTTTTTAGACGGTCAATAACAAGTGCATGTAGTTCATACTTTGTACATTAATTACTTTTAAATTGGTTTTATTTCCAAATATTCTTCAACGAAAAAAAAAAAAATTTATTTACAACGACATATCTGTTGACTTCAGTGAGAAACTTGAGCTTGATTCAATATTGAGAATATTAATAATTTGAATAAAAATTAATTAGTGATAAATACTGCGAGTAAGTACCTGACGATGATTTTAATAATTATATAAAAAAATATTCTACCGTTTGCTTTTATCATTATTTCTTTAGTCGATACTTTACATTTCAGATAAAACATGAGGCTGATTTCTCAAAATTTTGTGATCCAAATTTTTCTTATTCAACTATTTGTGGTCTATTCATATTTTATAACTAATCCATACGATACAAATATATACTTTGAACGAGCACGACGAACAGTCGCGATGAAAGACAACGAAAAACTTTGGGATCATGGTATAATTCCATACGAAATTGACAATGTTTTTAGTGAAACACAACGTAATACAATAAAACAAGCCATTCGTGAATGGGAAAGGTCGACTTGCATTAAGTTTGTAAAACGTAATCGAAATATCCAAATAAATTACTTAAAGTTCACCAGGCTGACTTGCGGGTAATTAATAAAATATATTTATGTTTATATTGATACACAGAAAGAAAAAAGTCTTGAGTCAAGCGTAAATTTTCTTAAATCAAGAAAATCTTAAGGAAGACTGAAAATTTCTTGAATGAAGTTAAAATTTTTGAACGAAGTTAAATTTTTTTAAGCCAAGAAAATTTCTTCTTGCTCAAAAATAACTTCAGTCTTCTATATAATTTTCTTGGTTCAAGAAATTTTTTTCTGTGTAGATATTCTGTTTATTTTTATGTGTGTAGTAATGCCGCGGTAGAAAATTAATCTTGTGTAGAAAATTTTCTGGGCAAAAAAAAACGTATTAGCTCAACTTTTATAAAGATACATTTTATATTTTCAAAATGTAGACAAATTCTGTGTAGGCATGCATTACACCCATCATTTTATAATGAATGTCTAATTTTTTATAGTAAAAAAATCAAAATTTTTGTTAAAGCGGGATAAACATATTCACATGCCACAAAAATTTGAAACCAATTCATAAAACTATTTTTAGTAATTAAATTTTTAATTTTTGCTATTAATCTTATGTTTTTAACGTCGAATAAATTGAATTTGTATTTTTAACGTCAAATCCGTCCGTATCACGATTTTAATTTGAATTTGGGAAAGTTTAAACTCGCTAATCTGCGAGTTAATTTTCTACACTGAAAAAAATTTTTGACTGGAGTGTAAATTTTTTTGGCTCAAGAAAATATTAAGAAAGATTGAAAATTTCTTGAATGAAGTCATAATTTCTTAAGCCAAGAAAATTTCCTTGAGTCAAGAAAATTTCTTCTTATTCTAAAATAACTTTTGTCTTCCTTAAAATTTTCTTGGCGCAAAAATTTGTTTTTTCTGTGTACAAAAATTTTTCTGGTGTGTGCACACTGATAAAAAATTCAAGAGAAAAATTCTTAAATCAAGTGAAATTTACTTGAATCAAGAATAATTTCTTAAATCAAGAATTTTTGTCTTGAATCAAGTTTATTTGTTATCAGCGCGTCTATAATTTTTTGACAGTGGATAATTTTTCATTCAATTTTAATACATAAAAATCGAATTACTGATTACAGGTGTTGTTTTGCCCAGTCAACAAAATCGAAGTATCTTAAATTTATAAGTATAGCTTACGATTGCGACTCATTAGTAGTTCTTCTTCATGAATTAGGACATGCTATTGGTTTCGACCACGAACATAAACGTCCAGATCGCGATGAGTATGTTCAAATTATATATCACAATATTTTGCCGGGTAAATATTAAAGAATACGAAAAAATCTATAAACATAATTACTACATTTTTTATTATTAATTATATTTTGATTTTTAGAGAAACTTAAAGAGTTTGATAAGCTAGCACCAAATTTGGTGGACACGTTTAATCAAACTTATGATTACTTCTCTGTAATGCACTATCCTGGGCATTCATATTCGAAGTATGAGCATCGAGACACGATAATTCCTATCTCGAAAATTGGAACTAATACTCTTCCCATTGGAGGAGGCAACAAACTCAGTTTTAGTGACGTAGTAACAACCAATCTTCTGTATCAATGCCCCAGTAATGATTATTTATACGAGTTATTTATTAGATAAGTGTAGTAAAAAAAGAAATTTGGACATTGTGACATTTTTGAGTTGATCCAAGTTTCAAAATTTTGGAAATTTTTTTAGAACACCAGTAAAAATAATTTCAATCATTTTTTTTAATTTTGCAAAATTTTATAGAAGAAATTCAAAGAACTATTTCAAAACATAATTAGGAACAAATTTAATATTTTTAAAAAATTTTTTTTGAAATTTTGAAAAATATGTCACTATTAGCCATAGAGAAACGATTTCCAATTTTGTTCCCAGAATGTTTTGAAATTGTTTAAGAAAAATTCTCAACAGGTTTTAAATATATTCAGATTTCTAATTCTGTTTTCAATGTATTATGTCGGTTCATATATCGCGTTACTGATGCCATAAGGGCGTATAATAAAAATCCTATTTTTTTTAAGTCCAAAAAAATTTTTAGTTTGGAGAAAACTTTTTTTTTTACATTTCTTCACGTTTAATACAAAAATACGTTGATTCCCAAAAAAAAAATTTTTTATACGTCCTTACGGCATCTGGAACGCGATATGTCCATTTTTTTTTTAAATATACATTTTTTCACAGGATATATTTGGACTTTCAAATTGTTATTCAATGATTTCTTTTATTTTTAAAAAACGATTCGTTATTTTCAGAATTTTATCAAGTACTGCAATAGAAATACAATGATTAACTTTAAAATTACATCACATATTTATTTTAAAATATAACATGAGTCTAGTAAATTTAATAGGAAGGTTAAATTTAAACTTACTGTTAATATGATAAGAAATATAATTATTCATATTTCATGCATAAAAATTGAAAAAATTCATGAGATTTATGTTAAATTTAAAAGTTTATCACATATGTTATACTTTTAAAGTTAATCATTGTATTTCTGCTACAATACTTGAAATAAATCATTGAATAACAACTTGAAAGTTCTTATATATCCTGTGAACAAATTCATCTTTTAATTTAATTAAAAAATTCAGAATTTCTCTTTTACACAAATTGATATCGTGAGAGCAATAAATAATGCTATATAATATTTATAATAATATTTTGCAGTATGTGGAGGAACTTTATTGGAACCCAAAGGTATTTTTGGTCCACCAATTGATCAGAATAATTTATTAGTGAATACCAGCCGTTGTGAATGGAGAATTCGAGCTGCTGCAGGAGAAAAAATTGAACTTCAGATCAAAGAAATGAATATTTACGAAAGTCCTGGCTGTCTCGTCGACTATTTGGAGGTGAAAAACGGTTACGAGGCTGGTGACACAGTAATGAGTGCGTTTCTTTATTAACAAACAATAATATCTGTTTCTATGTCATTTAAAATGATTTAATTGTAACTTATAAAGTAACTTTTTTGCAGATCGTTATTGTGGAAAAACGGAAGCAATCAATTTAATTGCGACCAATTTTTTACAAGTGACTTATGTCAAGACAAGTGACAAAAATATTGTCAATTTTTTTAATGTGGACTACGAAACTATTTGTGGAGGCGATGTCGATGTTAGATCAGACGCTATTCTAACAATAGAATCGACTAATTATCCTGACAAATATCCGCCGAACTCACGGTGCGTTTGGCATCTTACTGCACCAGATAATCATTTGATAGCAATGAAAATTAATTATTTAGCCCTTGAACAAAGTAGAGGTTGTCTGAATGATTTCTTAGAAATACGGAACGGTATTGATATCTACTCACAGCCGATCGGGGATTATTGTGGTATTGAAAAATCACTGCTAATAAATTCTACAGAAAATACATTGTCTTTGATATTTGCCAGTAATGATGTAGAAGAAGATATGGGATTTTCCGCCATTTTTTTGGCGATTCCGAAAAATTGATTTAGCAGAAATTGTAAACAGAAAAAAATTTACTTGAATTAAGTAAATAATTTTAAAGAATTTCATCTTCTCCCTGGTGAAAATTTTTCCAACTTTTCTCTCAAAAACTCTAAAGAAGTATTTTAGAACTTAAGATAAGTATTTTTAGAGTTTTTCAGAAAAAAATCCGAAAAATTTTTACAAGGGTTGGTTTGAGTAGAAAAATTCTTAAACTAAGTAAATTTTACTCAATTAAAAAAATTTTTATCTTAATTCAAGTCACTGAAACTCTTCAAAATTATTTTCTTGGTTCAAGAATTTTTCTCTTGATTCAAGTTAATTTTTTTCAGTGTACCAGTAAAATCAGGATATTACTTTTAGAATTAAAATATTAACTTTTGCAATTTTTTCTTTCATGTTTTTGTTTTTATATACTAGATTGTTTTTTTTTTTATTACCCTAAAAATATTTTAAAGATTCTAATTTTTGTTAAAAAATTAAAAAAAGTCTTGTTTTGTTTACGCTTGATACATAGCATTTTTTTACTCAATAATGTTAAAAATTTTTAGTTTCAGTTAAAAATAAAATTTACGAAATTTTTTTATTTCATAAATCATAAAAATAGTACTATCTTTATCTTTTAATGATTTCACTCTTGATTTGTCCATTCCGTTTATTTTCATTCTTGTATTTATAACATTTTTATAGACTCTTATGTTTTCAAATAAGTATTTTTTGAGTAAGTAAATTTCTAAGAGTTTTACCTACTTATGAGATTTAATCATTTACATAATGTTTGTTTCCTTTAAAAACTCATATTACAATAGAGAAAGAAATAATTTAAATACCTTTTATCTTTTTCATGTATTCCCTAAAAATATAATAATTTTAAAATTGGGTGTTGAATTCGAATTTCTACAAAGCAATTTATATACTCAAGATCAATATGATTAATATAAAAATTTTTAAATACAAACAAAAATGCCTGAAACTTTATGTCTTATTTTCATATTCTAAATGACAACAATATATAAATTTCTCAAAACATTAGTTTCTACTTTATTAAAGATAATTAAAATCTTCAAAATTATGTTCTCGGTTCAAGAATTTCGATCTTGAATTAAGTTATCTTTTTATCAGTGTATGATGATAGTATGTTACAAGAAATGTGTTGATTTTCTTCGATTTATTAATATAAAAATGCATCATTTATTTCTAAATTGTGTTTCTCTAGTTTTATTGATAATGACAAAAATCAAATGTCAATTATTCCTAAAGATATTTTCGTAATTCTGTATATTTAAATAAACATATGTAACTATTACTCTGTCATCTCTAAAAAATAAAATCATTAATATGTATGACCACCTGGAATTATTTTTGAAAGCTTTTACTTTAAAAGCTTCAATTAAAATAAAATTGCAAGTGTCAATAACGAGGTCTTTTACCTTAATAACCTATTTGTAATTTAATAATCAATATACATTTTCAATAATTCTATAGCAAAATTAGTAACTTATAAATCATAATTCAAAGATCAGTAAAAATCGTTCTATAATTAAACTAATACAAATTTAAGGTCACAAAAGGCGAGACACAGATAAGTCGATCTTATCATTGACTTCATAATAATGAGAAAAAATTGAATATACTTAGATATTTTTTTTTCAATTATAGTTTTTTATGCTAAATATTTTCCTCAATATTTAATATAAATACAACTTAGATTAAATTTTTGCCTATTACACTCCAGACCACCAGAAAAACTAATTCTTTTCAAATAACATAGGCTATATAGGAATATAGCCTATTACTCGCTGAATTTAAGTAATTGCTAAAAATGTTCATCAAATTATTTTATCTAATTATTTTCAATGGTATACTTCAATCGGTAAGTTATTCAATAAATTTTATAATTAATTAATAGTTTAATTTTTATAAATTAATTGTTAAATATATTTCTTTTAGGCACATTCATCAATAAATAGTAAACTGCCTTGTCCACGAATAGAATATGTCACTGAAAATGGAACGAGACAAATATCAGACGTGGATGGTTTTTTCCCATTTGTAACTGAAATGATGAAAAATAAAATGGACGGAGTTTATTTGCATTTATATGGAGATGAAGGCGATGAACCCAGTATAGTGTATTACGTTCATTGTGATGGATCTGAGATACATTTGACTCTATCAGATGTAGCTGAAGTTACAAATAAGCTTCTTATGGAGAAAGAAGCAGGTCGTTCATTGTTTCATTTTGCTATCAATAATTGCCCAAATTTTGAAGGTGGCATGAAGCAATTTCAATTAAAATCACAAATTCAGCTCTGTTACTTTCCCCCAGAATCAGTTTAACAATTTGAGTATTTATAATTTGGAATTTTTTTTTTTTTTTTCATTGTATAGTAAAATAATAATTAATAAATTTTTTTATATTATTAATAATACATTTTAAGATTTTTTTTTCATTTTATTTCAAGCATTTATTTTCATAATAATTGTAATTTTATAAGATTAATGAAAATAATATACTCAGAATTGTAATTTGAATCACTAAAAAAAATTTTAGAGAATTATTATTATTTTCCAGTTATTAGTTGAAATATTTATAAGAAAACGATAAAAAAATTATAATTATAAATTTATATCGTGTTAACAGAAAACTACTATAATATATAATATATAATATATAATATAATACATAATATATAAGAAGAAAATTTTTATGTTAAATATTTTCGCGACCCAAATGCCAAAAGGGCGCATATCAATTTATACACCCTTTTGGTTTTGCAGTACCAAAATTTTTTTGTACTAATCGCTTTATTAACACTCCAATTCTAAAAATAAAAAAATAAATTTCCAAAGCCAAAAAGGCGTACGTTTTAACTCATATGCCCTTTTAGCTTTAGGACATTGAAAATTTAGTGACCTAAAGCCAAAAGAGCGCATAATTTTTTTTGCCAATTGCTTTGAATTGTGATTTATATGTTACTAATTTTGCTGCAGAATTGAAAATATATATTGATTATTAAATTACAAATAGATAATTTTAAAGGTTATTAAGGTAAAAGACCTAGTTATTGACACTGGCCTAGTTATTGACACTTGCAATTTTATTTTAATTAAAAAAAAAACAAATCAACTCTAATAAATTAATAAATATAATTTTTGAATTATGAATTTTAAGAAAATTGGTTTTTTGAGAACATTAGATTTTTTTAATTAGAATAAAATTGCAAGTGTCAAACAACAAGGCTAGTGTCAATAACTGGGTCTTTTACCTTATTACAATTTTATTACGAATTCTGTTTATAATTTTAATTGAAAAACAAAAAAAAAAACAGTTGCGATACCTAACATTGTTGGTGAGTCAGAGGCGCGAAATTAAACAATATTAAATGATCTTGATTTATTTTTTAAAATTAAATTCTATATTCCAGAGCAAAATTGAAAGTTTTTTTATACGCCCTTTTGGCATAAAATTCTATCTAGCTACTGTAATACGCCCTTTTGGCATTTGGGTCACGTTATAAACTCAAATTTTTATAAATTAAAGCTATAAATGAACAGATAAAAATGTTATAAATTTAAATAAGTTTTTATAAATTAAAGATGATATATTTTGTTATTTATAACGTACGAACTTATGAATATCAATAAATAAAATTTAAAACAGAAACAATTATGAAAATAAATTTAGCAGACACCCGACAATTTCTTACTTTTCTTATTGAAAAATGTAAAAAAAAAAAAAAAAAATTAAAATAAAACTTTCATGTGCAACAGACTTCAAAAATTTTTTTAAAATATTTTTTCAGTACTGATTTAATTAACAAAAAAAACCTCAAAAATTGTCTAACATCTGCTAGTTTCAGTACGGTAAAAATATTGTTGAAAAATTAAATTACTTTGCATACTTTATTATATTAGTTGTTGTAGACGCAGCTTTTTTTTTAGTTTTAGGCGATTTTGGCTGATCTGTGGAATTCTTTATTGCTTTCTTAGTCTTTGGAGACGCAGCGGCTTTCTTCTTTGGAGACTTGGCTTTATCAGAGATCTTTTCAACAGGCTTGGGTTTTTTAGCAGCCGCAGACTTCTTCGCAGGTTTTTCAACTGGAGCCTTGGGTACATCAGCAGTTTCTTTAGCTGCTGGCTTTTTGGCAACTTTTTTAGCGGGAGATTGTGCATCATCTGCAATTTTTTTAGTACGTTTCTCACCTGCAGACTTGGTTTCATCAGTTTTCTTAGCAGGTTGTTTTTTGGTAGCTTTTTTAGCTGGAGACTGGGCATCATTAGCAATTTCTTTAGCTGTTGGTTTCTTGGTATTTTTTTAACTAGAGACTGAGCTTCATCAGCAGTTTCTGCGGTACTTTTTCAGCTGGAGACTTGGTTTCACCAGCAGACTTCTTCGTTTGTTTCTGGGCAGCCGGGAGTTTCTTCTTAATTTTAGATGTTTTCTCGGGTGCAAGTTTAAATGATCCACTAGCACCAATTCCTTTGGTTTGTATCAATAATCCTTTAACGACTGCTGATTTGATGAACTTCTTGATCAAAGGTGCTATTTTTTCAACATCAACTAGATATGTAGCATTAACGTACTTCTTGATAGCTTGAAGAGAAGATCCTCCACGTTCATCAAGAATTTTGATCGCTGTTGTAACCATGTCGGCAGTACTTGGATGAGTTGCCTTATTTGCAACTGGTTTCTGGGCGACTAGCGATTCTGAAGCAAGTGGCACCTTCTGAACCTTGAATGAAGATTCACTTCTTGTCGTCATCTTAAATCTTGAAAACTATCACGAGTAATTTGACAAAACTTGTTCGTATGGAACAAAATTAAAAAAACTAAATTTTGATAAAGCTAGTAACGGCTTTCAATGTTGATGATGAAATTAGTGACGATTTTTTGAACTAGTGGCGCTGCTGTTCCCAGTCAGTACATGAAAATGAAGTTAGCCGACATTTCAAAATTTTTAGAAATTTTTTTTTTTTGAAAAAATTTCACTTAAACAATTAAAAAAAAAATTCACATGTAAAAAACTTGAAAAACTATAAGTGCAATTTTTTATAAATATCTTTTTAATTTAAATGTAATTAATAATAAAAATCAAAAATTTTTAGACATCTGCTAACTTCAGTGTCATGTCAATACACACTGACCTTTACACGGACCATGGAGAGAGACTATCCAATTTCTCCCTAAAATTTTTGACATTGAACTTAGCTGTCACTTGATTTTTTAATTTTCTTGAACAAAAAAATTAGTTCTAAAAAATTATTTTTAAAAAATTGCATTTTTAATTTATTAAAATTTTTTACAAGTCCATTTTTTTAATAATTTATTTTTGCTCTAATTTATTTGTTACAAAAAATTAAAACAATTGTCAAGTGCCAGCCAAATTTAATGTCATAACATTTTTTCAAAATATTTTATCAATCTGTTTTCAAATTTGACATTTATTCCAATTTTTTTTTTGTATATTACTTTTGGTGTATTTTTAAAGTTGATTTTTTCTGATAATAAAATTTTTTAGCCCAAATTGTAACTGTTTTTATGATGACAATAAGGTTAGTCGACATCTGAAAATTTTTATAATTTATTTTATTGAAAAATTATTTAAAAAAAAACTTAATTGAAAAAATTTCACCTGTAAAAAGTTTTAAAAATTATACGTACAATTTTGATGACATTTAATTTAGCTGTCACGTGACAATTTTTTAATTTTCTTCAACAAAAAAATTTGTTCTGAAAAATTATTTTTAATTTTATTAAATTTCTACAAGTCCATTTTTTAAATAATTTTTTTTGCAATAATTTATTTATTAAAGAAAATTAAAAAAATTGTCAAGTGACAGCTTAATTTAATGTCATGCAATTTTGTAAAAATATTTGTTTAGTTCTAATTTAATTAATAAAAAAATCAATAATTGTTGAACGCCGGCTAATTTTAATATCATGTTTTTATGTTATCTAAACTTTGAAGACAAAAAATTCTTCAATATTAAAGTTAATTTTTTTTAGAAATCTATATATATTGTAACCGGTCTTATGTCACGATTTAAAGGCATGGTGAAAATAGCATTGTCCCAAAAATTTATACATGTATGCATGTGTGCCATAACGCGCCACTTTGGTCACAGGTCTTCGTATAACATTAAAGTTAGCAGTCATTTGAAAATTTTTTAGTTTTATCTAACAAACAAATTTGCTCCGAAAAATTATTTTTAAAAAATTAATTTTAAAATTTACACTATTTTTTTCAATTTAAGCTATTATTCGCCTACTTTTGATATTTTAAAATTATTTCATGATTTTGAAAATTAAAAAAAAATTTTATTTTTTCACATTAATTTAAAAACTCTATCATTGCATCTCAGGTATGGCCAAATGGAACCTTATTCAATAATTATTTTTTTTTTTTTATTAATCAAAATTTTCGACCCTGAAGCCTTATATAATGCGCATGCATTAGTAGTAATGTTAATTTATTGGAATTAAGTAACAATTATTTTAGTTCTAGTTATTTCGATCCGATTATTTATTCTTGATACGCCAAAATATTAATGATAATTAAAATCCTAAACTTAAGTTCATATTTTTAAATTTCTTTAGTTTGTATGTAATATAAAATGACATTTTTTTATCCATACATCTTCAATCAAATCGATTTCAACGAGCGAACAAAATAATTGATTGATATGTTATCTATTTTTCAATTATTATTTATTGAAAGTGTAAAAATTGACAATTATCATCGTACATAAAATTAATTCACTATCGCTAAGACATAACACTAAACAAAAAATCACAAAAAAAAAAGTTAAAAAAATGTACGATTACTTAATCCATTTGTTAAAATTTAAATAGTAAATATTTATAATTATTTATATCAATTAAATATGTTTATCACCGATTGGTTAATATTCTTATAATAATGCTTATTACTATAAATTAGTAGTTGTAAATTACGATAATGTTGAATCAACGGCTGCACGAGAGCCACGAATAGCCCGTGGTCCTGAGTTTAATGACAGACCGCCTCCACCTCCGCTATTATTATCGCGAGGTTTATAATTATAAGTATTCAATTCTTGCGGATCCTGTGATGATTTTATAGTTTGCTTTGACTGTGGCCACGGACTTCCAGCTACTGTCGACATTATACCAGGAATGTCGTCATTTTTATGTGTTTTATCGTTGTTGCCTGAAATACAAAAAAATATATGGTTTTTTTTTTATTAAAAAATTAATCAGATAGTTGGATTTTATCCGAAAAATTTTTTTATGAAAATCAGTTATTATTGATGACCTGAATCATAACGACCCATTATATTTTGTTGAATCTTAAATATGAATTGTAGACCCAATTTTTCAATGTAAAACTTTTCTACACGCCCCGTCATGAATTTGAAGTTTGCTTCGTAAATTTCAATTAGTAATAATAACAAAGTCTTTGACCGTGGACTTATATTCCGTGTTATCAAAATTTCTCGGGCGCAAATAAATAGTTCTTTTAATTCCATCACTTCTCTTGATTGTAGCATCGGTCCATTCAATGAAATCTGTAAATAAATTAATTTTAAATACTATAAAGTAATGAATAAAACATTGTAAGTTTTATATTAAGTGTAGTAATAAATTTATTTAAAAATATAACTTTAATTAGCTACCTGAATTACTACTAACTCGATTTCCTCTTCACCAGCTATCTCTAACAGCATTTTTAAACATACTACTAAAGGTAGTTCTAATACTTTAGGTGGTATATTTTTATCGATGGTATATCTTATTCGACAATATGCTTCTCCGAGGATAAATACTAAATTTAAGAAATGGTCACGATTTTTCTTAAACAATTCCACACGATCTGGAAATTTAAAAAATTACAGCTAAGATATAAATTACAATTGTGAATCATAAATCTTTTGTCATTAATAAATAGAAAATTGATAATTAACACGTTTTATCAAATTTATAATAAAATTTTCATTTTTTAAAAGTTATTTTAATTAAAAATTAGAAAATTATAACAATAGCCAGTTTTGAATTTTGAGTTGAAATTGAAATAAACGTTAGTTCGTTTTATATGGAGAATAAATTTTTTTATTTAATGATTATTATTCTAGTTTTATGTGTTAATTAATTTAAAGATTAAAAAAAATTTTTAGCCAAAATCGAAAAAATTAATTAATTTTTGTATTACAAAATTTTAAAGGTATTCAATATTTTTGAAGATAAGAAGATAATTTTACAGATTAAAATGTATGTTTAGCTGAGTAAATTAATGAAAATAAAACTCTCAATTGATATGTACTATTTATAATTTCATGCTCAAAGCACCATGGTGCTAATTGTAATTTTTGTACCTTGAGTGCTTTTTTGAACTGAAAAAGTATTTTTAAATAACTGTTAAGGGGGATAGCCACTGTGTTAATATGCCGCCATTTTTTTTTAAATCTAAATCTGCATTCAGATTATAACGCAGTTAGGTTTTTTTGTTTTAGATAATCCGTTTTTGAGTTAGAGATGAGACCGTAGTAGGGGAAATTTTTTTTTGGTGCTCCACAAAAATCCTTATAACTTTGTAACATGATATTTTTTAATAAAAATGCAGGAGAATGATCTTTAATGTATACTTTATAGAACAAAAAAAACCCGATCCCCGAATTCCTTTATTATCCCAGTCAAAAAAATCTGGAAGACGGTTGACTTCCCGATTTTTTTTAATTTTCAATTTTCTTAGCGGAAAGTTAAAAATTTCCGAAAATCACCTATTTTTTCGATTCTCACAGTGGCTATCCTCCTTAAGAGTACTTTTTATCATGACACTGAAAATACTAGACATTCAATTAAGTTTTCGTTTTTGAATCATCAAATTAAATAATAAAATTTAGTGACAACTCCATAAAGATATTTTTGTTTTTCAATTTATACATTTTCAAGTAATTCTATCGAGTTATAATAAATTTACTTTTCGATACCGAAAAATTGTTTAATGCCTACTATTTCTCATATCTATAAAATAAGATGATTAAAAAATATTTTTACTTTCATAATAAGGTTGAAGGGATCCTAAAAACGGCGCAGTAACATTAGTTCTATTTGTAAATGCTAATACCATTTTCAAAGCAAAAGCTCGATCTCTTATAGCTTTCTTAGTAGCTATTTCTAAGTTCCTGTAAAAAATCAACATTTAATAAGAAAAAATTTTTCAAATATTAACAATAATGATGTAAATAAAAAAAGTAATTGTCATTACTGTAAAACATCTGGCGGTGGACTAAAATTGATTAAATTAGCAATCGGACTATTGGGACTCTTAATAGCTTTAGCATCGGTAATATCTAGCTTATTGATACGTTCTATCCATTCATTGTCAGCATCATCATCGACGTCATTTTCAACAGCATTGGGAACTTGTGGAGGCTCCAATTGTTGTCCAGGTCGGCGTTCATTACCTTGTGGATTTTTACCCCAACCCCTTCCTCTTCCAATAGATGTCATTTTTATCTAAACAATACAAATTAATTTATTAATCAATTATTTTAGACTAAGATTGAATTTGTTTTTTTTTTATTTTTCGTGAAAAATAAACACCACCAAAAAATCAACTAAACTTAAAATTGCAAAAAAAAATTTAGTAACTGATGTTAACGTGTGATTAGTTTAATTATTAAAGAAAAAAATAGTAACTTACTTTTTAGTAAAATTCAACTTTTTTACTGAAATTTATTACAATAAATTCCCTCCAGAATATCGGTGAATTTTGTTACCACGGAGGCTAGATATAAGGAGGACGATCGACATAGGTAAATGTACAGTTAGTGCGTCCGGAAAACTGAGGATAGATCATTTTCAAAAAGAAGCCGCTAGGGCGTCACTACGTTCGCTAATGTCCGGATCATGGCGTCCGTTTGTTATTGTTTATTAATAACACCAAATTGACATTCAGTTAGTTAATTAGTTTTTTAATTAATAATCAAAGTGATAATAGTTTAAAATGGTAAATAAATGTATAGTTGATGGGTGTTTGAGTGGCCGGATAAAAGATCGTAATAAAAATTAAAATTAAATAGTCGAAACACGTCTTTATTTATTGTGCCACAGGTAATATAACCTAACTTAGTATTTTTGTAAGAAATAATTTTTATACTAATTAAATTTATATTAATTAAATGATTATAAAAAAATTTTACCTATAGAAATTAAAGGAAATTATAAGTGCTCTTTTTCAAAATATTTTTTTAAATAATTTATGTTACAAGAGTCCCAAAAATTTTTATATCAGTAGATTTTAGTATCATTTTTGATCAAATTAAAAAGAAATTGTAAAAAGGTATAACGTAATTTTTTTCTTCTTAGAATTAGTTTTAAAAAATTGCATCGTTACCATTTTTTGGAGCTAACGTTTTACTCAAAGTAACTTATCAAAATTATTTCCAAATATAACTTCATGTCAATTTTTTGTTTGTTTATTCAAGTGTCCAGACTTGTTAAAATTGTGGTACTGTGGATTAAAGCAAGATCTCACCCCAAAAAAAGATTATGTCTGTGAATTACATTTTAATGATCAAGATATTATTAAAACTGATAAAATATTATTGACTACTGGAATTTATGAAGAATTACCTCGAAAAAGATACTCGCTAAAGCCTGATGCTATTCCGACGTTGAATCCGAACCGTGTAAACAAAGCTTGCAACAATGAAAATAACGAAGCTCAGTATATGCAATGCCATTTATTAATTACAAATGACCATAAAACTAACTCACCACAAAACCAAGAACCAATAATTAGTAATGATCTCATAAACATAATTAATTGTGAGTCACCAAAACGCATTGACGTATTTGAAAATTTTGAAGAAAATGATAATTGTGAGAACGAAATGCAGGTAAGAAAAATTAAAATTTCGAATTATTACTCTGCAACTTAAGATAAAAGCACAAACAATTAGGAGGCCTAATTACTCTTGTTTGTTAGAATATTTATTTAAGTACTTGAGATATTGAGAAAGTGAAGCTCCCTGCCTTCGTGGAGCAAAAAAATAGTATACACTCTACGGGAAGTAAATAAAAAAGCCTCAGATCACATATTTGTCAACCTCGGCTTCGCCTCGGCCGACAATTACATGTGATCTGAGACATTTCTTACTTTTCTTCCGTAGGTGTGTAATATACTATTATAAATAATAAGAAACATTCACTATAAAAATTATCAAGTTTACTCGAATTTATTATAGCAGTGTATGAGAGTTAAATTTGAAAAATATTGTTATAAAACAAATAGTCTTTCGAAAAGAAATTATTAATTATTTTTTTTTCATATTCACGTTCTTTTCTCTATTCAATTCTTTAAAACAAAAGTAAATGAAATAATTAAAGAATCATGTTATAAGATATTTCAATAAGTCAAACAATCTGAATTATGAATATGTTAAAAAAGTTAAGTCTTTAGACATGTCTCTTATATCGTCTCCTATAAATTTAGAACTATTATTACAAAAAAATAATCATTAATTTTTGTTTATTTAATCATTTCAAGCCACGTGAGTTATCTACTCCTGAATTACGTCTTGAGAAATGTTCTTTATTAACAATTATCAACGTGTTGAAATTCAATGCTTTGCCACAAAATTGGAGTTGGACAATAGATTTAGTTAATCCAAAAATATAGTTTTATGTCATTTAGATAAAGTATCCATGAATTTAAAATTTCGTATAAAAATAAGTGAAGACTTCAATATATCAGTAAGAATTTTTAGATCTTGTAATTTATTTTTCACAGTATAAACATAAAGTTCCGAACGTTGGTTGCTAACGAATGTTCAAATTTCTTCGAAGCGAACATTACACAGAAATATATCAGTTCTCAAAGTTATTTTCTCGATTTTTTCGCGTATTTTTGAAGATTTTGATAGAATAGCTTTCAAGAATTTTGAAAATTCATAAGAATCTAATGTTCGAACGTCAGTTTTTTTTTTTTGTGGTAATGTTAACATTATACTTTTGATTAGTTACTTAACTTGAAAACGCAAGAGTCGGTAGAATTCAATACCAATTTTTCCCAAATATCTGATTTTGGGAGTTTTTGAAGGAATTGGAAAACTGTGAGTTATGTGAAGGGACTGGATTACTTTTCCATTTTTTGGCTACGGACATTAATTTTTTGTTATTAATAAATTTAAAAAATTTGCTATCGATTTTCCATGTTTAAAAAATCGATTACCAAACTTAATAATTATTGTGTATCTTAAGTACGGAGCACATTAGTATACTCTACAATTGCCTAAAAATGATAATTCTAAGGTTTTTTATTACTTGTTAAATGAACTTTACTAGTATCATTTCTCATTAATAATAGATGTTCATCGGCGTGTTCTGGTGTGTCATTGCCTGACGAACAATATAAGAAACAAATGAATCTTTTTCGATGCTTTGCTTGTCGGCAATTGAGACGGAAATTGCAAAATCGATCGTACAAAGTCAAACCCGACATTAAAAGTTCGTACACTGACTTGAAGTACCAGGAGAGCCTGAAAACTAAACAAATTCAGCGCCTCAAACGTAAAGTAGGTATTTACTTATTTATCGTTTCTTCATGTATACTTGATTATTTACAGGTTGTGAGTGTTTAAGATCAATATTCTTTTATTTTTTTCAATAAACTTAAAAGTTTGATACAATGCTCGTTACATTACATTATCATTTCGTCAATACGGTTTAGTTTGTGAATACAAATTTAATCAACTACAATCTGAGAACTTAAATTAAATCACCTGTAAATGCCTATTTAACTATTTAACCCTTTACAGAATGAATCACTCATCAAAATTATAGAAACGCAACGACTTAATTGTATGGCAATTAAAGATGAAGCTCTAAGAGCGGAAATTTCTATTTTGCCTCCCGTGCAACAACTAGCAATTCGTGCTTGTTTTAATGCAGTAAAAGCTAAAAATGCCAAACAACGAAGATATACGGTTGAGTGGGTTTATGAATGTTTGCTACTTGGTATAAAAAATGCTGCGGTATATGAACGACTCAGAGAACGTCAAATCCTCCCTCTTCCCTGCAAAGACACCCTTAACAAATATATCCAGAAGTTGGATAGCGCTTTTGGTTTCCCTAAAGCCATATTCGACACTCTTCGTATTAAAAGTTCACGTATGGAACCACATGAAAAACGGGGTATCCATGCACCATTCCTGTCACACTTTACTACTAACTGCAAATCTTAAAAATGCAAATCTTAAAAACGCAACCATTTTAACTATATCTAACAACTCTACTTAGCTATCGAGTATGATTATATTAACAAATCCGAGCGCATAAGTTTTTAGCTGAAAAAGTAATTCGTATTTGATATTTTTAAATAACTCTTTAAAAGCTTCATTAACTTTTAACAGTAGCTGGCTATTATTGTTAGACTACATCTGATTCACATTTATTTCATTCTAACAATTTTTATTTTTTCTCCTAGGTACCCTTTTAATAGATGAAGTAGCTTTAAGTGAAGCCGTGAAGCTAAATCGGAGAACTATGCAGCTTGATGGTTTTGTAGACTTGGGGGCACATACTCCGGAAAATTTAATCAACAGTCGGGCTGATCATGCCTTAGTCTTCATGTACCAACCTTTTCAGGGTAACTGGGTGCAAGTAGTTGGTAGCTTCCTGAGCAGAAATTCTGTCACGAGTGCCATTCTTCACAAATTACTCATTGAATGCATCGTATTACTGGAGAATGCTGGGTTTTATGTTGATGTCGTTACTTCTGATGCAGCTCAATGGAACAGAGGAGCATGGACACTTTTCGGTGTCAAAGATGGACAATGTAGCTGTGATCATCCATGCAATTTTGACCGCAGACTTTGGTTTATTTCGGATTTTCCACACTTAATAAAATGTTTCAGGAACAAAATTATGAAACGATTGTTTTTTTGGGTAAGCTTCTCTTATAATATGATTTTTAACACCAGTGTACTGTTATTCACGATTGAATTTTCAATTTAGTTAGCATTGGAATGAATATATTCATAAGTGACCTATTTAATTTTACAACTATCAAATTTTTCAATGATTGTATTTAATTATTTATGAAAATGTTATTTATTTTTAGACTCCAGATGGTTTTGTAAGAAAAAGTCATTAGGAAGCTTTATTATTGCATGAAATTTATCTGAAAGCCAATCTAAAAATAGCTTATCAACTAACTCCCCAGCATTTAAATCCAGAAGGATATCAAAAGATGAATGTCCCGTTGGCTTATCAGGTAATTATAATTATAAAGCTGCGAGAGTAAGTTAAAATGAATTTAAGATTATCATTAACATCGAGGTAACTGGCCTAATATTTATCTTTAATTTCTAACAATTCATATTATAAATAGCTGATTCAGTTAAAATAAATAATAAGATGTATTTATTCTTATTTTGATAAAAATTAATTTTTATAAATTTTCAATCATAACAACTGCTTATCTAATTTTAATGAGAAAAATTAAAACTTTTTGTTTTTAGCTTTTTTCGAAAAATATACAAGTTGCAATGGCGACTTATAAGAACGCTACTCCTGAGCTCAGTGATTGCGATCCAACAGTGGTTTTTATTAAAAGAGTAAATGATTTAATTGAAGCCATGAGTTCACGTACTCCTTTGAATGCTTTACGTTTAAATGATAATTGTCCCCGAAAAAGGTAATTTTTAATATATACATTAGGTCTTTTGATAGCTTCATACAATTTTTTCGCAATAATAAAGCGAAAATTATAGTTCTAAACGGAGAACCATTGTCAACATAAAACCATCATTATACCATGTGTACATGATCACATATTATAACCAATATTGGAAAATATTTATAAAGTATATATATGTAAGTATATAACTATAAAAATAATTTAAGACACTCCAATCTTATCATGACATTATTCCTACTAATGTTTGCACATAATCCAGTCTCGCAAGTTTACTTACATTTTCAATATGAAACTTATTAAACGAAACTTCAAATGATAGTCAAATTCAATGAATTTGAGTTTATTAGTTGCGGAAGTTCCTAATCTTTATCATAGCTGATATTCTCTTGGACTATGTATCCTATTTTCTGAAACATGCATTTTTCTAGAGTAATTTCTACTACCATAAGATAGAGGATAAATAAGTAATGCTATTTATTTTTGCTAGGTAATAAGTGATTTTATTGATTATCTGAAGATTTGGGAAGCCAAAGCTAATGAAGAAAGAGAACTTTATAAAAAGAAGAAGAAAGGCAAAAAACAAAAATCAAAAATGAAAATGAAGTTGATGATAAATTTTTTTCGCAATTACTCCTAGTACTCTTACTGGATTAAAAATTACGTTACAGGCTACTTTAGAGCTAAGTGAATTTTTGCAAAAAGAATGTAATTTTGAGTACTTGATGACATCGCGGCTTAATCAAGATCAATTAGAAGTATGTATTAATCGTTGGATTTTTATCAAATGAATAATTAAAAATTGTTATAGTAAATATTCTTTTTTTTTAATATTTGAATCTTATTTAATTTATAGAAGTTCTTCGGTATAATGCGGAGTGTTTGTCGTTGCAACGATCATCCGGATACAATCCTTTTCGGGCAAGTTTTTCGATTATTGTGTTCATATTCATTAGTCACGCCGCCGAAAGGGTCCAATGTCACAGCTGGTGAATTACTACAATCTTTAATGCAGTCCAAAGATTCTCTGGCTACAGCTAATGCATTAAAAAAATTGGCTGAATGAAATTGACGCTATTGTTGAAAATGGTATTTCTAGTAATAATTATTCGTCTAGTGATGATAATAATAATACATTTTCTCATCCAAATACCTCTGTGGCTAAAAAACCCTTTGAAAGCTTGTTAGACGAAGATAGTGATGACGATAATGATGATACTATACCGTCATTTATTAGAAAACCATTCGAAAGTTTATTAGACGAAGATAGTGAGGATGATATAGAGGACGATGATGATTTGTATCACGATAATCATTATCCGTTCGAAAATTTAACTGAGGTTGACGATTCTTCTACTGAAAACAACATTAATCATCATAATCAAAATAAAATTAATATTGATTCAAATGAAAACTTTTTACAAAGTGAAAATGATTGGGAAGGAAGTAATAGTTTTCGTGATGACCAGCATTACCATCATGATTATGATGTTGTTTCCACCAGTGATGGTATAGTTGCTTATATTGCTGGATATGTTGCGAGAAAATTTCAGCGAATGACTTCTTGCTGTGAATGTATTGAAACATTACGCTCTGCGAATTCCTCTGAACGTGATCGGGTCATATAATTAATGAGCAATGGTGGATTAATTTTTCCCAGTGAAAATTTATTCAGACTAATTAAAAATTGGAACAAATAGTTTTAACCGTAGTTGGTACTAAAACTGTTAAAATAAACACTATGCACCAAGTGCTAGAGAAAATAGCAAAGCTAAATGCCTCCCCATCCTAGGATGTGATGAACACAAAAAGGAGCTTACGGCTAAAATATTGAATAATTTTGTAATTATGAGAGGTAATTTTTAGCTAATCTTATCAACCGAACTCTTAACGAACGAAAGATGATGGCCAAGAAACATCGTAAAATTTCTAAACTAGCTTAACTTATTAAACTCTTCAGTAATATTCTACTTTCAACATATATACGCTTATTAATTAAGAATAAAATTACCTAAACTATTTGAATACTTTATTATTATTATTATTATTATTATTATTATTATTATTATTATTATTATTATTATTACTATTACTATTATTATTATCCCAATTCGCAACTAAAAATGAAATTTTAATGTTTTCTTTTGATAAATGTGATTGTACATTGCATTCCGCGTCATTTATTTAAAAACCTGACATTAGAGACACTTGCGCACTCTAGTGGTGAAAGATCTGTCCTCCAATTTTCGGACGCTTGTAATACATTACGATCGTCCTCCTTATATCTAGCCTCCGTGTTTGTTACTTTATTCCGCATTCATATTTCATAACCTATAAAAACATTTCGTGTCACCATTTCAATTTATGAAGCGCGGGAAATTCAAAATTTAAAAATTATTTGAGAAAATATTATAAGATTTAATTAAATTTTCACTTATACAGATAATAAATATTAATAATTATCGATTATCGCAATAAACAATAGAAAATCAACGATTATCTTTCTTATAAATGACATTTAAATATATAAAAATATGAATGTTCTGAACTGCGCAGCAACAGAAAATAGAGCCAATAAATGAAGACAATTAAAAAAGAAACTAAATGCGATTGGTTGATTGATTAAAAATATTTGATTGGTTCAATAATACAGTCCTAGTACCGACATCAGTATTCATCGTCAGAATGCATTGAAATTGCAATAAAAAAAAAAAAGTAAAATATTAAAAATAAATAAGAAAAGAATTTTTTATCTGTAAACTTCAAACGTTCGTCGAGTTATCGTGTGTCATTATTGCTATCAAGCGGCTAAGTATAAGACTAACTAAGTTCAATGAGTGTTTTATTTAGTTTACTATTTACTCTCACTTACTAATATTTTTTTTATTTATTCATTATTCTTCTTATTATTATTGTTATCATTATATTCTAGTTTGAATTATATTAGAAATATAGGAGTGGTGAAAGGACTGAATTGTGTTAAAATTTTCTACATTTTAATTGTTGGAGATCTGTTGTTATTCAGAAATTTTATTTCATATTTGTGTTAAGTCATCGTGGATATACACGTAAATATACGTTGTAAATTATTAATAATTAATTAATGATGACGACTGAAGAAAAATTCGATGCTGCTGTTAATGTTATAAGGAATCTACCGAAAAATGGTAAGTTATTATTATTATTATTATTATTATTATTATTATTTTTATATGTATTTATTTGATTATTAGGTTAAATTAATTAATAATTTTCATTATTTACTTTAATTTTAATGAAAATTAACTTATCAGATAGTTGATCATTTTAAGAATTTTTGTAACAAATAAATTATAGCAAAAAAAAAAATTGACATTTAAAAATTTTTAAAAACTACAAATGCAATTTTTTGAAAATAATTTTTGGACCAAATTTATTTGTTAAAAAAATTAAAAAATTGTCAAGTGACAGCTAACTTTAATGTCATTTAATTTTAAATATTTTGTATGAAACTATTTCTTTTTTTCATAAATATAATAAATTTTTTGAGTAATTAAAAGAATTTTTACGAGTTTAAAATAATTTATTTTTTTTTTTAATTTCAAATTTGAAAAGTTTAAACTCGTTTAAGTGTGGGATGGTTAATTATTTATTAAGAAAAGCTAGAATATTCTGTTTAATATTTTATTGCTCTGAATATGTGTCAATGTGACAATGTATATGTGTGTGTGTGTACAGTGTGTTCATTAAACACTATACATAAAACTTCCAATACATTCAACAATTTATTGAGAATTTGAAAGGGAAAATAACGCGCTCTTAAACTTTCTCATTTATAAATTATCACTTTCACATCTTTTAAAAATTAATTTTTTTGTCAATTCGAAATTTTCACTATAATTAATTATTGAATTTCAAATGATGTACATTTAATTATTTAGTAAGATTTTTTTATTAGTAACCTTACTCGTATCTCAAGAATTGATTCGTTGTTGGAATAAAAATTTTACTTTTATTTCAAACTGGTAAATTTTTATTAAAAACTATAAATAGTTTTAATAGAAATAGAAAAATAGAAAATGTCTATTTTTTGAGTTAAAAAATCTTAAAGTTTCAATTTAAACAAAAGTCATCTTTAAAATAATCAGAATAACTTCCTAAAACTTCATAACGTTGAAATTTGATAAAAACTTAATTTTTATGACACTGAAGTTTACATATATAAAAATTTTTTTAGATATTCATAGCAATTAAATTGTTATAAAAAAATTAAATTAAAAAGTTTCACATGTAAAAATTAACAAAAATTACAGGGGAAATTTTTAGAAGCATTTTTTATTGTAATTGATTGATTAAAAAAATTTTTAAATTAACAGCTGACTGCTAACTTCAGTATTATTAATTTTTACCTAAATCACTTCTGAATTTTTGAAAATTTAGAATTTTCACAGCCAAAGAAATCTAAGCAGAAAATAAAATTTTACTTTAAAATTGATAATCTTTAAGTTTTTACCTCGTACAATTTATATTTGTTCAGTTTTCCTCATTAAATTAATATGCGTCATTGTTATCTGATAAAAAAAAATGTTGAAATATTTTAAGTACTTCAGTTGAATATATTTGATAAATAATTAGAATAATTATTCAAAATAATAAATAATGAAATTAAAACCAAAGAATGTGAAGAGGAGCCCCATTACAATTGAAAAAATCAAGTATGTTCCAGCTATTATGAATCATATATGTGTAGGAGTTGAAAGTTTAAGTTGGATTAATGTCGGCATGGGAACCCTTGCTGTGCGATAAAAACGATTTATAAAATTCTCAAGTGCATTCAAAATATTTATAAAATGACGATATATTTCTTCCTTGCTTATGGGAATTAAATGAATTGGAAAGGATACAAATTTTTATTAATTTTGCAGAAAAGAACTTAGATTTTTATTAACTAACTTGAGCTTTCATCTTTGTGTCAAAATAAATTTTAAATCAGTAAAATTAATGACAAAAAATCATTACTGTTTTAAAACCATTTGATTGTTTTAAAACCAAGTTTAGTGAAGAAAAGAAAAATTGCGACACGTGCTACTTATATATTGCATCAAACAAATATTTATTAATGTAAAAATATGAACGATAATGAAATGTATAAATATTTGCTAGATAACGAACTTGAAAAGGCACGATTATATATCTTATGATAATCGACGATTTTTAATGTATAATGAACAGCTCTAAAGAAATTATTGAAAATTTTTCTTAATTGAAAGTAAAAAAAATTATATTTTTCATTTTTGACAATTAACGATTCTCAATACTGAAAAATTTTTATGAAGTTATTTTTTATAAATTTAATCAATCATTTTTTTCACAAGTTAAAATGAATATTATTATCATTATTATAAATTATTTAATTAAAAGAAAATTGCAATTCCCTTTATAGGTTTACAAGACTTTAAATAGATTGAATTTATACTTTTACAGAAAATTTTCTTCAAGGTCTCGTACATAATTAGTATCCTGACATTTCGATGATTACTTTTACTGAACATTATGTTACTTCTTTTGTCTTTTATCATTAGATATTATTAAAGTTTAAATTACTAGAATTTTACAACACAAATGATAATAACAATCATAGAAAAAAATAAATTTAAACCACAAAAAAATTTCATAATGTTTAAATCTTTAATTATTACAGTCGTTTAATTTTTTTAATTTAAAAATATTCAAGTCTTTCTAAACATAAAATAGAACATTTGTGAATTTTTTTAATTATCATGGATATCTTAAAACTTACTAATTTAATAATCTAAAATAATTTAGTAAAAAAATAAAAAATGTTTTCGTCATCCGGTTGACCTCTCAAGTTACAGAAGAGTTATTAGTGTTAAAAAAATGATTTTTAACAGATATAATGAACTTGAAATAATACTGTGCACTTACTTTTATTTATTAATATTTTCAAATTGATTTGTGTTCCTTCATTCTTTTAAATAACAAACAGCTTTGGGATAAATTAAAATTTTACCTGAGTAATATTTCTAACTCTTATCTCTCAATAGCTTTTATTTTATTAAATCAGTTATCGACAAATCAGTTATCATATTTTTTTGTAGGTCATATTAATTTTCTTTTTATATTTTTAGTATAGTTTATATTGCTAAAATTTTATTTTCGATAAAACTATTAACAAAAAAAAAATTACAAATTATTTTTAATAGATTACCAAACTAACTATTGCACTCTGGTCTGATACTGCGATTTTCAAAATATTTCAACAATTTTTGTTCAAAAATACTTTTAGTACAAAAATTCGCATACTAATATATCTAGTAATAATAAAATATCTTTTACACCACGGCTGTGATAATATCTACAGTTCTGAACGAATCTTTATGATGAAACTTGACATACTTGATATTTAGACGATGACCTCGGTTGAGCCAATAAATCGGTTGATTATTTTGTAATGTCACTGAGGATTGAAAAAAATAGATGTCTTCCTTGTTTCTCTTTAAAAAAACTTTAAATTATGACTACTCATCGAATTTCCGTAAAATATATCATGAAATAAGCGTTGTCTGTAAAATAATTTTATTCTTAGATTGAAATTATTTCTTTTGTATAAAAATAGTTTTTCCGAGTGTTTAGAAAATTTTTAAAATAAAATTTTAAATAACTTATCGCTAATTTTACTTCGAAAATTAAAATTAAAATTTTTTAACTGTTGAATTTTGTTATAAAATTAAATTTTCAAATTTATTGACAATCCATATGAATTTACTACAAATTGATGAGACATACGTTTTTCTTACCAATTATTATCGGAATAAGACAAGATATTTTATGTGCTAAGTAATTAAAAAACAAACTTGCACTTAAAATTATTAAAATTTCATAAATATAAAATTTATCAGCAAATATTTTTGTTTTAAATAGTAAAATACCATTTGGCAGCCAAAATGGAAGTAGATTTCATAATAAATTAAAAAAAAACTCTAAAATCTACTAAAAAAATAAAACCACTGCAACAGCAAATTTCTTAATTAGCATAGCGGAAAAGGACTTAATTCTAAGACTAAGATAAAAATTTAACTTGAATCAAGAGAAAAATTCTTGAACCGAGAAAATAATTTTATAGAATTTTATTATCTTGAATCAGAACAAAAAATTCTTAAAATGAGTAAAATTTTCTTAAATCAATAAAAATTTCTTAGTTTAAGAATTTTTACTGAAATCAAGAAGATCAAGTTCTTCAAAATTATTTACTTGATTCAAGTTAATTTTTTTTTCTGTGTACACACATAATGTGATAATTAAATTGTAGTTTATTTAAAAGCTTTCAGATGCAGTTTACAGAGATTCAATACGTTATCCCATTCAAAAGTTATTCGAGTTAGAAAGTGGAGAAATGTGAATTTTTCAAATTTTGAAAATTTTGAAATCCTGGCATTTCTAAATTACTTGATCAATTAAGCTCATTTTCGAACTTGACTTAGGTATCTATCTGTAGAATAAGTATGTTGAGTTTGATAAAGATCTGTTGTAAATTGGCGACGCGATTGTCGTCTTTTGAACTATATGTATTTTCTGACAGCTCGTCGAGTTAAATCAGAATATAGTAAAATTTTTCAAAAGTTCCATCATGAGAACCAATGCAATAGTTAGATTTCTATAAAATTTACTGAAAACTCATAAATACAATCCGTAATAATCATATACATACACTGATAATTACAATTATTCCATTTATTATACATAATTAACTACCATAATATCTTTGTTCAGTTTTTTTTTAGATTTGTAATTATCAATTGAAAGGTATTAATTAAAGTTACGTCAATCTTTGTAAAAAGTAATTAAAAAATAATGATTGAATAATAAAAAAACAAATTTAAATTTACGTATTTGAATGATGAATCATATTTCGCATTATACTAAAAAAATATATTTTTTCAGGTGCTTATCAGCCAAGTCATGAGTTACAATTGCGTTTTTACGCTTACTACAAACAAGCGATGGAAGGACCATGTCAGCAGCCAAAACCAGCATTTTGGGAAGTGGTTAAAAAAGCCAAATGGGATGCTTGGATGAAATTAGGAAATATGAGCCGTCAAGAGGCTATGAACAATTATGTTGATGAATTAAAAAAATTGTTGAAACAATGTCTTACACCGACAATGTCGCCAATTTTTTGGGCAGCTTAGATTCATTTTATGAAAGTGTACCGTCTGAAGATTTAGAAATGCTCGTGGGCCCAGTTATTGAACGTATGCGCTCACAACCTGGTTCACCATTATCTGGATCACCATTAGGTATATTCATATTTTTAATTAAATATTTAAATTTTATTTTTGGCTTTATTTGTCAATTAATTAAATGTAAATTTAGGTTCTAGAGAAACGTCACCACAAAGAGTACGCAATTCATCACGTCATATTACTAGTAGCTTGGAAACAAGTCCTGCTAGTAGTCATAGTGCAAGTCCACTACCACCTGATAGTGATGGTGATGAAGAAGAAGAAGAATTTAAAGATACTTTAGAGGTAAATTTATATTTTGATAATTGTAAATATTTGAAATTTATTAATATTTAAAAAATAACAAGTGTTTTTGATAAGTTTTACGCAATTTTTTTCATCATTTTTTCATTTTCTGTTTCAAATTCAATTCAGCTATTACTTTTTGTCTTCTTATTAGTACTAGAAAATCGGACGCACTTTGTGCGCTTTTTCAAAATGTTTATTATCGACAATTTAATTAATCAATATTTTTACAAATTTTGTTCATTAATATTTAAACGTTGCTATATTAACTGTAATTATGGTAACCGTTGCCAAAGTGGTCACGATGGCAACGATAAGCGACAACAATGAAAACGTCACATCAACTTTTAATAAAGGATTTTAAATTATTTAATTTTATTCTTTAAGTTACTAACAATCTAACTTATTATCATAATAGTATTATACTATTTAAAAATATTAAATACCAAGATAATTATTAATTATTATTATAATCAATAATCATTAATATTCAAATTTTTTTGTATTGATTACCTGAAGTTATTAACTTTGTTTAAGTCATTTATCTTAAGTCATTTATGAATTGGATTTATCATCCGAAGTGACATATCCAGTTTTTGAGGCCATATTCAAATGAATAAATTATCATCTCAACTTATTCTTTGTTATTTATTAATAACAATTTTATTAATTTATTAATAACAATATTAATTTATTAATTAACATATTTTATTTTAATATTATTCGACAGTAGTATTATCATATGAAAAGAGCAAACAAATAATATAAATAGATTTACGCCTATAATTTATTTACCTAAATAATAACACTTGTCTGACATATTGGATATGGAACTAAAAATTAAGATTCTTTTACATTTAAAAATTTATTTTCTTATCCGTCGTTTATCACAAAATGAATTAAATTGTATACTTATGTTTATTAATTTTTCAAGGTTTAGACTTTGATCATATAATTAATTAAATAATTTTTCAGTCTGCACCTATAGAAAAATCATTCAAAGAATCAAAGTCTTCCATTGGAAATGTACAATCAAAAAAATATCGGGGACCAAGTTAAGTTAACAACAATACCAACAAGTTTAACAAATGGCTACACTAATAACATCAATGAAGGGAAATACCATTTGATAAATAATGAAAAACACAATATTCATGACCGCAGCAGAGCAAGAGATAAAAAACATGATAAAGATCATCATGAAGAAATAAAAATGAACTCATAAATCAAATGGCTGAGACATTACAAAATTTACAAAATGATTTGGACAGGATAACTGGTCGTGTTAGGAGTTTAGAAGGACAAAATTTAATATTACTCGCTCCCCAAACGGTAAATAATAATTTATACTTTACAAATCGTGATCCAAATGCCAAAAGGACGTATTACAGCAGCTAGATAGGGTTTTATGCCAAAAGGGCGAATATAACATTTTTTTTTGCCATCCTACTTAGAATTCCTCAAAACGTAAAGATTTGTCAAAAAAATTTTTCGACGTACTAATGCCAAAAGGGCATATCTTAAAACATACGCCCTTTTGGCTTTAGAAAAGTTTAGCCCAAAGCCAAAAGGGCGTATAAAAAACTTTCAATTTTGCTCTGAAATATAAAATTTGACTCTAAAAAATAAATCCAGATCATTTAATATTGTTTAATTTCGCGCCTCTGACTCACCAACAATGTTAGATATCGCAATTGTTTTTTTTTTGTTTTTCAATTAAAATTATAAACAGAATTCGTATTAAAATTGTAATAAGGTAAAAGACCCAGTTATTGACACTGGCCTAGTTGTTTGACACTTGCAATTTTATTCTAATTAAAAAATCAAATGTTCTCAAAAAACCAATTTTCTTAAAATTTATAATTCAAAAATTATATTTATTAATTTATTAGAGTTGATTTTTTTTTTTATTAAAATAAAATTGCAAGTGTCAATAACTGAGTCTTTTTACCTTAATAACCTTTAAAAATACCTATTTGTAATTTAATAATCAATATATATTTTCAATTCTGCAGTAAAATTAGTAACAGATAAATCACAATTCAAAGCAATCGGCAAAACAAATTATGCGCTCTTTTGGCTTTAGGTCACTAAATTTTTAATATCCTTAAGCTAAAAGGGCGTATAAGTTAAAACATACGCCCTTTGGTTTTAGAAATTTATTTTTTTATTTTTAGAATTAAAAAGTGTTAATAAAGCGATTAGTACAAAAAAATTTTGGTATTGCAAAGCCAAAAGGGTGTATAAATTGATATGCGCCCTTTTGGTATTTAGGTCGCGAAATGTTTGTAAAAATAAAGTTTACTTTATTATTCTTTATTCTAGGAGCGATCAAATATTTATCCAAGATGGTGGCCCTTATCAGATTGTTCACCAAGAATCTTGGCATTAATAATATTGTGGCCGTTTGCAGCTCAATTTGCTATCAATATCATTCGACGTTATCGCCAACAAAGAATGTGATCTATTTAATTACCGATAAATATTTAAATTGTTTATTCAGTTAAACTACGTCTCGATTACACTTTGAAGTAGATTAAATTGTTTTTATAATAAATTTTAAGCTGAATTCAAATTATAAAATATAATAGTTAATAATTGTTTACTTAAGAGTAAAAAGTATAAATACGAGTAAGAATTTTTTTATGGAGATAGGTGATGTAAAAATTTGTTTCTTTGATAAACTGCAATTATTTGTATATAATGAAAATTAATCATAAAAAAATTAGTAATATAATATTGTTCCTCGAATTGCTCAAATTGTTATTGACAAAGCTCTGAGGAATGTCAATTTACACGTTAGCCAAAATGTTAAATTAATAGGAGAAAAATTGATGATTAATGATAAATTATCTTTGAGACTTTACATATTTAATAATGAATTGATAAATTGTACAAAGAAAATACTATTACATTCGTCAATATATTTTTTAATATTAGTTTTTAAATTTCACGCTTTTATTTTTTTATAAGTATAATTAGGAACTGTTGATGGAAGATTATTTTTCATGATAAAATTTTTATTTTGTAGAATTTATTTTTATTTGTTGGCTATAGTTTATTATTTGTTATTTTATTTGATTATAATATTCATTGTTTTATGTATATTGATAATAAAATATAATTATTAATTGAAGAATTTTTGGGTGATATTAGACAAAATTTTATATAAATTCAAAAATTTATATGCAACTTGAATCTAAGTCAAGATTTTTTTTTTTTACAGAATATTAAAATTTTGATTTTAAGATTTTTAACTGTAGGGTAAGTGTGGGTATTACTGCGGTTTTTTCGGTAGGTCTTACTTAAAGAGCATTTTTATTAAATTTTTCAAAAATAACAATAATTTTTTTTTTTTTCAAACCAAAATTTGACTCAAAAAAAATCAAGAGTGTGATAAACCAATATTTTCTTCAAATAATAAACATTAAAAAAAAAAGTTCATATGCATGTACTACTGCGGGCATAAAAGGAGCTTGTCTCTGTTATTGTGTGCCAATTACTGCGGATGAAATTCACTGATAAATAACTTCAGGATCATATAAGAAATTAATAAAATACGTTTGAAAGATAATTATTTCTTTAATAAAATTAATGGATTAGAAAAACGTATTCCAGAAATAATTTAAATTCATATCAATTAATAATAATCACCGGAATAGTGATGTATAACACAACAAGCAGAGTTTTTATACTAATTAAAAAAATTAGCTTTATCGAAGAAACACAAATCTTGATTTAAAAATCATTTTGAATTTTTTTAAATCAATCAGAAAAAATTTTGAATAAAGTTACATTCACTTAATTTAATGAAAATTTCTTGGTTTGAAAGTTTTTCTGCCTAATTTAACACAAAAATTTTTTATTATAATGACCGCTTGTATTTTTTATCAACTTTGATTTATTTGTTTTATTTTTTATCAATTTCTGTTTATAATTTATTTTTAACAAGTAATTGGTACAAATGCATACAAATAGGGGTGCTTCTATTACTGTGGATTATTTAAAACATTCGCAGCAATACAAGCATGTTCATTTTTTTGGTACCAATTACTGCATCCTTAAATAAATAATATTAATTGATCAAAATTCAATTTTTAATGGATAACTGACATTAAAGAAAGGCTATCTTGCTTTTGTATGCAAAAATTTTAAATTTGAACCATTTTATGTAAAGAAAAGATCTTTTAGTACCACCTATTTTCGTACGGAAACTCACAAAAAAGCTATAGCTTTACTACTTGTACAGCCAGTTAATTTTAATTAATTAATAACAAATTGAATAATTGTTGTACGTGTAAAACTACTATGCAAATATTTTCTTGAAGATTTCAATTACAAAAATAATAATTTTTTTAATTCAAAAACTCAAGTACGATTTATTTATAATTGAAACAAAAAATCCGCAGTAATACCCACACTTACCCTAGTTAAATATTTTTAATATCTATAGATATTTAATACTTGAACAAAAATTAATAAAATTAAAATTATTGTATCAATCGAGCCCGACATAAATATATGCTCTTGAAAAGGGGAGTGTGTGTGCATTCATGTAGTATGAAAAAGTTCGAAGTATTATTTTTGGTGGCGCTGCCGGTATGCATGAATACACACTTCCAAATAACTGAATAGTTTAGTGTTTTTGTACACAATTTCAATCTCTGGACTTACTAATAAACAATTTTGAGTAGTAATATTTAGTTTTTAATAACTTTACTGGATACATAAAGAATATTAAAAGTTTAATACTTCCACTGAGGGTGACAATTGATTTTGTACGAATAATCGCACAATTATCCATTCAAGATCGTATTATTTGTCGTCCATTACACAACGAAAGCAAAAACAAATGGTACATGCCAGTTGTTGTGTTGTTGGTTGCACTAACACAGGAAGAAATAGCAATTGTAAATTTTACAGTTTTCCAACCGCAACATGGAAATTAGAAAAAGAAAAAAATGGATTATTGCTGTGAAAAGAAAAAAGTAAGTATTGTCTAATCTATGGTGTATTTACTATTTACTAAAGTATTGTATATTGTAGATAAAAAGTGATACTTTCTAGAAGTTAATTTGAAATATTTGTCTTCCATGAGGCTGAAGTTAGCAGACACTTGACAATCATGAAAATTAACTTAGCAGATTGTTGATAGTTTTAAGAATTTTTGTAACAAATAAATTATGGCAAAAACAATTTATAAAAAAATTGACATTTAGAAATTTTAAAAAACTACAAATGCAATTTTTCTCATTTGACAATCTTTTGATTTTGCTTGAAAAATAAACTAGGCATAGAAAATTGTTTATAAAAATCTCATTTATAATTTTTTAGAGTTTCTAAAGATGAAATTTTTCAATAAAATTTTCTTGGGATAATTTGTTTGTTAAAAAAATTCTAAAAATGATCAGATGTCTCTCAATTTCAGTATTATTATCTTCCAATGAAAAACAAATTATTCTTCATGATCTAGAATCACTATCCAAGTAAAATCAGATGAAGAATTTGCCCAGATGAATGACATTAAATTTAGCTGTCGGTAGACAATTTTTCATTTTTTTTTTTAAACAAATAGGGTAAATGCACCAATTATTGACCTATTAAGGTTTTCTTTTTTTGCATTAAGCTATAAAAAAAACTATTAACTTATTAAAAACAATTTGTAATGGATTTTGTTAAAGTTAAATACTTAATTGATAATAATTAACAACTATTTATAATAAACATTAACAAAATTATATTAATTTTGTTATTTGAGTGTTCAAATACTAAAATCACCAATTATTGATCGGGGGAAACCCAATAAATGATCGAGCGTTCTCCAATTAATTGACCTCTGAAATGAATATAAGTAATTTTGTAAACTACATATATGTAATTGAATGTATTCTATACTTTTCAAGTATTTGGCTGGATATAAGTATGGTGAAATCTAATACACAGAAAAAAAATTTCTTGAACCAAGAAAATTGTAAGGAAGACCGAAGTTATTTTGGAGCAAGAAAAATTTTCTTGACTTCAAAAATTTAACTTTGTTCAAGAAATTTTAACTTTATTTAAGAAATTTTCAATCTTCCTTAAGATTTTCTTGATTTAAGAAAATTTACGCTTGACTCAAAACTTTCTTTCTCTCTGTGTATTTATATTCGATTAATTTTCTGGTATAAATTTTGTTACATGCATTGTTAATGTTACTAAATTTTAAGTTTACGAACCTTGTGAAATTTCTTCAAGATTTAATCAGAACTGATCATATTCGACTGATATATTGATTTGATATAAAAAAATCAATAAATTTTTTAGATGTACGAAAATATTTCGAATTATATTTGTTTTAGTCCTGATGGCTCACCATGGTATCCGAAACGGAATGACCGCATCTGTAGCGATCATTTTGTTGGTGGTAAAAAATCAGAAGAGGAATTAAGTCCCAGTTACATCCCAACGATTTTTCGTTCAATCTACGGCTCATCCAAGGTTAACATATCTACAGCTCTAAACAGGTATACCGTGATAATCAATGTACACAATTAAAATAAAAAGATAATTATTTACCGTATAATTTCAGGCACAAACGTTTTATGGAACGAAGAATTAAAAAGAAAAATTTAACCATTGCAGTACTGAGTGAAAATGATGAAGTTTCTTCAAGAAATAATGAAATTATAATTGATAACTTAGCTGATCGTTGCTATTCCACTAATGTAAAAAAATTAGTCAAGCAACTCAAGTAAATATTTTTTTGAGCCAATCGAAATGACCAAAACTTTCATTTGCAATAGATACATTTACAACGACAAAAATGATGCTGAGATTCAAACGTCTATTCCAAGACATGTTGAAAGTAGATGGAAAATTCCTGCGAAAAATTTTAGCGAAAAATCTTGTGGTACTGATCTTAAGATTACAGTTGATAAATCCGTTGCTACTGGCAATAGATGTTTCTGTGGGTTTAAATCAATTCTCAAAGATGAGCAGTTGATGGAGTTGGCAGGTGTTACTTTTAATAATTTTGAGTTTTTATTAAAGAAAACGGGTTCAATGAATAAATGTTTGCTATCAAATGAAGACCGGTTGTTAGTTTTTTTAATGAAAATAAAAACAGGTCTAACGTTTTCAACTTTGAGTGTTTTGTTCGATGTTCATAGGTCTACAATTTCAAGAATTTTTCATACAACTCTACAGAATTTGGTTTTAACAACAACAAATTTAATATATTGGCCAAATTCAGAAACTGTAAAAACAACGATGCCTGCAATTTTTCGTTTAAACTATCTTAATACTCGAGTAATCATCGATAGCGTTGAATTTAAAATAGAAATGCCAACAAGTATCGATAGCAGTGTCTATCGTTGTCCAAATAATAATAAAGTTTTTACAGCCAAAATTCTTGTCGGCATTACTCCTGGAGGCTTTATTTGTTTTAAATCTAAAGCCGTTGGTGGAAGAATTACTAATTCACAGTTGATAGCTGATTCTGGATTAGTAAACCATCTAGAAGATGGTGATGTTGTTCTAACTGGTAAAAAATGTTACAAAGTCAATTCAGTTATTTATCAAAGTGAAAAAAACAGATTAAGGTTGTTAAACCAAAGTTCTCAGAAAATAAAACAAATTATCATAAATCAGAACCTGAAAAACCTAACACCGTTGCTAAATTACAAATTAACATAGAAAAGATGATAGAAAGCATGAAACTTTATAAAGTTTTGGATAAAATTCCTGAAAATGTATTTCTCTGTATAGATGATATTATACACATTTGCTGCGTTTTGGTTAATTTAAACAAAGAAAAGCAAAAGTTATGATCGTCGCTGTGATAAAAAATTCGTAGCTAAATGAATTGAGTAGCTAATAAAATTTGTCGCAATTTTTGTTAGATTGAAAATTCTCTTTTACATAAAAAATTTTTGATCGTATTTTTATAAAGAAATTAATTCCATAACAAATAAAATAACTATTAATTAAAATACTTTGATTATTCAAGCTTGAAAATGTTTAGAAAGAAATTTAGTAATTATATTTATATTTCTAAGTATTTAAATAATATTGAGTATTAAGACGTTGATAATTATTGAAGTATTTTAATTGTTTACATTTATTTATAATGATTAAATCAAAATGTATACTTCTCATAGTTTTATTATTTTTTGTTTGGCATTTTTATTAGGTACCTGGAAAAAAATTTCAATTGTACAATTTCATAAGATTTTGTAAAATTTCATGAAAAATTTTTTCCCAGGTAATTTTCAGTACAAAAATTAAATCTAATTTTTAGTAAACTAGAATTCAAATTTGCGCGCGCAAGCGCGCGCCTGAGTTTAGAGTTTGCATATATTTTCATGCTTATGATATATTTGACCAATCACATTACGAATAGTTTGCTTACATGATATATTTTCATATTTTTCATCTAAATTATAAAAGTGGATATTTTCACTTATTTCATTATTTGTATTTTTAAATTTAATAACAAAAAAATACAATAATATTACCTATTTTTTTAATTATTTTTATTAGATCATTAATTAATTTGTTTGTTTTGGAGTAATTTAAGGAATTAAACTTTTGTTTTTTTTTTATTCTGCAGTAAAATATTACGAAGCTTTAAGGGATTAAGGGTAGTCAGAGACACGAAAAAAGAGAATTTTCAGTAATTTTTTTGCTATTAAATCATGTTATTTTACAAAAGTAATAATATGGCATTATTACACAATGTTTTGACTTGAATTCACGAAAATTTGAAAAAAAAATGTATAATTCCCAAAGTGATAGTTGTTTGTGTTGACCCAGTTCCAAAAAAAAGTCCTTGCGGTGACTATCATTAGTCCTTGGAGATTCATTTAAAATTAATCGGATAAAAAAATTAGTTTTATAAATAGATAATCTTGGGTCTGATCGAAGCTTTTTTTTTTTTAAATTAACAAAAATTATCTATTTATAGAGCTAAGTTTCTTATGAATTTTATTTTAGATGAATCTCCAAGAAGTTATGATAGTCGCCGCAAGGACTTTTTTTGGAACTGGGTCAACACAAACAGCTATAACTTTGGGAATTATAAATTTTTTTCAAATTTTCATGACTTCAATTCAAAACATTGTGTAACAATGCCATATTATTACTTTTGTAAAATAACATGATTTAATAGCAAAAAAATTACTGAAAATTCTCATTTTTTCGTGTCTCTGACTACTCCTAAGCATTTAAAGTTGGTATTTACTTAAAAATTATTAGAATTACATTCCTCACTTGCTTAGTAATTATGTTCTTAATTTAACTTTAATTTTCAATACGATAACAATTTTACAATTGTTGCGCTCTTTACTAGATCTCACTTAAATTAAAGTTTCTGCAAACTTTACATAAGTACGATGTGCTAATAAACTAATATCATTATTAACTTAATATTAATCAACATGTCGAGAACGAAACAATGGGATTATCTTCATCATCATCACGGAGCAACTTATTTTCCATTTTACTATCAATCTCAATCACTTGGCATTGATTATCATAATCGCTCTCAAGTAGTTTAATTTCAGTTTTAACATTTCCTATTTGAAATTCACCAGCTGAATTACGCTCACGGGATGACTCAAAAACAATGGGTGAAGTTTCGCGGTTAACAAATGTTTTGTTAATTGTTTCTAATCTAATATTTTTAAAATTTTCAAGTCCTTGATCTCTAGCTTCAACTATTTGCTTGGCTTTTTTCAGAGCAGTCTTAGCTTGAAGCCACAATCTTGCATCGACAGTTCTTTTAACTTTCTCTCTTTCAGATAGTTCTCTGTTAATTAGCTCATTAACATCATCATCATCATTATCATTTTTAATAGCACGACGTTGGTCAGGGCGAATTCCCAAAATCAAGCGAGCTAATTTCCTCGAACTTATTTTCGTGCCATTGTTATTAATGTTACGTCTATCAGTAGCACGTTTGTGTTTTTAAGGTTTCTAGAACTCCTAGAATTTTTGCTTTTATTTTTTTCATTGGTGAGCGAGTTTAAGAACGCGAAGACAACGAGTATGAAGAATAAGACGAATTTGATGGAATTTCGAAAAACTTTCGCGTCGTTGTTGGGACAATAGCACTGAAGGATTGATATGAATTATATAAAATACGATGTATTGGTATCAACACTGCTACATCCATTCCTGATGGAGAAGCTATTGGCACTGTCACTGGTTGAGTACATTCCAACATTTGATCATTGAGCGAAGGTGTTGATCCTTGTGGGTAATTATAATAATAATCATTCGTTGATTCATCTAATTTAACATTCAATAATAAATTAAAATCGATTGAAATAATGTAAATTTATATGAAAATGAAGTTAGCCGACATTTCAAAATTTTTAGAAATTTTTTATTGAAAAAATACTTCCCGAGTATTTATTAAAATCTAAAGCAGAATCGAAATTTCTACAGGCGTGCTAATTTCTATTTACAAATCAATTTCAAATTTTAATTGATCTCAAAACTAATTCGTATTTGTGTCAAAATATGAATTTCAATTTTAAATTCATTTTGAATCAGAATTTTTTTTTCACAGGAGTGATGATTGGAATATAAATAATTACAATTATATATCAGGTAACTGCAACTTATATTTTTACCTGCGCCGTAATCCTTGCCTATCTTCAATCTGATATCTATACCCACTCCGTTAGTAAATCGTGACGTAATTAAGTTACATTACCATCAGTGTCATTTAAAAAGTGGACAGTCCGGCATATAAATCTGTGTGAACGTTTGCGGTGTTATATTTCAATAAAACTAATTAAATAAACAATGATAGATATTTCTGTTTCAGTTTTTTTAACTATTTTAGCAGGTGTTGTTCTTCTTTACTACATTTTTCGTCGTGAGGATTGTTTTGACAAGTATGCGGAGTACCTCATCCAAAACCTTTTTCAATTCTCGGCAATATGTTACCGATGTTACAAGGAAAATTTACGTTTGCTGAGTACATTTCAAGTATTTATAATTACAACAAAGAAGCTAAATATATAGAATTCTATCAATTTAAAAGCCCTGTAATAATTATTCGTGACTTGGATTTGATAAAAGTATAACCATTCAAAAATTCGAGCACTTTTCAGACCATCAGAGTTTAATCGACCCTGCAATAGAACCTTTGTTGGGCAACAATCTTTTTGGATTGCACGGAAACGAATGGCGACAAATGCGAGCATTAATTTCTGCTGCCTTTACATCGAGCAAAATGAAATCCATGTTTAAATTAATGTCTGATTGTAGCAGCACTTTTATTGACAGCCTAGTCAAAAAATTGAATCAAGGACATTGTGAATTTAATTCTAAGGATATTTTTACCCGGTACGCCAACGACACCATTGCGACATGTGCTTTTGGAATATCTGTTGACTCAATGGAAAATCCTGATAATGATTTTTACGTTCTCGGGCGAAAGGCTGCTTCCTTCGATACGCTTAAATACTTGAGGTTCTTCATGGTGCGAACCTTTCCAACGATTTCTAAGCTACTTGGTATCAAGGTTACTCAAGCTCATGTTGAAAAGTTCTTCTACGATATGGTGCGAGACACGATAGCTATAAGAGATGAAAAAGCTATTTATCGGCCGGATATGATCCAAATAATGATGGAAACGAGAAACAATAAAAATGATTCCAAAAGCCTGAATTTAGTATTGAAAGTGTAACATCTCAAGCGTTTATTTTTTTTTTTGGGGTGGTTTCGAATCATCGTCATCACTTTTTGTGTTTTGCAGCTCACGAATTTGCGGCTCATTCTGAAATTCAAGAGAAACTTCAAAATGAAATCGATCAGATCTCTAAAAAATGTAGTGGTCATCCTAATTATGAAGATATCAATAGTATGCAATATCTCGATGCGGTTATTAACGAAGCCCTGCGTTTGTGGCCAGCTCCTGGTTTTACAGATAGAGTGTGCACCAAAAATTGTGAACTACCTCCTGCTTTAGTTGACTCAAAACCGTTTCCTGCCAAGATTGGTGACCATTTTTTGATACCGATTTTGGGCATTCATCGTGATCCACAATATTTTCCAGACCCGGATAAATTTATACCCGAACGATTTATTGGAAATGATGAAAATCGCCTGAATATATCTGCTTATTTACCATTTGGAGTAGGACCAAGAATGTGTATCGGCAATCGTTTTGCGCTTTTAGAAACTAAAGTACTATTTTTTTATCTTTTTCCAAGTGTAATATTGAACTTGGAAAAAAATGATTCTTCCACTAAGATTGGATCCAAAAATGCGATTTGGATTGCTGAAGGCGGCTTTTGGTTAGATATAAAATTGCGAAATTCGATGTAACTTTATTCATAGCTCGTAAGCTAAAATTGCCCATCTGAACATAGAATTTGCATATATTTTCATGCTTATAATATATTTGACCGATTACATCACGATTAAATTGATACCACATACATTTCATCGCAATTTTATTTTTTCGGTTACAGCAAAGTTATCAATGAGCCCAATGTCCAACCTTTTTCCTTCCTAAAATTTCTTTTAAAAAAATTAACTGTCAATTTTTACGATAGTTAAATTATAAAGTTCACTAACACATTTTATGTAACTGGATATTTACCTTATAGAAATTTTTTTTTAAATGAATATTTAATTGGAATGAGAAAAAAAAATTTAATTATAGAAATTATTCAATTTTCTATTATTATATCATAATAATTTTTAAAACTTGAATCATCAAAAGGTATTTATTTTAAACACTCATATATGTGATATAATAATTAGTTATAATTGATTATATCTGTTAACTACTTTGATTTAATATTGCAATTTGATGTAAACAAAGTTACTGAACAATTTTTTGCACAACAATATAAGTTCTCATGTTTTTTTTTCTTATAATTTTTCAGTATTAAACTAAGTAAAACTTTTTATTGCAAATGAAGAAGAAGAAAATTTTCATTTGTTCATAACTAAGAAATAATTTTAAATAAAATTTTAAAAACAAAATATCTTATATGCAAATAATTTTTAAAAAATATGAGTCCAAATGAGATTTAAAAAAATTAATTAATAAATATAATAAATAATATCATACTAAAGTTAGCCGTCAGCTGTAAAATTAAAAAAATTTTTTTAACAAATCAATTACAATAAAAAAAGCTTTTAAAATTTTTCACTTGTAATTTTTATTAATTTTCACATGTGGAACTTTTTCAAAAATTTCAAAAATTTAAAACAAATAAATTATAGCCAAAAAAATAAGAACCAAAAATTTGACATCTAGATATTTAAAAAAATAAAAATGCAATTTTTTAAAAATAATTTATTGGAATAAAACTTTTTATTAAATAAAATTAAAAATTGTCAGTGAAGTTAGCAGACGTCTAAAAATTTTTTTTTTTTTTTTTTAATTAATTAAATTATAACTAAAAAAATATTTCTAAAAATTGCACTTGTAGTTTTTTAAGTTTTTTACATATGAATTTTTTTTTAATTGTTTAATTGAAATTTCTTCAATAAACAATTTATAAAAATTTTAAAATATCAGCTAACTTCATTTTCATCCTTGAATATCATAAAAATTTCCAAGCGGTATTTTCTTATTAAATTTCATACTTAAAAAAATGTAAAATAAGCAACAGAGTTTATTTATTTTCTGTAGCCGATGATAAACGTCAACGTCTGCGTCTGGCTGACATATCCACATAAGGAAGTGTGTATAAGTGTATACATATTATGTATAGTACATGTCGTTAGTAAAGTTGTCGGCCAATAAAATATGGCATCTTGAAATAAGTAGCGCGTGCTCCATTTCAACAAAAGTTTACAGAATGCATTAAAAAAACGTCAACATTACAGTTGACTCATCTAAGTAATTATTAGCATTAAGTGTTTTAAGATTTACCAAAGAAAATACAACTAAATATATAAAGTTTTTTTTTAATATTTAAATTTAATTAAAGCCAAATCGATATTTACTCTAAATAAAAGTGAAAAAGTTTATGATGACTAGCACAATTAATTTATAAATTAAAATTTTATGAAAAATCTAAAATTTAGAATTGTTATTAGATAAATAAATTTATATAATGAAGAAATTTATAATAAATATTTTTTAACATTTTACTTAATTGTTTCGGCGTTTTCAACTGAGGAAAGTTCATCCAATGATTTAGGAACTGTCATATTTGCCAACATTGTAAGTACATTATATCAACAATTAAATAAATAACTTTTTTTTTTTTTTTATTACTAAAAATATTTTTATCTATTTGTGTTAGCTAATTTTCTTTTAACTTCACTATCGATTGGCCTTTAAAAAGAACTACTAACCTACATGTAAAAAATAACTTTTACTTTTTAAAATTAGAATCTATTTTTTCACTAAATAAAAAAGATAAAATTATTTTTAATTTTTAATTAATTAAATATGAGTTTTATTTTAATAACTCTGTATTATTATTATGTTCTTTTTTTTTTGTCACTAAATAAGTATTGATGAAAATATTTTACAGCTGTTCAGACATGGAGACAGAACACCTGTGGAACCTTATCCGAATGACCCTCATGGCAATGAATCGGAATGGCCTGTACCGTTTGGTCAATTGACAACAGTAAGATTTTATTATTGTAATACTTAAATAAACAAACGATGGAACTGAAGTTGACAGACATTAAAAATTTTATAGCAATTTAATTATTATAAAAAAATATTATTAAAAAGTTTCACATGTGAAAATAAATAAAAATTACAAGTGAAAATTTTTGGAAGCATTTTTTATTGTAATTAATTTGTTAAAAAATTATTAAAATCAACAGCTGACGGCTAATTTCAGTGTTGTAACAAACGTTTAAAAAATTGTACAATTTTTCAAACAAATGAATTGTAAAAAATTTAGAAAAAAATTGAATTTTTAAAAACTATAAGCGAAATTTTTTTTAAATATTCTTTTAGTATTTACCGAAATATTAAAAACACCAAAAAAAGATCAGATACCGGTTAATTACAGTGTTATAAATTTTATTTTCAATTTATATATTTATTTATATGCTCAAAATATGTTTATTATAAATTATTTGTTGTCTTAATTTCAAGGACAATATATTTAATTTTAATTAATACTTAATCATAATGTTTTTGCAAAGAGTAATAGAAAATTATTGTTTTTGAAAAATAGTATTATCAATTCAGGTAGCAATTTTTACATAATTGCTTATTAGAATATTATCAGTGATAAAAAAAAAAATAAAATACGTAATAGTAATTTATGAATTTTCTTCATTGTTAAAATTTATGAAGCTGATAAACAAGAAACAATAAACTCTACATTATTGATGCAATTGTTATCAAGTAAAAAAAATGCATGATATTGAACGCTTATCTTATATTTTTTTTTCTACGTATCTTCATTCAAAGTATAATGAACTTGAACTATGAAAAATTGAAAAACTTGGGTCAAATGTAAATTTAATAATTAAAAAATAGATTTATAAATTTATACAATGTTGCAACTTTTAGTTATTGATCATAAATAATAGTAATAATTATTATTATTATATTATTTAATTATTATGGAACACAAATATTGAAAAAATATTTTTACATCTTCAAAAAATCAATTTTTATGGTAAAATTTTTTGATCTTTTATACTTTTCAAAATTATTGTTATTTATTGTTATTATTAAATTAAAAAATAATATAAAATATTTAATTTTCAAAATTATAATATCTAATTATTATTATTAAATTTGTACATCTAGTTATGATTATTTATTATACTATACAGGAGCGCATTTGAATTTCATCAAATTACATTTTATAACTCTTATCGTTTGTTTATATAGCGATAAAAATTTAAGTCTATTTTTTCAAATGTTTTGAAAATAAAAACTGTTAATGTCTCAATTAAAATAAGTTAGTTGGATCAAATAAAAACAACAATTTATTTTTGTTTTGTATCATATTTTAAAAAAGTAGTGATATAATTTATTCAAGACGTCAAGATAATAAAATATAGACATAAAAAAATGATTAAAAATGAGTATCTAACCGATAAGAGAACATGAACTTCTTAAAAACAAATTAATCATAGATCAAATAATGATAGAGTTCAATGTACATTTATAAATATATGTATATATTTTCAGACGGGAATGCATCAACATTTATTATTAGGTCAATGGCTACGATCACGATACGACAAGTTGATACCAGATCATTATTCGTTGGATGATATTTATGTACGAAGCACGGATGTTGATCGGACGTTGATGTCAGCAGAATCAAACTTAGCTGGTCTGTATCCACCTAAAGGCAATCAAAGATGGGACAATATGAGATGGATGCCGATACCAGTGCATACATTGCCCGAAACAATGGATTACGTCCTCGCTGGTAAAAAAATGCCGACGCTATGATGATGAAACTCATAAACTTTTGTCTTCCGACGTATTTGTCAAAATAAATCGTCAAAATTCAAAACTGTACGACTATTTAAGCCATCATGCGGGTAAAAAAATCAATTCTGTGATTGAAGTCGAATACTTTTACAATACATTGTATATTGAGGTATTATTTGTAATTTAATTATCAATGCAATATTTAAAAAAATGGGCGATTAATTAATTATTAATTTTTACAGGAATTATACAACAAAACATTGCCTGACTGGACAAAAGCAGTGTATCCAGATAAATTGCGGCCGATAGCTGAGTTTAGTTTTAAAGTACAAGCTTACAATAAAATATTGCAGCGATTTAAAATAGGTTCACTCTTAGGGGAAATGATCGATCACATGGTAGCGAAATCCGAAAATAAATTATCTCCTAATCGTAAACTGTGGATTTACAGTGGTCATGATGAAACGGTTGCTAATTTATTGATGGCGTTGGACTTATTTTATCCACACTGTCCTCCTTATACAGCAACAATTCTTATTGAGTTGAGAACTAACTTAGTTAATGAATTTTTGTAACAGTTTCGTACAAAAATACCAGTGGAGAACCGAGTTTATTGACGGTACCGGGCTGCAAGCCACTGTGCCCACTTGAAAACTTTATTAGATTGACTAAAGATGTGATACCAAATAATTTTGAGAGAGAATGTCTGACCAACTCAACAGATAATCAAAATATTTCGATTGACAATCAAAACAATTGCTACAATAATAATGATGATAGCATAAATTTTTCGATGGTCCTTGGTAAGTAAATTAAAATGACTTAACATACTTATTATTTCTAATCACTTTGCAAAATGATAAAAATTTTTTTCTTTTTTAGGAGTATTAATATCGACAATAATAATGATTATCATGATGATCGTGCTAATATTATTTTTTTATTGGCATTATAAACGTAATTACTTTCAGTATTACTTACGACTTTCAACAGAACCATTTTAAAATTTTTTTTTATTTTAAGTAATGAAAAAAAATTACAGAACTCAAATGCTCAATTTTAATTTTACATCTCATAATTATTATTATAATATACATTTTTTTTTGCATAATATTACAGAGCACTTGTCCAGATAACAGAAATTCTGTGGTTTGGTAAAGACTCAAGTGTCTGTTAAAGAATCGAATTCTTTTTTTTTATATTAATTTAATTTAAGGGGCATAACCAGTGTGAAATTTAAAAAAAATTGATTTTTTTCATATTTCGATAAGTTATGCCTTTGAAAAAAAGATACTAAAATTTTTAATCGAAATCTCAAATAGTTTTTGAGTTACAGCCATTTAAAGAGTAGCCGCTCGGCAGTTAGAATAGAATCATTTCATCTTTAAACGTGTTTTTTTCAAAACAGATAGATAAAATCTATCAAATTTATCCTAAACATCATCTAATTATCTTCAATTTAAACTATCATTGGTCTCGTTTTGATGATTTTTTTTTATTAATTCCGTGATTTTGAAAATTTGAAAAATTTTACATTAACGTTTTTCGGCCCTTTTTCTTCAAATAATTTTTAAGCCGTGAAAGATAGCTTCAATCTATCAAATTTATATTAAAATTCACATAATTATCTTCAATTTGACCTATTTTTCATCGTCTTTTGATACTTTTTTCAATTTATTTCGCAATTGGGAAAATTAAAAAAATCAAAAATAAATTGATTTTTAGCTTTTATCATCAAATGACTTTCATCTGTTACAAACTCTATTTTTTGAGTAGATGTCTTTAAATATCTATTTGTTGTAGTCGGTCTCATATCTTTTTTTGCAAAAATATAAAAAAATTTTTAGTTTAACAAGAATTTTTTTTTACGTTTCATCCACGGAGAAGGCCGGAATCACTCCAGTAGTAGAGGAACTTTTTTTTAGCGCCGCCGGAGATCGCGTGTAACTTAAAAAATATTCAATTTTTTTCTTTAGAAATTTTACCGCGTATTCTTGAAATATGTATAAACATACCCTTAAAATTTCAAAACAATTGATACAGTAGTTTTTTTTTTTTTAATTCCCAAAAATCGTTTTTTTTTAGGCTGTCACACTAGTTGAGCCCCTGAATTATTTTGACTTTTCAAATTACGTAACATTGAGAGTTATCTGATAATATTACATATTTGGAGTAATAAACTATTAGCTTCAAAAATTTTTCGTTATTATTAGTGTTAAAAATTTATAAAAGTTGATTCGATAATTATTGATTATAGTTTATTTATTTATTACATTTATATTCTTTCATTTGAAAAATTATTATTGATATAATTTTAGTATCAACTACAATTATTTACATCAGTGATTTTATTTTTTATACAAATTTTTTACTTATTGATTATAACTTAAAAAATTTACTTAAATTTATATATTATAGTGAATCTCAAGATTACAGTATAATTACATTCAAAAATTTAATAATCATGAAATAATTTAAAATACACAAATGTAAGTGTCGTAAAAATTTCAATTGATTTTTGCATTTAAATTGAACAATCATACGATCGTTTTATGCCTAGCACTGATCTTAAGTCATTTAAATTATAATTATTGAAAATAAATAAAAGTAAACTAAAAATTATAATTGTAAAAAAATATTTTTGTTTATTTATTTATTTTTAATTGTAATAACAATAATCATGTATTTATTCCTCTTTCATTCTAAATTATTAATTAAAATATATGCCATTGTACAAGATAATCTCCGTGTAACTACCTCATTTATTTTTACATTGTAAAAAATATTGATAATTGCATCAATTTTTTACATACATAACTATACTTTATTTTATGATGCAATTTAATAATAAAAAAATTTTAATTACAATGAAATAGTTTTGATTATTTTTACAATAAAATAATAATTATTGATCTAAATTTTACATTACGTCAAGTGATGAAAAACTTCCATTAATACTTTCTTGAATTGCGAATCCATAATTTGTTCTAAAAATTTAAATTAATGTTTGTGTAAGAGAGTTTGAATTTTATAATATTTTTGTGTGTTTAAAATCTTATAAATAAGTAAAAATTTATTTTTATAATACAAATAATAATTTAATTGAAAACTTAAAATTATAAATTTTTAATATTTTTTCTCAATACTTATTCAAATTTTTAATTTTAAAAATTTGATTAAGCGTATACTCAAAGGTTCTTAGTAAAATAGAAAAAAATTAAATTAGTTACTTAATTATTGTGAAGTGATTCATTACCTTTTACTTTGTTCTAAATGGATCGTTATTTGTTAATGATTATGTTTAGTGATGGGAATTCCTCGAAGTGACATACTATAATTAGTATTAAAAAAGCATGTTAGAAACATTTAATTAGTTTATTATGTGAATACACAAAAAAAATTAAATAAAACAAAAAAAGCATTTTAAAGCAAAATCAAGCAAATTTTTGAAATAATAAAAAAATTTTGTATATAATAAAAAAATAAAAAAAAAAAAATAAAATGGAAAACTTGTGAATTTTATAAGAAATTTATATCTACGTACCATGAGTAACATGCTGACATCATACGAAGAATGAATGATATAGTTTATTTAAACTATTACTTTAATGTTAATTTTTTATATTTTTTAAATGAAACTTTTTCCTTTTTTTTTTTTTATTTTTTATTGTACTTATTTTCTTAAATATTACGTCTCACGTGGGAGTAATTGTTCTGTAGACTCTTGAGACACTACTGATGTTTCAGAGCTACTAATTATAAGAAAAGTGTTACTTTTTATACAATAATTATGATTGATGGTAACGACAATGAATTTTAAAGTATAAGTTGCAAATTTCCCTTTAATTAATTAATTATTGTTATTACTGTAACGTGCTTAAAATCATCTGTTAAGAAAATTAATTCAATTAATGCGATTAGGTTTTGAACATAAAAAAATTTTATCAATGAATTCTTAAAAAATTTCTCATCTTTAACTTACTAATTTTTAATTACTGTACGTAATTTTTTTTTTTAATTATTTAATTACCATTTATCAACAATAAGAAATATTTTTCTTTACTGATTCCATAATGGCTTATCCCTAAAAAAATACCTTTAAAAATTTATAAGGATGTTTTAAAAATTTTTTTTCCTAAGGGCGTACAAAAAAAAATGTTTTTTTGAGAAACAATGTATTTTTACTTTAAATGCGTAGAAATGAAGAAATGATTTAAGACAATCATTTGTTAAAACTCGTTTTAGAAATTAAAAAATCTATTTCTATTCAAAATGATCACTTTCAATCACAAATAAATTAATTAAAGTTAAATTCAAATTTGAAAAAAAAAAAATTCATGATTTTCTATGCATTTAAAGTAAAAATACGTTGTCTCCTGAAAAAAAAAAAATTTGGTACGCCCTTATAGCATTTGTAACGCGATATATTATTTATAATTCTTATTTTGACAATAAATTAATTCTACTATTATACAGAAAAAATTTTTTCAAGAATTCTATTGACTGAGAATTTTCTAAAATTATAAAAATTTTAGAAACTAAAATTGTTACTTTGTAAGTACAAGAGAAAAAAGTTAAAAATTTGATGTTAATAAAAGGATCCGAGGAACGAAAGGTGACAAAATAATAAAAAAAAAATACGATAGACTTTATTAAACAAAAATAATTTTTAAAAACATAGAAATTAGTACAAAAAAAAATCCAATATATTTTGAGTTAATAATAAACTATTTATACCGCAAGACTTATTGAATTTTATAATAAATGAATAATTAAAAAGAAACGAAAAAACGGACAAATGAATTTAATAAGACCATCACCAAGGCATAAGCAAAAAGCAAAAATGTTTTAGTATAAATTATGAAATTTATTGATGTAATAAAATATTAATTTATTGTCGGCTACATAGTCAATTAATTAAAAGGATGGATTATAACTTAATCTATCTTATTTTTTCAGCTTACGTATTGTCTCAATTATAACCCTTACCTGGAATAATCCGCAGGGTTACTTAATGCAAAATTCATTTCAGAAGGCCCACCAATGTATTTAGCTATAAGCTGGAATAATTTAAATAAAGTACATTTTAGTTGTGATAAATCAGTATGAATTTATTTATAAAAACTAGTAACAATTTAATAAGTAAATCACTTACTCTGTAATTGGTTAAGAAATCAGCGCCCATCGCAATAGCCATATGTATGACTAAATATAAACAAAATCCAAGATAAAATATTGCATAAATAGTTATTCCCAAATAAACTGCCCAATTATCTGGCAATTGAGTTTCGACAGTGTCTTTAACGAAATAAATATTAATAGCTATTACAACTGCCGACAATGCTGTTGCAACAATTTTGTTAAACCTAGAACAAAAATTTTATTATAAAAAGAAAGAAATAAATAAGAAAATAATTAAGAGGTACAACTAGTGTAAAATTTTCAAAAAATCGATTTTTTTTTCATATTTCAATAGATTATACCTTTAAAAATAGCATACTCAAATTTTAAATCGATATCTCAAATAGTTTTTGAGTTACAGCCATTTAAAGAGTAGCCGTTCGGTAGTTAGATCGTTGCGTTAGCTACAGAAAAACGCGTTTTTTTCGAAACAGCATTTTTTGAATGTGCTAGAGTGATTACTCGAAAACAAATGATATAGTTCTCTATACGATGAATTGAATTGAATTTGTTGATTTAAGCCAAAGCCTTCGCTGGCCAAATGGAAAAAAAAATATACATTATTATGTGAATACAATGCATATTTAAAATTTTTTAGTTTTAACAGGATTATTAGAATTTGTATATACTTAAAAATTATAAAATTAGAGTAAAAATAATATTGCTTAAATACTATTTTTGTAAAAAATAGTTTGAATGTAAATTGTTACTAATAGTTTGCAACATTCATAATTTTGATTTTAATGATTTTAATGATTTAACTGAAAATTAAGTTTACAATTTAGATATCTAGATTAAAAAGGTAGTCATAAAGTTTATTCTTGAATTCTTGAAAGTTTCTATACTGGAAGCACTTATCACGTCGACTGGTAATTTTTCCCAGAGATAAATGCAGGTAACTACAAAAGATAATTCATAAACAGTTGTCGCAAATTTAGGTAACTTAAAATTAACATAATTATTTTTTGCTGCCAGTCTTTCAAATAACTCTCCAGTTTTTTCATCTGATCAAAAATCGAATTTTGGCAAGTCAAAAACGATCAAAGTTTTGGGTAAAATTCAATTTTTTTTTTTAAAACGCCGCTATTTTGTCAATTTAAGATATTTTTTTCGACCGTAAGCCATCGTACGGATAATATCTTCTAGTTTAACGAGAATTTATTTTTTTTTATTTTATCCACTAAGAAAGCTGGAATCACTCCAGCAGTGGAGGACCTTTTTTTCAGCGCCGTCGGAGATCGCGTGTAACTCGAAAAATATTTAATTATTTTCTTGAAAAATTTTACTGTATATTTTTAAAATATGTATTAATATATCCTTAAAATTTTAAAACAATTCATACAGGAGTTTTTCTTATCCTAATTCCCAAAAATCGCCTTTTTTTAGGCTGTCACACTAGTTGTGCCCTTTAACGAATGAAAGTTGACTTACTTTCCATTTTTAAATTGACCCATGACATGAACACTGCTGGTGAAAGCAATAGTCGGAAGAGTAGCAAAGGGCAATTGAAGGCTCATAACGGCGTTTAAAACATCATTCATGCCCGTGAGATCTTCGATGCTTGCGTAGAAGGCCACGAAAAACGTTGGAACAATGGCAATCGTACGCGTTAGTAGCACACGCTTCCATCTGGACCATTGTAAGTTTAAAAATCCTTCCATCGCAAATTGTCCAGCATATGTACCGGTCATTGTTGATGATTGTCCTGCAGCTAAAATACCAACAGCCCAAATATACATTGCAGCAGCTCCGAATGTGCAACCGAGAAATATTCCTCCTATATACAAGTCAGCTTCTACTAAGTTAGTGTTGTTTCTTGTCTAAAAATAATAAAAATTATTAATTAATTTATAATATAAACTATCAACCTTGCAGTCACTATGTGACTGCCGTGACTTGTGAAATATAAATAAATAAAATTTTGTTTTATTAAATAATAACTTTTGTTAAATTGCACTGTAGTTTTTTAACTATTGACGTTTTTTAAGATATAAGCTCATCCCGATGTTACACTAATCAAGAGCTTTCATTTGAGTACCCACATGCATTTTGATATATTTTTCATATATACATATATATAATATATATAAATATATGAAAAATTGATGTGGGTACTTAAATGAAAGGTCTCGATGAGTGTAACATCGGGATGAGCTTATATCTTTAAAAATGTCAATAGTTCACGAGATACTGGGTCATTTCTTAATTATATATCTAGAGGTAGAGCATTTTTGAATGTAGCCTAAATATTTATCATCATAAATTGACTATTGGTGAGAATGATATGAAAAGGTACAATTCCGGGTCAAGACTTTTCCAATGATACCAAATTTAACCATAAAAACTCATTTTATCATATAAATATATCAGCCACAAAATTTTGCTTATTCTTTTAATAATATAGATTAATAAATTAAAAAAAATGTTTGTTACTTACTTTAAAGGTATCCATTCCTAAAGTATTATTCGCACTAACACATACTTCGTACTAAAAAATGAAAATAGTTACACCCATAATTGAAAGAATAAAATAAAAAAAAAAAAAAAAAATTTTTTCGAACACTTACGACGTCGGCATTTGTTTTACCAAATAGTCCATGAGCAAAAACAGCAACAACAAATACATTTATAATAAATGATACCAATAAGGCAATGCATGACTCAATAAAAAAATATTTGTTAGCTTCTTTCACTTTTGTAGGTTGTCGTCTATCAATATCTCTTGACTGTTAATTTATATTAATATTATGTATTAGTTAGTCCAATTAATTAGTTAATTATAAATAATTTCGATGTATGATAATTATGATTGATTTAATACATACTTTAACTAAGGCACTGTGAAGATATAAATTGTGCGGCATAATAACAGCGCCGACAATACCAACAGCTTGCAATAAAACTGTACTATCACAATCTACACACATGGGTGTAAACATACCCTTGAGTACTTCTAATTGCGGTGGTGATGATTTTACATATTCGTATCCAAATGTGACTGCCATAATACTTATTAAAAGTCCAAAAAATAACTCCAATTTTCTTAGTCCATATTTGTCAAGTAATAAAAATGTAAATGTATCGATCACTGTTATTAAAACACCAGCCCATAGTGGAAGACTGAAAATAAGTATTTTATTATCAACATTTCATTTAGCTTGTTATTGTATTTGTTAATTAAAAAATTAAGTTACCCTCTATTAGATAAAAGGTACAGCGCGGTGGCAGTACCAATTACTTCCTGCATATCACTACCAATAATAGCGATTTCAGTCATAATCCATAATAAAATTCGTGGTAACTTTTTGTATTGTCGATAGCACATTTCAGCTAAATGCAATCCAGTGACAACACCTAATCGTGCACTCAAACGTTGCATTATTAATCCGAGTATTGTTGCACTTAGTAATACCCATAGTAACTGTTGAATTTAAAAAATTGTCAATTAATTTAGTGCTTCTTAGACCAAGAATAATTTCTTAGCTCAAGAATATATTCTCTTGACTCAAGAAAAATTATTTTCTTCAAAATGGAATTCTTGGTTTAAGAGTTTGGCTCTTGAGTCAAGTCAATTTTTTTTATCAGTGTATGACTGGTCAATTGTTTCATCAAATTTCGTTGGCTAAAAATTTGGATAGAAAGGCATGTTGATGATCAACAAAATAAACAAACGAAGTAAACTAAGCCAATAAATATTTTGGGGATAATTAGGGGAAAAAAAAAAAAAAAAAAAAAAAAGGACGATTTGTTGTTTGTAGTGGGAAATTGCCATATTGACATTTACATTTATTGAAATTTAATTTACCTTGTATTTAGCTTTAACTCCAGATTGTAAATCAGATTCGATATTTCCAGGATCTAAATATGCTATTGACATCAAAAATCCTGGCCCAGTGAATGCCCATAATTTTCTGAGACTAAAGAAATTCTGAAAAAAATTTATATTATTAATAAATCAATAATAGTGTATAAAAATCCCTACTTATATTATAAATGTGAATGTAAGTTTGTTTTTTACGCTTTCACGCGAAAATTACGAAACCGATTATCATGAAACTTTGTTCACATATTCTTGGAGGTATTAGAAGTAACATAGGATACTTTTTATTAAAAAAAAAATTTAATTTTTTACAAAAGATAAAAAAATTATTTGTGAAAAAATTGGAATTATATTGATCCAGTTCTATTGAAATGCAATGATCTTTGATATTTATCTAATGGCTTCAACGCGAGCGAAATCGCGGATAAAAGCTAGTTGTGATATAAACAAAAAAAATTGTTGGCAAGTTCAAAACATGTCAATATGAGAAAATATTATTTTTCTTAAACTATTCAACTTGATAAAACTCAATTGAAATTGGAATAAAAGTAAAATAAATAAGTTTATTGACGAAAGAAAATTTCTTGTTATGGTAATTTTATTTTCTTTATATACATCTCAACAGCCTAATGGCCAATAACAGAGATACAAAAAGGTACAAATGTTCTTCTGAGTAATGATTCATTTCTTGGAATATGGCCCCAAACATGATTTATACTAAATAAATAAGTGACCTATCTAAACTGATAAGTGACCTAAACTTGACATAAATCCAGACTACTCTGAATATTTTATTCATCAAAATAATAACACTGAAGTTGACAGATATTAAAAATTTTTTTAGAATTCTATAGCAATTAAATTATTAAAAAAAAAATTAATTCAAAAGTTTCACATGTGAAAATTAATAAAAATTACAAATGAAAATTTTTAGAAGTATTTTTTTATTGTCATTAATTTGTTAAAAAAATTTTGTAAATTGACAGCTGAGCGCTAACTTCAATATTATTCAAAATACACAAATTCATAGATATTAAATCACATAAAATAAAACAAAAGATATTCAAAAGTAAGAGGTAATTGTTTTAAAATTGAACAAATTTTTTTATATTAGGTATATTAAAAAATAATTTATAGAAAACTTGTATTTATTTATAGAATACTTGTATTGAGAATTATTTCTCGATAAATGCAAATGAATAAATAATAATATTAATTTTAAATTAAATACTTTTTAAACGGAATAAAAAAAAATTAATTAAGTAAAAATAACACTTCATTCATTGCAATATTTTGTTCGCTTCCTAAATAAGTAATTTTTGAATCAAATAATGACTGTATGACATTAAATTTAGCTGTCACTTCACGATTTTTTAAAATTTTCTTTAATAAATAAATTATCGCAAAAAAAAATTATTTAAAAAATGGACTTATAGAAATTTAATAAAATAAAAAATGCAATTTTTTAAAAATAATTTTTTAGTACAAATTTTTTTGTTAAAGAAAATTAAAAAATTGTTAAGTGACAGCTAAGTTAAATGTCATAATGACTGTATTGAAAATTTATGATAAAATTATTCCTCAGCGTAAAAATATTTATGAATAATCTGGTCTTTGTAAAACATTTATAAATTATATTTTCAAAAGTACAACTTGAAAATGAATGTAATATATCAAGTATAATTTGTTTAAGCAGCACAATCAGCCTGATATAAAACTTAAATAAAAAAAAAAAGTAATAAAATAAAATAACTCTTACATTATCAATTTGTGGTATTTGTATTTTAGTATCAGCAAAATATGTTTGATCACCTCCAGACGTCAGAGTAGAACCTTCATTATATCTAAGATTATTTTGTTCCTGTGATTTTTTGTCTACTCTTTTGGTGGGCGATCCTGCATTATCATTACTAGACCCACCGTAATTTCCAATACTATCATTGTCAGTCATTTTCAGGAATCACTTTTATTATTTGATTTTTTTTTTTAACAAACAAATTGAACAGTTACTTGGTTTCTGAAAAACAAAAATAAACAATAAATTAATTTTCAATTTACCATATTCACATTAAAAAATAATTACTAGTGACGTAATATCAGCAGTAAAACAACGATTACAAAGAAAATAATAAATTGATAATAGACAATTATTTAACAATATAATAGCATGCTAGATTTTTATTCCTAACCTTAATGTTTAGAATTATTTTAATAAATTTCATCCGCGATTGTTAATATGATGAAATTTATGGCGCGAAAGTTATTATTTATAAATAGTCCTTTATTTTATAACTATAACTATTAACTTAACCATTAGTATTTTTGAATATTTAAAAAAAAAGAACTAATTACACAAAATAGTTAAACATAAAAATAGATATATAATGTTAATAATCGAAAGGTTGGTTTGCGACTGAACACAGACTGCGCTGAGCTGCTGCTGCTGCTACTGCTGACCAACTGTTGATCTATCTAGTGTTTGATGATCATTGTAGTATATTTTTTTATAAGCTCTGGGTGAGTTTAATGATCATGTTTGAGATAAAATTTTACGTTTTATTATTATCATTCATATTGACTGTTTTATTTTATAGTCATATATACATTTGAGTGTAATTCAATATCCTTGACTTCAAAATCTGTATACATTTGAATCTGTATGCTAGAATGGGCCTCAGTGGAACTTTTTTTTGGAAAACTGCTTTTCTAAATTTAATTTTTTTTTTTTTAAACAAATTTGAAAAATTCTCTTGACTATAAAAGTATAAGATGGCAATAGGTATCTATTGATTGATGATACAAAAACCAGCTGACATTTGACAATTCTTGAAATTTTTTTTATCAATCAAGTGTGGGGGTCATATCTTCCACCCACTCCTTTGTAATTTAATTTAATTATCATTATTTATAACTATTAATATTCTATAATTAATTATTAGTTTATTTATTATTATTATTAAATTATTTAAGTATCATTATTTATAACTATTTAAGTATCATTATTTATAATTATTAAAATTATTTAATTAATTATTAATTTATTACGTACACATTTTATAAAAAAAAATATTTTTTAAAATTCGCACTCATCTCTGATTAAAAAAAGTATTGAGACAAAGAAAAAAGAATTGGTTTTTTTTATCTCAATACCTTTTTTTAATCAAGGATAATTTTATGACACTGAAGTTAGCAGACGTCTAAAAATTTTTAATTTTTTTTTTATAATTAAATTACAACTAAAAAAATATTTTTAAAAAATTGCACTTATAATTTTTCAAGTTTTTTACATTTAATAACGTTACGTGTGAGCCTACTCCTGGTATTTTACCTGTTACGTAAACAGACCTCCGTACTAGCTCAGCGTCTTAGTAAAATATATTTAGATGTTGATAAGAGAGGTGGGTCGCTCAGTGAATGAAGAATACCGGTGATTGTGGTAATAATTGTTTATTGGGCGTCCCCAAAACATGGGAGTTACCCGAAATGGCCCTGAGAGTCTCTTTTACAATCTAATTCTTTCTATTAAAGCGTTTCTGGATTGATACAATTATTCTTTAATGCAATACTACTGATTCTACGAGAGAGAGAGAGAGAGAGAGATATTAGACAACGGATAGAATGAGAGTAGAGACTATTAATTATGATGCTTAACAGCTCGGACCTGGATTCTGACAGACTAAACGACTGACTGATTAGAAGTGGTGGTTCCTCCGGGAGGTCCCAGGTTTTTATCACCTCGGTCGCAGGTCCCGCCAGATACCTGTATTACTGCGCGGAACTCATATTATTCCGCGGCCAAACTAAGATTATTCCGCCTTCGGGAACTAGGTAGTCATTGTTGCGTCCCTTAATCAGCAGAAAATGGTATTAAGCCGCCGAAAGTGGTTCCCCATATTAGTATACCTGGTTGCTCGGTTCCCACGAGAAAACGTCTCATCAGCATCACGTGCAAGTAGCGATTCTCGGTAACCAGAGTCAGGCCAGGGATACAACGGAAATTCGGTGTCAATTTAACGCGGGCAAGTTGGCCCATCGAATTATAGGAATATATATAGTTTACTATAATATTGACGGGAGGGTAGGCCCACCCGTCACAAATAATTTTTTTTTTTTTTAATTATTTAAGTAAAATTAAAAAAAAAAAATTTCTAAAAATTTTGAAATGTCGGCTAACTTCATTTTCATATAATTTTTTTAAATTTATACTAGTCGAATTTATTCCTTATTAAAAAAAAGAATTAAAAATGATCTCACGTGTTAAATGCTCATAAGAGATAGTATTAAAAAGGATTTGAAGGATTAGAAAATATTCAAAATGATTAAAAATCAAATCATTTTGAATTCTTTCTCATTCTTTTTTTAATGAAATATTTCATTATAATTTAATTGTTACAAAAATCTCAAAATTGTAAGATGTCGGTTAAATTCAGTATTATATCTATTGGCGATGTTGTTTGAACAAATAAAATTTTTAAGAATTGCAAAAAATTTTTTTTTTTTGCATTAACTTAATTTATCTCATAACTTTCTAATTATTTTATATAAAATGATCCTTTTATCCATCACTGTATCTTTATCACTACAACTATATAACTTTATAAAAAATCTTAAATCAGCCGAAGTTCATTATGAAACTAAAATTAGCAAAAATTTTATAATTTTTTGACTTTTTAAAACACAAATTATTATGAAGAAACATATTTTTAAAAAATTACATCAATAATTTTTTTAAACGTGTATAAGTGGAATTTTTTATAAAATTTTAATTATAATAATTCATTTGTTAAAATGATTTGAAAAATATTAAACAATTAAAAATTTTGCGCCATTGCGTCAAAAAATTTTGTTTTAAAAGTTCTTATGTTAAAATTTAACACTTTTTTGTGTTAGTTTAATACAATAGATGTTAAATTTACATGACACTGAAGTTGACAGACATTAAAAATTATTTTAAAATTTTATAATAATACAATTATAAAAAAAAAATTAATTAAAAAGTTTCACATGTGAAAATTAATAAAAATTACAAGTGCAAATTTTTAGAAGCATTTTTTTATTGTAATTGATTTGTTATTGAAATTTTTAAAATTGACAGCTGACGGCTAACTTCAGTATTATAAATTTACATCTAAAAGTGTTAAATATTCAACACAAAAATATTTAACATAAAATTTTTTAACACAATGACGCAAAATTTTTTACTGTGTAGATGTCAATTAATTTTAATATCACACGGAAAAAAGTAAATTGTAATAAATAACAGTCGATTTATAATAAGTAATGATCAACTGCTAAAAATTACCACTTCAAACAGTAAAATCATGATTCTACTATTCACATTGTAATATAAACCGTTTTCCACCCCGAAGGGAAGAAAACGATTATTTCGGGTCTTGCCAAAGGCTTGACCTTTCGGAGATTACCTACCGTTACCTTTCATGTATACTCGCCCAAGTTTTACCAAAATTTACCACTAGAGGGCCCTTAAGAGGGGAAATTACCCTTCTCCTCAGTCCCCTAGAGGTTGTGACGGCTAGTGCGATCGGTTTATCGGCTCGATCCTCAGTACAGCTCCGAAAAGAAGCCGGCAAGGCCTTACTCAGGTCAAGCCTTTGGCAAGACCCGAAATAATCGTTTTCTTCCTTCGGGGTGGAAAACGGTTTATATTTCAGGTCTGTGCCTTCGGCTTGACCTTTCGGAGAGGTGTTTGGAATCTGCCGGCTCACAACCTGCAGCGTACTGTGACCTGAATACTTAAACTTGCTTGCAAAGACAACATAGAAAAGAAACTAGGACTTAAATGAAATAATTTTTAATTAATTTTTTTTTTTTTTTTTAAATGCATTAATAAATTCCATAACTTATCAATAAACTTTTTTTTTTTTTTTTTTTTTATACAGCTATTGACTAGCTTGAAATGCAATCAAATCTTATTATTTAAAGTAAATCATTCTCTTTATAGTTAAACAAACCTTATCATAGGCCAATAAATAATTAAATATTATTAAATAATTATAAATAATTTCTCATACCGGTTTAAAAGTACTGAACATAACATTCTTAGATTTAACCTTTGGTTTCTCCACAGCTTTATAATAAAATTTAAAGAAGTTTTTTGGACCTCTCCAGTTACCACGATCTAAAATTTCTTTTAAATCTACCTTCTTATCAAAATTGTATGACGCTACTGCCGACCGCAATGAACCTGGATTCGCCTTAGTATTTGAAGCTACAAAAATCGATTTCAACCAACCAGCAATGATTGTTCGTGATGCTTCCTTTATTTTACCTCTCGTGGTAATAAAGAGACTTGATAGACCCGGAACTGATTTTCTTCTACTGGCTGACACCCGTATCAACTCTTTAATCCAGCTTACAACATCCAACTCTGGCTTGTCTGCTCTCGACAACTTCCAACCTGACTGTCTATGGCTCGCCGAGTCCGTTTTCGATCCGAAATTTGGCCAAAAGGTTACTGAATCTTTCTTCACTATCATTTTATTTATCTCCGTAGACAAAAGAGTAAGATCATGGATACGACGACCCGAAGCCAACATCAATAACATTGCAGTGTGTCTTGACACTTGAAAAATACTGTTTTTATCCGGAGAATTTTTACCAAGCCAATCGATTATTGACTCAATGTTCCATATTTCCTTGCGAGGAGTAGCTGCTTTGGCTCCTTCAGTACTAATAGCTTTCAACATGCTTCTCCTTTCGGATCTACAAAGGTGCTGATAACCGATTTCCTCACCAGAATTGTCCTATATGTCAGGTTCTTTGTTCTATGCAAATAACCAAAGTAAGTTGCTAAATTCTGCGGTGTTGGACTACTTGGGGTGACTTGGTTCGTCTTACACCACTGCAGCCACTGCTTCCATGCCGAAGAATAAGTTTTCCACGTGGAATCTCTTCAAGCTGAAGACAAGAGACTGGTATCTTGCTCTGATAATCCAGAAATCATCTCGCTCCACCCCGTACTCTCCAAACCTCCAAGCACAGGTCTTTTACATTCTGTGGAGGAAGTCCCGTCGCTAGGTCCACCAGATGATCCTCCAGGTTCCACAACTGAAACGGTGCTGCGGTGCTCCTGCTCTTGAGATCTCCTCTCCAAAATGTTTTCTTCCATCTGGGTACTACCAACAGAAACAGACCCTTTGCTGTGTTCAAGTGCTGCAAGACTTTGGGAATCAGCGGTGGCGGCGGAAAAATCCATGCTAGATTCACAGTCCATGGCCTGCTGAAGGCATTTATGAAGCACGCCTCCTGATCGTTGGCTTCTATCGTCACATATTGAGACACTACCTTCGATCTGCTTGTCGCAAACAAGTCTATCTGAGGAGTCCCCCACTTTTCGAAGATGATACTGGTCAGACTGCCCTTGAGATGCCAATCTGTCAAAGGTAAGCCCTGGACAACCTGTCTGCCAGACAATTGTATTGACCCGGCAGGTAAAAAGGAACTAGCTGGATCTGAAATTGTTGAAGTACCGACAACAGCTGCTTGGTCACAAGATGAAGAGTCTGAGATCGAGTTCCTCCTTGTTTGCGAATGTACGCCACCACCGTTTTGTTGTCCGACTGTAACAACACTGACCTGTTCTTCAAGTCGTGTTTGTATTTGTTGATAGCAATCAGTACTGTAAAGAGTTCCTTTTGGTTCACGTGCCAATTCTGTTGCTCTGGTTTCCAAGAACCCGCTTCGGTCACATTGTCCAGGTGAAAGCCCCAACCCGTTTCTGACGCATCCGTTGTTAGGAAAACATCCGGGTCGCTCCTGAATATCGGACTGGTGTGTTCGATATTCTTCTGCCACCATATGCAATCCTCTAGAGCCTCTGAAGTTATGCTCAAGCTCTTCTTTGGCCGATGTCCTGGTAGTTTTTGAATGCCCTCTGCAAACCGCGAGAGTACAGACGGCCCAGCGGGGTTACCAAGGCCGCAAAGTTCAGCTGACCCAGCAACGATGCTCCCATTTTCCAGTTCCACTGTCTCGACAATGTTATCTGATTCATGACTTCGAGGATACGCACTTTCTTGCTGTCCGGTAACCACATTCTGTTTGACTCTGTATTCCATCGAATTCCCAAGAACTCTAACTCTTTCGTCGGCGTTGTTACTGACTTTTCTAGATTTAGCCGCCAACCAAGATATCGGAGATAACGGATTGCTTCTTTGATCTGTTCTTGAAGAACCTCCTTGTCTTGATGGGCGAACAAAAAGTCGTCTAAATAGACCAGTACCCTTACGCCCAGCTGACGGAAAAGGCTCGCTATCCAGTTGCTTATTTTGGAAAACTCCTGTGGCGCTGTAGCGAGACCAAACGGGAGACAAGTAAAATTGTAGATTCGGCCCTTGTATGCCAAACTCAGAAATCTCCGATGACTTTCCTTCATCAGAATGTGAAGATACGCTTTGGATATGTCTAGTTTGACCATGAAATCGTTCCTCTGTAAGAAACTTGGTACCTTCAATTGATTGGCCAGCCGAAATTTATTGGTCTGTAAATACTGATTCAGGCGGTGTAAATTGAAGATTTGTCGGAAGCTGCCATCCGATTTTGGGATCAGGAACATCGTTGAGAGGAAGCCTGAAGGCCACCTTGACTCTTCTAGCACTCCCAGCTTTAGCAGTTCCTCCACCTCCTGCGACATTTGATGAGATATTTTGGTACCGAATCTTTGAATATTCCTCTCTGAGAATGGAATTGCTGGTGGCTTCTTCACAAATGGTATTGAATACCCCCCAATCGTTTTTATGATGTGCTCTGGAGCGCCCAGCTTGCGCCATTGGGGAATATAAAACTGAAGCTGGCCCGCCTGGAACTCGTAGTCATGCTCTTTGTGAAGTCGACTTCCGATTTCCTTTACCGGAGTCACTCTTTCTGTAATCAGTCTTTCTGTAATCTTTTCTCGATTCTTTTGAATCAGATCTGCGAAATGGAGCACGTGATGCAAGCTGAGACCTCTGTTTCTGGTAGGAAGAGTGTCCAAAACCAGAAGACTTCTGAGCAGGTTTGTCCTTTGTAGTTCCGTGATTGGAAAATCTTTCCTTAAACGGTTTTTTAGCTGGCGGGAAAACTTTGCTCAAACCACCTCGCTGATCTAAGAACTTAGACAGCAATTCTTCATCATACAGATGAGACTCTGACGATGGGATTTCTGCCAGCTTCGCTGCATGATGCTGCTCCTTGGGCTTAAAGGCCTTTCTCCGCATCTCAATTACTTCCGCTCTCCTAGCGCATGTAAACTGGAGCAGATCGTCTGAGACTTCTTTGAACTCGATTCTCCCACAAAAGTGGCTTTAATGTCTTCATACGCTCCCGGATACTTAGCTGCCAAGGATTTCATGCCCTCCATGAGTTTCTGTCTCTGCTTTAATAAGCCATGACTTAACGTGCCTGTGAATTCATCTACACGCTCCAAAAGCGTTTGGTAATAAGACTTTGACACTACCCCCTCCAGCTGTGTATTTACTTTCAATGAATCAAACACTGGTGAAGCTTGGAGCTTTTTCTGAACTTCTTTGTACCTTATTCTGCTCCACCCTGAAGAACCAAACTTCTGACACTGAATTCCCTGCGCTTTAATATTCTCTGCCGGTGGGGGAATAGTTGGTTCTTTTTCTTTTACCTGAGGTGCAAAAGACAAAGCCTCAAGATCATTTACCGGTGTAACCGGCATTCCTGATACTACTGAAGGTTCTTCAAAGGCTGGTGGGGTCCAGTCTTGTCCTTGTAAAACAGACTCACTACTGTCACCAGAATGCTCTGAGTCATTGTCGGAATAATCATCGTCCTCACTCCTTCTGTGGCCACGCTGTTCCATGTTTCGGATCTTTTCCATGACTATTCCAAACATGTGACGCATCTCATCCTGCAGTTCCGTTACTTTAGATCTTTTTGAACCTGGAGCATCCTGACTCAGATGCTCTCCCGGTCTTTTCAATGCCCGAGAAGAATCGTTCTCCTCATCAGAGTCTGAGCCAACTCCTTGCGGTCTCAACAATTCCGCCGCCCGCTTGCGTGAAATACACAGTGGCTTTACAGATTCTATCGCGTGCAAAAATTTCTGCTCGTCCAACCGAGCCTTTGAGTTTATTTACCAAAGCTGGAGGACTCATAATAAGCGCTCTAGAAAAAGACCAATTCAACATGGACACTTTAAGGTCTCTATACTGCTTCTCTGGCAAATCTGCAGCCGAAGGATTAAAGGCACGCGCCAAAGCCACTGTAGGCAAAGCGAAACGCAATTTGTTTAAAATCTGCGGGTCCACAGTCAACTCCGTTCCAAACAGAGCTTCTTTGGAAAAATCCAGTGTTTTCCAATTCAACCATCCTTCAGGCAAGCTCTCCTGCGCGACCAGCTTGACTCTATCCAAAATCCTGTGCTCTGCTTCTGTGTCAGCTGCTACCTCCATTAACTCCTCCATCGTCGTCCACTCTAGCTCCTCACTCATCTGAAACAGCCCAGGATATTAAAAAAAAAAAAACAAATATCCTTCATCCATTTTTTGGATGTTTAGCTCGAGATAGAATGTCTGCGAGCCTTCAATCATACTTGCGCCTGATGAAGCGAAGAAATAAAGTCGGTATGTAGAGCTGCATGTGCTAAGCACAAAGTAAAATGAGCCGTTTCGGGTTACGACTGCGGCTGCGTCTCGGCTCAAATCGAGCCTGCTGCTACGTCCCGAGTGGACAGAGGCTTCGAAGGAGCTATCTCCATTAATAGACGAGCCGACGGCTGCGTCTCCACAGCCTTAACGGCTGCCGTTGCGGCTCATGAGCCGAAACTAATACCGCTCGTCACTAAACATGCCTAGCTTTTACTGAAACATAAAACATTATTGCAAAAATCTTACCTCTCTTTTACTCAATCTAGCACGTCACAATTGAATAAAACAAAAATTTAGTTTTATTTACGAACGTTCACAACGTTATGGGCTCATATGCACTACTCAAGAAACGACAGCGTACTGAGGATCGAGCCGGTAAACCGATCGCACTAGCCGTCACAACCTCTAGGGGACTGAGGAGAAGGGTAATTTCCCCTCTTAAGGGCCCTCTAGTGGTAAATTTTGGTAAAACTTGGGCGAGTATACATGAAAGGTAACGGTAGGTAATCTCCGAAAGGTCAAGCCGAAGGCACAGACCTGAAATATTTACAATTTAAACCTTACAATTTACTCTTTACATGGAAGAAAATACTATTTCAAACAGTAATATTCGCCATGTAAATGTCTAAAATGTTAAAGTATAATAATTAAGAATTCAGACTTTAATATTTATCATTTCGTACCTAAAAAATGATGTTATGATAAAAATGATATTATGATATGTAAAAAGTATAGAATAAAGTTAGTAAATTTCTAATACAAGCAACGTCAATATTTACAAAGTAAAATGGTAAATTTTAAACGCAACGCTAAAAATCAAACTGTAATTATTGACTTGCTTAGACTGGTAAAATGTATATTTTAAAAGTATAATTTTTACTGTTTGAAATATTAAATTCTCCCAGAGTGAGACCCCCTTCTCTTTCATCTAAGTTCCCCTTCTCTTCATAATATAGACTATATATTGAAATGGCAATTTTTACTGTTTGAAACTGTAATTTTTAAAGATAAAAAAGTCGTTATTTACTATAGTGACAACTACTAATTACTTATTTTGGATATTAAATTATAAATTGTGGCTTTTATACTTTCTACATTAAGTTCTGTAATATTTACATTTTTGCCACCCCGATGTCCGCTTTACTGTTTGAAACTATAAAAACTAACCGGAATCCGAGTGAACATTACAGTTTACTTTTTTCCGTGTACTGTCGCTATTTGATTCATCGTTATTTTAATACCTTTATCGTCGTCTATTATAATTGTCTATCAAGGAAGTACTGCGAAAAATCACTTTTTCTGCCCTCCGGCCGGAAAGTGGCAACTTTCTGGCCGCTGAGCTAAACGAAGTTGCCACATTCCGGCTACGTCGAGCAGAAATAGTATATTACATACCTAGGCCAGTAAAATAAGAAAAGTCTCAGATCATATGTAATTGTTGGCCGAGGCGAAGCCGAGGTTGACAAACATGTGATCTGAGACTTTTCTTATTTTACTGGCCTAGGTATGTAATATACTATTTTTACAATATTCTCTATACGAATAAATTTTTTTTAATAGTCCTTGCAGTGCTAATTTTCGAAATCTTAGCAATTAAAAATCGTATATCTAACATGTCGCGTTCCAGATGCCATAAGAGCGTATAAAAAATTTTTTTTTCTGGATTCGACACATTTTTGTTCGAAATGTGGAGAAATGCTAAAAAAAATTTTTTCTTCAAACTAAAAATATTTTTGGACTTAAAAATAAAAACAGAACTTTTATTATATGCCCTTATGGCATCTGTAACGCGATGTATTCATTATCCTGACCGTAGTTAGAGTGAACATTTTATTGAATAACAACAATACAATTTTTAATTAATTTAAAATAGACAAAAAAATTATGAAAATCGTAATTCAAAAACTTTTCTCTTTTCTTGAAGACAATAAAATTTTTAAAATTATTTTCTTGAATCAAAATTTTTTCTGTTAGTGTATAAATTAAAAAAAAATTAGTTATTGTACATGGTAAGTATAATTTCATATTTTTTTTTTTTTATTAAAAAATAAATTATTTAAATTTTTGTAATTTACAATTTTATGATCTTTGTTTCCTTAGTCTAGAAAAATTATTTAAATTATGATCGTTTAAAAACTTCAATAAATCATAACACTTTTATGATTTTCTGATGTTTAAATTATATTCCATTACGCATAACACATTGGTAAATATTTTGTACATTCGAGTATACTATAAAAAAAATTTTTTTTATACGATAATAAATTTTGTAGAATCGTCAATCGTGTTATGAAAATAATATTATCTCTATTGTTCCTTTGTTAATTACCTTTCAAACACTTATCTCAATATTTTATCTATTTATACTTAATTATAAATGAAAAAAAAACTTATATACATTTAGTTTTTTTTTTTTTTTTTTTTTTTTTATTGCAAAGTCTCATGGCCAAATATTTAAAAAATTAATTTTGCTGATGATGAGTCATGACAACAATATTTATTCAAGTTATAAATATTTTTTATTTCTTCAAATGCAATGAAGTTCTTCATTTATTTTGAATTTAAATTACCTTGTAATTAAAAATTTGAAATATAATTATATCCGATAAATATAAGACTGTCAGTATAAATAATAATAAATAGCACGAGTTTAATCACGTCTTCTCATTGATATCTAATCAACTGTCTATTATATCTTACTATATTTTGACTCTTATTGATTAAATAAATATAAGGTAATATCAATATTGATAATAAAGTGAATTAAATGGTACAATTTAACTTTGTAATTAAAAAAAATACCCTACTGATAAATATAAACGTCACAAAAAATATAATTTAAAGTTGGAAAATCCAAAATAGCACCTTGTTAGCGCTCTTGTTATCATAAAGAATTAATAAAAATTAATGCAAGTGAAACTTTTTTTACATCCAACTAAAATTTTTCAGAAAATTAATCGATTTAGAGTATTAAAATCGCGTTTTTAATCTTAACTTGATAATTGGTAAATGAAGGGACTGCCCAGCGCATGTTGTAACAATTGCGCTTATAGTTATTAACGGATCTTAATGAAATTTAGTACACATGTTTTTCAGATGATTACCTCAAATAATTTCAAAGATGAGCTAAGTCGGTTAATAAGTTTAGAAATAGTAGCCATTTGAATTTTTCTGAAGATAGTGAAAGTTGCATTTTCTGTTTTTTTTTTTATTTTTTTTATTTTTAAAGAATATTTAATTGAAATAAGATACCCTGATAGCCACCTTACCTGTAACTTACTGTCAAACTACGTCCGCAATTTGAAGCTAACTTGACGGAAAGAGTTGGTAAAGCAAGCGATTAACTATTAGTTACCTATAACTTACTCTGCAAACAGAGTCATGTAAAAAATTACCGCTAACTCGATGTCAAGTTAACCGTAACTGCTAGAAGCCAACTACTTACTGAGAAAGCGCTGGCTATCAGGGTAGCTTATTTCTTGAAAATTTATCTTGAGGTTGATAAAATTGTCTTTAATTTTATCTACAAAACATTTACCGAATGATGATTTTATTAAGATTAAGAATTTTATTTTCTGTCAGTTTTTGGTAGACGGGTTATGATTAGTCCATGTAATAGAACTCACGGTGGTTTAATTAAAAATTATAATTTTGATTTTTCGCTGATAATTTAAAAATTTATTGTTTGATATAATTCTGAACTTTCCGCTAAGAAAAATTGAAAATTTTTTTAAATTCAGGAAATTATTGGTTTTACCCTGATCTCAAAAGCATAGAACAGCTAACTCTTTGAGCTCGGAGAGCTCAAAAACGTCATAAATGCAATTTTAAGCGCTTAGGTATGGAATTGGCGGGAAGTTGCAGGGATGGCCTTTAGGGTCAACCATTTTCCTAATTTTTTTTAACCATTAATTATATTGAAATCTACCTTTTCAATTCAATTATTCAATCAATAACTTTTTTTGCCATGAGTCTCGCAGTTTATAAATGTAACTAATATTTCATAGTAACGAAAATAAGCCCTGCACAGTAAAAAATTTCGCGTCAATGCGTCAAAAAATTTTGTGTTAAATATTTAACACTTTTATGTGTAACTTTAACATTTATTGTCTTCAATTAACACGAAAAAGTGTTAAATATTTAACACAAAATTTTTTGACGCAATGACGCGAAATTTTTTACTGTGTGATTAAACAAAAGGATTATTTAAAGCATTGAATTTTCAAATCTTTTCAAATTTTACCTCTTATGAAAGTTCGGTACATGCAGAATCATTTAAAATTTTTTTGTCTTTTTAGGGAGTAAACAACGTCTTACATTCAATTTTTTCAATGTATCTAGTGAAAATCGCATCGACTTGACCGTACAGAACCTCTCTCTCTCTCTCTCTCTCTCTCTCACTTACTTGTCCTTGTCCGTAAGAGCTGCACAGAAAAAAAAATTTACTTGAATCAAGTAAATAATTTTGAAGAATTTCATCTTCTTGATTTGAGTAAGAAAATTCTTAAACCAAGAAATTACTCAGGGTCTAAGCAAATTTTACTTGATTCAAGAATTTTTCGTCTTGATCCAAGACAATAAAACTCTTCAAAATTATTTTCTTGGTTTAAGAATTTTTCTTGATTCAAGTTAATTTTTTTCTGTGTGTGTACGAGAATCAAATAGAGAATGTGCTCAAATATAGAGAGATTCCACTAGAGAAGTAAAATATAGAGGTAATGCGACATGCGATAGATGGGAGAAAAAATTTTAGGCGATTGATAAAAAGTTTAAAAAAAAAAAAAAAATAGTAATAGAATAAAAAAAGCCGTTCGGCAGCCGAAATAGAAATAAATTTCTCAGGGTTAGTAAATACTTGCAGCATTATAAAAAAAAATCCAATATTATAAATCTGTGTATTGATAGATTCACTAACTCTATCTTTAAGTAACTGACGCTATCAGCAAATGACATTTATGATGTAATAACCCACTGATAAAATGTCCATTAAATCTACTGACTATACCTGTAGTATAAATTTGCTCGCTAAATTCTTGGCTTGAGTATAATAATGTCAATTCGCTTATCCTAATACACATATACTATTAAAAAATAATGTAAATAAATGTGAATTGTTTCTCAACAAATAAAACTCTATTATTAGTATTTTATGAGCTTAAAAGAATTCAGTTTGACAGAATTGTCAAGATAAAATGATGAAGAATTCATAGTTGAAGGTGAAATGGAAAGTAATTTTTTATCTACAAATAGATACATAAAAAATGTTGCTTTATTTAAAGATTTTTCAGATGCAATATACAGAAATTCGATAAGTTCTCATAAAATTGAAAAAATAGTAAATTTTTAAAAAGGCAATGCATTAAATTGATTTACGGTAAGGAAAAGTTACTTTAATTTTTATTACAGATTTATGTATTTTTGGAGTAAGATATTAAAAAAAAAAATTTTTTTAATGGAAACTTTTCAATTTTTTTCATTAAAACATTCATGATATGTTAAATTACATGTTTTAAAATTTTGATAGTAACTAACGACAATAAATTAAAAATGAAAATATAAATGGTCAAAATAGTACAATCTTTTAATTGTCAGCTATTTTTGGTCTCAGATTACACCTATAGGGAATAACATTGATTGGAGATTTTCGTTACTTAGCTGGCGATGAATTTTTTTTCATCACCATCAACAAAGCCGTAATATTTAAAAGAATAATAAACTAAAATTAAATTAATTAATTTCACTAACTAATTTTTACGATAATGTTACACAAACATTAATTCAAATTGTTGTATTTCGTAGTGGAATTACGATAATATTCATAAAACAAGCCATATCAGATTTAATTATTTTTTTTTCCTTTTTGTAATTTTTGGATATTTTTTAGTGTCCATCAAAAAATTCTTTCACGTAAATTTTGAAATGATTTACATTCCATTTCGATTTTTTTTAACATTGCTAAGTATAATTATTTTCCTTTACTCTGTTTTCATTTCAATTTAAAATTTTTACTATGTACGTTGTTCGTAAAAATTATTAATTTAAATACTAAAGGCATCCAAGAAAAAATAGTCGAAGATAGTTTCATGAGAAATAATTTTTTTTTGTAAGTATTTTTTACAATTTAATATTTTATTCTTGGTAGTGATTGTTAGAATCTAAATCATTTATATTACAATAACTTATGATCTTTCTCTTGTATCATATATTTTCCTGATTGTTAAAATTACGTAATTTGATGAACATTTTCCTCATTGGGAATTCCCGCATTAAAAGTTCATACTATATTTATAGTCTAGTCGAGAAGTGAGTTGGCTGTGAAAATAGTTAATATTCTCTTAAAAATATGGCGATTGGTACATTGGATTCAGAATTTAAGTCTTAATTAGTTAATTGTTTAAAAATTTGTTATAATCAAATAGACAAGTTGAATATTTTTGAAAAACTTTTTATTGTCTTAGTGAAATAATGATTTAAAAAAAAAATTTTTTTTTCTTAAAAAAATGTTTTGATTGTTTATAATTGTTTTTTTCATTTATCCATCATTTCAATTATTTATTAAGAAATCATTTTTTTTTCTTTTAATTTTTATTGTTCATTTTATAAGCTACTAACTGTTACCCGCCTGCTCCGCTGGGCACTTTGTAGAATTGTATAGTTTTAGATCTAGATTTGAAATTCAATTGGAGTATTATTTCGACTTGCACAGGTTCCACATTCCATCGAATCGGAAGAAGAATTGATTGAAATCCATATTGAGATGATCTTTACATAACGAATAACAGATTCTTACCAAATTTACAGCTTTTTGAAGCTATATTTTAAAAATTAAGATTGTTTATTGTTAATAAATTTATTTCGAATGATTGTTATATAAGAATCGATTCGTTTTTTTTATTTCATACAAGGTTTTTAGGCCAAAAAGTTGATTAGATTGTTTTTTTAAGTTTGAAGATGAGCTTAATCAGGCGGGTAGTTTGGAAATGACAGGGTTTTGAAAATCGTAAAATTTGATGTTTTTACCACTTCAACTTGATTTAATTACTAAACTAGACAAGATATCTAAATTTGGTAAACTGCATCGTAAAGCTCTTTTATAAAGCTTTAAATTTAACTTCTTAGAAGTGGTAATAGCCTCAATATTACTCCCTTTATATTAGAGTTCATTAAATAAAACAATGTTACTGTTGCAGCCGTTCTAGAATTATTGGCTTCATAATATAATAAACATGATGTACATTCAATAATCATGATATTTATCAGTCTTTCGTGTGATGTATTCAGGTAGGTCGTCTGTAAATATGTCACAAATTAGTTCTAAATATTGTTTTCTTCAATTTAAATTTCATCCAGTTTCAAAATTCTATTCAACTCAGAGTCATTCCTAAGCCGTCATTTAAAATTTGGACATTGATAAATCAAATCTCATAATCTTCAAAATTGTTTTATAAATATTTGAGACTTTTTACTTTACAAATAATTTTTCGAACAAAATTAAGTCTCAATCGTTTTTAATTTATTATTGAATTTTGTTTTAATCGATGAATTAAGTTATATATTATGGTTATTAATATTACTTTATAAAAAATAAATTTTCTTTTTTTTTTTTTTATTTATTTATTTATCAGTCGCATTAAGTACATGGTCATGAGCGACTTCAGTATATTACAATATATATTTTAGTGTTACATATTGATGGTTATAGAGTTTTGTATTATATTTTATTAAAAATTTTTAATTACTTTAGTTGATTTAGTAATTTGTTTATTTTGTCGATGTTGTTTAGGTCTGATGGGTCTATTTGAAAAATTTTCTTTATTTAAGAAATCTACTACCATTTCGGCTGCCGAATAGTCTTTTTTTTTTTTTTTTTTTTTTTTTTTTTTATTGAATTTTAAAATACTTTATTATTCGGTATTTGTCATTCAAGACTATCTTTTAGACAATTTATTGATTTATTCAATACATTTTTTATATGCTCGATATTTCTCACTTCTCGACGAGACTATTAAAAATTATCACAGATATTTTTATATTCTAATAACTTTATCAAAGTTTCCATATTACAAAATATCTCATAACAATATTAATAATGATCACATTAAATTTTAACACCGGTGATAAAACAGTTCGGTTGCCATGGACGCGCAAACAATAACAAATAATAAAATGTTAAGCGTGTTACAAACTTGTAAGAATCATAATATCAATAGTTTACGGAGAGTATTTACAAAAGAATTAATTTAATTAGTGAAAATAAATGTAGTGAATGATTAAAAATGACAGACGAAATAAAATTACAAGAAGCTGTGAAGAAAACACAAGATTTACTGGGTAAATACATAAAAAAGCCACCCCTTACTGACAAACTATTAAGAAAACCCCCATTTCGTTTTATACATGACATGATAACGTCAATAATAAAAGAAACTGGGTTTTTAAAAAATTTGTACAGTGAAGACGAGTTAGTTAGTACAAATATCGCAGATAAAGAAGCAAAATTAGAATACTTGACAAAATTAATTGATGCCGTTAAATTAATAACTGCCAACAATGAACTGAGTGCTAGGCCGTCTAAAATAATTTCTGGCCAAGAACCGATAAAAACTAATGAATTGTTCCATGCAATAGGGAAGGCTTTGGATAAAAAAGTGTCAAGTGATGAAGTGATTGAGCACTATAAAAATAATTTGGCCAAAAAAAGTAAAGAAAAAACTTTAAAGAAAAAGAGCAGTTCGCCTGAAATTAATTTGACCGCAAGCAATGAAAAAATTAACGCAAAAAAGACAGTGAAAAAGTCTACTGACAGTAGAGTGGGTAGTAAGGAAAGTGAGAAGAAGAAAAGCTTGCAAACGAAGCCATCTGGAGAATCGCGAAAACGAGACAATAGTGTTGATAGAAAAACTGGTGATTCAAAATCAACGAAAGATAGCTTGAAGAAAAAAGAATCGACGCTTAAGAAGAAAGAAGTTGAAAAAAAACCGGAAAAACGAGTTAGAAGTAAAGAAACTTCTGGTTCGAAGAAAGAGGTGGCTTTACCGAAGACTACTCAAGAGCCAACTCCTGTAGAAGATAAAAAAGATTCAGTCAGTAATGATACTAAAGAAGAAACGAAGGATTTAGTTGAAGAAAAAGCTGGTGAAAGTTTGGATAATAATCAACAGGTAAATCCAACTGTCGAAAGTAATGTGGAAACAATTGAACCTGTTGTTGATAAGACAGAAGATATTTTAAAGGAAACTGCTGATAAAATTGAACCAGAAGAAGGAACTAAGGTTCAAAGACTGAAAAAACAAAACAAATCTGTGGAATTGATTGACAATAAGGTAGAAGATAACAAAAATTTAGGAATTGTAAAAACTTCTTCGGGATTTTTGAGGCCTCCTACGGCGAGACCACCTAGTGCGCGACCAGCAGCACCACGTATGCGGGGTAAAACGGATTTTATAATAAATACCAATGGCGCTAATCAAATAGCGGATATTAATGTTATAGTGCAAAATTTTGATCTTAAAGAAGATGATGCTGATGATATGGTTGTTGTTGAAACTACGATTAATGATGATAGTAGTTTATTGATTAGCAATGGTAATAATAGTAATAATGCCGATTGGAATGATAAACAATTGACGCAAGAGCATGGTTATCTGGTGGCTCAAATACTGGAAACACAGCGTGAGTTAGTTAATGAAAATAATGTTGAGTTGATACCGAATAAAGTTGAAATTGAGTGGGAATCAGGTGTCAAAAAAGACCGTGATTTTGTGGTCAAAGAAATAGATAAATTACGCGGCACCATACAAAGTTTAACGCGAACAACTAATCCTCTGGGAAAACTATTCGATTTTTTACAAGAAGATGTTGAAATAATGCATCGCGAGTTACGTGATTGGCGAAACCAGTTCATTCAGATAAGAGAGCAGTTGATTGTTGAAAAGAGTAAAACGCTTAATTTATTGAAACCGCTTGAAGACTCATTGAGCGACGTCGAAAATAATATCAAGTCTCAAATGGAAAAAATTTATCAAACAAAGTCTAATGTTTTAAAAAACAATTTAAAAATTTCACAGTTAGTCAGTGGTCAATAATTTATTGTTTGTTATTTTTAAATATATTGTATTTTTATGCAATTAGTTTATTTGATTAAATTGAAAACAAAAAAAAAATTGGTTTGTTTTAATTTTTTTGAACCTTCGCGCCAATGTCTTCGGTCAAATGCGCGTGCGCATTGATGATTTATTCAATATGGCGACGGATAAATTTTATTGGTAAAAAAAATTCTATCCAGACAGTTCAAGTGATTCATGGTTTATAATTTAGTAGTAAGTGTGACTAAAGTCTCAGTAATCAGTGATCTAATAGTTGATAATCATTAAAAGCATTAAAGTTTCTATGATTAATAACAAATAAAATAATTAATATATTAGTTTAAAGAATAATTATTAATAATAGAAGGGCGGGGTTTTTGATACAACAATATTATTAATTGATAATAATAGTTATTGTTATAAATTTCTTTTTACACAATCGTGTAATGATAAATCGAAGGAATCACCAGTCAGGAATTTACTTGTGACGATAATAAATTTTAAAAACTTAATAAGTATGAGGAGCCTTTGTTGAATGACTCATTTGCCTTATCGTTTTAGTACGTGAGCATTGCCCAATTGTTAATTTAAAAATTTTTATTTATTTTCCGTATCATATTTCATTGGTAAGTATTTATTTATTTGTATTTATTTTTTTTGTTTTTATTATAAGTTTGTTTTATGATATATAAAACGATAAAATTTTTTTTTTCATTTAGTCATGATGTCAAACGTTAAGAATTTAGAGCAACAAATTGCAAGCTTGCAAATTGATAATGCCAATAATTCAAAGGAAATAAGTAGTCCAAGTGGTATTGCCGGTACTGTTAAACAAGTTAAAAAGATAGGACCTGCGGTACCACCAAAACCTAAAAAATCGCAACCACAGGTAAGCTATATTTTTAATTAATTAATTAATTAATTAATTTTTTTTTGTAATACTTACAATGATTCTGAAATACAACACTAAAATTAGCCGACTTCTTTAATTTTTTTCATTTATTTAATTATAACAAAAAAACATCTTAAAAAATTGCATGTGTAATTTTTAAAATTTTCTACATGAGAAATTTTTTCTTTTAATTTTTTTTTAAATCCTTTTTCAATAAAATAAATCATCAAAATTTTTAAATGTCGGCTAACTTAATTTTCATTTCTGAAATCAGTAAATATATGACAATTTCTTCTATTTTGATGACAAATTGAGTATATAGAAAAAAATTTTTTTTAAAAATTGCACTTGTAATTCTTTTAAATTTATGGATGTGCAATTTGTTGTTAAAATTTTTTTTATAATAATTTAGTTACAAAAATCCAAAAAATTGACAATGTATGTCAATTCCATGAAAATGAAATTAGCAGACATCTGACAATTTTCAGAAATTTTTGTATTAATAAAACTAATGCAAAAAAATTGAAAGAAAAAATTCCATTTGTAAAAAATTTGAAAAACTATACGTGCAATTTTTTAAAAATATTTTTTTATTTTTAATTAAATTACTTAAAAAAAAAATTAAAAATTTTTTGTTGTCGGTTAATTTTAGTTTCATATAAATTTAAGTATCACATACTAACATCAGAGACCATTAGCTATTTAGAGGAAAAACACTCGTCGCTTTGTAAAAATTCAATTTAAAAAAAAATGAGAAATTAGTTCTCATTTTTCGTATTTTTTATAATAAGAAAATATTCGTTATTTCAATTACTACTACTCATCACAAAAAAATAGTTCTGAAGAAAAAATTTACTTTAAATCTCTAAATCTGTTGGTATGCAAATTTATAAAAATTTTATTATCATAGGTCTATTTAATGCAATTGATAAAAAGTTTTATGAAAAAAAAAAAAAAAATCTATTTAATAAACGACTTTTCTGACATTCTACTACTATTTTTTGTTTACTATTGTTAAGTGTTAAATTATCAAGTTATTATTTACGAAAATAAATTACATTTTTATTGTTTCCAGGTACCGCAAAGTTATACCATAAAATCTCCATCAACACCATCATACAGTACTGTCTTAAATAATACCCAAATGAATGAAAAGATAAACAATTATTATGCAAATACACCACTGCCATACGTGCCGCCGAATACTGAAAAAAATGTTTTTACATCTGGATTATCATCACAACCGCCATCGACATCACAGCCATTAATAACAACGAATTCAGCAAGAGCAGATGCTCGTAATTATTACAACAACGAAAATTTTTATCAAAATGACCATTTATACAGCAACGAAATAGAAAATTTCAATGGGAAACGTACTGACGTTAATAAAGTAAATAACAGTATTACCTTGAACCCTAGATATGATGATAAAAATTATTATTTAAATATTGGAGGTAATATTCCGGCACCTCAGGCGCCAGTTATGGTTGACAACAGATCAATACACGCAACACGCAACGTTGTTTACAGTAATGTTGAACCAGCTGTACCGATACCTGTACCAACACCGATAAATTCAATAAAAGAAAAAGACATAATCTACAGTAACATCCAGTGGAATAAGCCAGAAAATACTTATTCAAACATTACAAATGCTCGTGGTAGGTTTATAAAAGTTTGAAAATTTTTAATTGAGTCGATATTATTTATTATACTATTTAATTAACTTATAGATGATTTACCACCGCCACCAGAGCCTACGGAATATATTTCATGTGTGCCTGGTTCATTTCCACCTCCTCGCGAAGAATTGCCGCCACCACCAAGTCCTGTATCATCAAGTTACAGTGAATTACGTCGTGCAACTTATGATCCTCATCATCAAACAGATTACCCTCCAGATCATCATCATCACCATCACCATGACTATCCAAATGACATTTACGGACCAAGTTCGCAGTCAAGCTCAACATATGAATCAATATATGAGCCAATAAATCCACGACCACCTTCACAGTTGTCGTGTAATTATTCAATGTACTCCGGGTATGGATCAGCAAGTACACAGCCCCCAGGTAAAGTGTCTCCCGTAAAAGAAGTTGATACTTTAACAGATTTACTAGTACAAGGTATGGAAGACAACCAAGATGACAGTGATATCTATGGAATTTGTGCACATTGCGGAAAAAAAGTAGAAGGTGAAGGTACTGGCTGCTCAGCAATGGATAAAGTATTTCACATCGATTGCTTCTGCTGCTTTGTCTGTCGTGTTAATTTACAAGGCAAACCTTTTTACTCTCTCGAAGGCAAGCCTTACTGCGAGGAAGATTATTTGAATACTTTGGAAAAATGTTGCGTCTGTACCAGACCTATTCTAGATCGTATTTTGCGTGCAACTGGAAAACCTTATCACCCGTCTTGTTTTACTTGCGTTGTCTGTGGGCAAAGTTTGGACGGCATTCCTTTTACTGTAGACGCTACTAATCAAATACACTGTATTCAGTGTTTTCACAAAAAGTTCGCTCCACGTTGCTGTGTTTGCAAGCTACCGATTATGCCCGAGCCAGGACAGGATGAAACTGTTAGAGTTGTAGCTCTCGATCGCAGTTTTCATATTCAGTGCTACAAATGTGAAGACTGTGGACTTCGTTTGTCTTCTGATGCTGAGGGTAGTGGCTGCTATCCACTTGATGATCACGTTCTTTGTAAAAGCTGTAATGCTAAACGGGTGCAGGCACTTACTTCTCACATGACTACTGAACTATAATAATTTAATCTTCAAGGTGCCATATTTTAATAATTTTTTTATATTGATAATAATTAGAATATTTTATGAGTCGATGAACATTCCACTAGTTTTTATTCCTATTTTTTAATTTAAAAGTACTGAATAATACTTATGAGCATATATATGCTCATAATGTTGATAAAAAAAAAAAAAAAAAAACATTTAATTAAGAGTATTGGATGAAATGATAATCAAAAAAAAATTTGAAATTTTTAAATTATCAATTGTTAGAAAACAATTTTTAAAACTGTTTTCATATATAGGTATATAAACTTAAGATTGTTATAAGTTTTAATTATTATTAGTTCTTTAAACAAAGTAATTAGGAAAATTTAAGACTAAAATATACAATAAGTTTAAAAAAGGCTATTGTCAAATTATAAACTTTATATGTGGTTGAAAGTAATAAGAAATATTTCATTTATTTCTTAAATAGAAAATTGTCTGTTGAACGAACAAACATCAATATAATTATTATAATTACTCAAAGTTATAAAAATATCTATTGTGATAAATAAGATATTGCGTAAATAATGTCAAACGAGCGAAATAATAATATTAGTTTTTTTTCTCCAATTAATTTGGGAATATGAAAAATTAAAAAAAAAAATCTCTCTATTTTTTCCACATTTCACAAAATAAAATACGGAAAATTTAAAACTTAAAAAAATTGGAATACGTGAATGTTTTCAATTCCATTTCCAAAAATCAATTATTCATTAAATCTCGACGTTTTGAGTTCATTAGAATTAGAGCCAAAAGGACGTATGCCGAAAAAAATTTTTTTTGCATTTTTCAACTACATTTTTACTTTTCTACATTCCCAAGTTGATTGAAAAAGAAAAAAAAAAATTTATACACCCTTTGACGTTAGAAACGCAATATGATTCTCAAATATTTGTAACCATTAACTGATATATGATAAAAACTAGTATATAATATTTGTTTTCGTTCAAATTTTTTGCAATACATCTTTATTGAAATTTGTAATTGATATTATCGACGTGTATCGCTTTGTATTTAAAATTTAATAAATAAATGGAATTTTATCATTCAATACTATAATAATTATTGAATTATTATTTAGGATATAAATTTTAAGAATGATTTAGGCGATCAACCGAACATATGTAGAAAAAAATACGTAAAAATATTTTTTAACATGAAAAAGAATTACAAAAAAAAAATGATAACTTTTTAAAACACCATAAAGTAAAAAAAACAACTTAAATATATGCGTTCAGTTGTGATTATTTTATTGATGCATCAAATACAAATTCATTAGCCATTAAGTATGATCATTCATTATTTTTATATTGTTGGTTTTTAGGATCATGAACAAAAAAATTGTGATCCAAAACGCTGTTGCCTTTGCCAATCATTCGCATTCTTGTTAAGGCATTGACCATTACAACATTCTCTACCTTCCAGGCACTAAATGATCAATAATAATAATATTTATAATATTAGTGATTATTATAAAAAATCTAGTTGTTTATTCATAAATATCTAAGGATAATTACCTCGCTCCCAGTAAGTCTACAGGATTGTACAAATATGAATTGCGTCAGTGACATGATCACCAAGACAGCCATTAAGTTTTTATCTTTAATTTTTCGAAGAGTATATGAAGCATAAACAAAAAAATTGTAAATATCTTCATTTTTCGATTTAGTATATCTGTAAATAAGTATAGGACTCAACTTACAAATAATTATACTACTTTTTATCACTAAAAAGAGTAATAATTACAATGTAACGTGGGAAAAAATTTCTTTAAAGCAATAATACGTCCACGTTCATAAATGTCGGTATTGTGAGACGCTCGAAAATAAAATAATATTGTCATAAATTAGTATAAATGCTAATAAAAAAAAATCTATAATTCATAAGCTTTTAGATAACATATAAATTTTTTGTTTAAATATAATAAATATAGTTAAAAAAAACTAAAGAACACGCTTTTATAAATAATATCGAACTAAAAAGTGGAAAATAATTTTAAAAATAAACTCAAAAAAGTAGTATATAAAAAATACTAGCAGAACTGAGAGAAAAGCGTGGAGCGCCTTGTGCCATAATTTTCATATATCGAGCGCCCCACGCTTTTCTCTCAGTTCTGCTAGTATTTTTTATATACTACTTTTTTGAGTTTATTTTTAAAATTATTTTCCACTTTTTAGTTCGATATTATTTATAAAAGCGTGTTCTTTAGTTTTTTTAACTATATTTATTTTTAACTTTTTAGTTCAAAATATTCTTTAAAAGCGTGTTTTTTTAGTTTTTTTAAACTATATTTATTATGAATTATTTCTTAGTCGTTCCATTTCATCTAATGCTTCGCTGTTACATAGGGTTTTACCCGTCAACTTGGAGCAATCAAGGTCCTCAATTCGAATCCCGTCCAAAGATCTGCATCGGCTGAGTGCTACGTATGCTTGTCCCGCAGCAAACAGCCGAGAACCCAGATAAATGACTGCATGATCAACTGAAATCGGTATGGAATGTTCCAGAAAAGTCTAGAAATTTCTGGAATGATCTAGAAAGATTCCAAATCGTGTGCAACGGCTGAAATCGGTATGGAATGTTCTAGAAAAGTCTAGAAATTTCTGGAATGATCTAGAAAGATTCCAAATTGTGTGCAACGGCTGAAATCGGTATGGAATGTTCCTGAAAAGTCTAGAAATTTCTGGAATGATCTAGAAAGATTACAAATAGCTTCGAGATATAACTTCGGGATGGTCATCAGAGGATTCCGGGTTGATGTACAGGTTTATCTGTGCCATTCCCGATGAAAACCTACGGAGGAAAACACCTGGTTTCGAGATATAACTTCGGGATGGTCATCAGAGGATTCCGGGTTAATGTACGGGTTTATCTGTGCCATTTCCGATGAAAACCTACGGAGGAAAACACCTGGTTTCGAGATATAACTTCGGGATGGTCATCAGAGGATTCCGGTTTAATGTACGGGTTTATCTGTGCCATTTCCGATGAAAACCTACGGAGGAAAACACCTGGTTTCGAGATATAACTTCGGGATGGTCATCAGAGGATTCCGGGTTAATGTACGGGTTTATCTGTGCTATTTCCGATGAAAACCTGCGGAGGAAAACACCTGGTTTCGAGATATAACTTCGGGATGGTCATCAGAGGATGACTAGGAAGGTCATCACCTGGGTTCTAGGTTGATAATAATCAAAATTTAAATAATATCATTATGGTAGTCTCTTTATGCAAAGGAGAGTTACATACAAACATACAGGTGAAGTTAATAAAAGCGTGTTAAAAAGATATTCAATTTTATTCGATAAGTTTTTCGCAAGCTCATAGCTCCCATTGTTGAAAGACACTTGTTTAAAAATTTTGATTGAGAGAATGAACCATTCCCTTTTATCATATTTTTACAATTTAGTAGCAAAAGTTATTCTTTAAGATTTTAGTATAGTAATTGTTTAGATGTGTGACTCCGTTTTTCGTTCATCAAAAAATTAAAAAATTGAGATATCGATGAACTTTTGTAATGGAAATTAAAGTCAATTAATGGTGTTTTGACTTATATATAAGTAAAATCTTAGTAATTCCGACATTTCATATTATAATATTAAAATTTTTATTTATTTTCTTTTTCCAAATATTATGTAATAGAATTCAAATTTATTATTCACATATTCTACAACATAAAATTATTTCAAATAATATTTTCAAAATAAATTCAATATTATTTACAAAAAACAAATTATCAAGTTACTTTAATTTCTTATTCAAAAAAATTAATTTATCAAGTTATTTTAATTTCTTATTTAAAAAAACTAACATAATTTTTTAAAAACACTCGAAAATTATAATAAATATAACAAATATTAAATTTTTTAATTTGACAATTATTTTTTTAATCTATTAAATTTAAATCTGTTGATTCAAATTCACTGCTGTCACAATTGTTCTGAACTTTATTCTTCAATTTCAGCAAACGTCTATGAGCTCGCGCCGTTTCGCGATAAATGAATGCCTTTAATTCGATCAGCTTGCTATGAATTTTTTTAAATTCATTTCGATAATCCATTTTCTTTGGTGTCATAGGTGGTGTTATTAAAAGTGATGGCCTCTTCGGCATAGGATGAAGATTTTTCATGATCATTCGCCACTCTCGGGGGTCCAAATTAATTCTTTGAATGGCCATTAACGAAACATACTCATCGACGCACTTGGAGTATACTTTTCTGAGGATATCTTTGAACTCCCGGAGTTTTATTTTATTATATTCTTCATTGGTAGGATCAAATTTTTCCAATTCCTGGATAATTAAGGTTTCATTTTCTATGTCAGCCAGTAATTCGACATAGTTCTCTTCATGGTATTGAGCTGGAGTTATTTTATCGTTTAAAGGGGACATTTTTTGCAAAATTAATTGATAATTTAAAAATGAACTACTTTACCTTAAACTCGGTACAAAAGAGTTGAATCCAACTATTTCACAAAACTATTAACTTTGAAATAAATGTTTTATTAATATTTGTCAATTCAGTTAGATGGTCGTTTTGTATTTGATGTCAGGATAGTTCAGGATGAGCTTATATAGGTAACTAGAAAAACCTAGTACAAGACAACTCATGGTCATAATTACTGTCTGTCGCTTAGAATCTTTTACTTACTTAAATCCTATCGCATTTTCTACTGTCTAATCGCATGCCATAATTATAAGCGCCAGCATTATTACTTTGTTGGAATTTTTCTAGATTTGAAAAAATTTTTATCACTTTTAAAAATTTTTTAATAATCATTGTACGCTATTTTTTTACCCTAAAGAACTCTGAAGAACAACTTTTTGTACATTTAAAATTTTTTATTTCAACAAATTTTATTTTTAGTCAGAAATATTACACAGAAAGAAAAATTTCTTGACTGGAGAACAAAATTCTTGGCTCAAGAAAATTTTCGGGTGGGATATAATAAATTTTTATATTTGATCGAGATTTTTAGATACTTTAGGGAAGCAGTGCCACCTACTTTAGCTGAGAAAAAAATTTTCTCACCTTGAGAAAATTTTTTTCTTGAATATTTGATACCCATTTTATATTATTTTAGCGTGCAATTATACATATTGAATGAAAAAAAATGATTCAATATTAATTAATCTTTCCATTTGATATATTGATCAATAAAAATTGACTTCTATTGAGATATTTAATTTTTGGAGCAGGAGAGAAATTTTCTCAAGACAAGAAAATTTACTTCTATCAAGAACTAAATTTTTTGGAGCAAGAGACTGAATTTTTTCAAAACAAGAAGATTTTCTTTTTTAAATAAATTTTCTTGGATCAAGATAAAAGCTTACAATTTTTTTTTAATTATTCTACTTTTGAATGAACATCATTAATAATACAACAATGATGATGAACGAATATATTACCTTGGAACTAATTAACGAAAGTTGGAACTAGATTTAAGGATTTTAAAATCCAAAAATCTTTATAAATTTCAATATTTTAAAAATCGAATTGGTGTCTATGATTAAATCGCCAAAGATTATAAGACTTTCAAAAGAAAAAGAAAACTTAAACAGATCAATTTTCTGATTTTTTATAATTGAAAAGGCCTGCAGGGTAAAGAATTGTCCAGATTTTTTACACTCTACTTTACTTAATCATATCAATAAGTATATTAAGAAGGATACATTTGCATTTATGTTGTTTTTCTGTATAAACACTTGTGTCAAAATGTTATCATATACATTATACATCATTGAACTCAAGAGGGCATTTGCTATCGATATATTGCTTCTTTACTAGACCATTGACTGTCAGTTGAAGTTAACATATAAGCTCGAATGCATAAGTTCTAATTGAAGTTGAAATAAAATAATTATACATTTTTTTTATGCATCTAGTTCTTATTTCAAACGTATATAATCAATGAAGAACATTAAATAAAATACTCAGTGAAAAATCGGAATAAGTGAATTAATTTATAACTTCACTAGAAACTTTGCAATCTTTCGTCTTAATCAATTTCTAAAAAAAATAGCTTACCCATGGCTTCTTCATGGATTTTAATTATTTTTACTATAATTTTATCCATTCAGAAGTATGAAGTTCATAGTTTGAAAATTCTTGGAATATTTCCATACCCGGGAAAAAGTCATTTTGTTATGATCGGTGCATTAATGAAAGAATTGGCCCAACGAGGCCATCAAGTTGACGTTGTTAGCCATTTTCCACTAACAAATCCTATAGAAAATTATACAGATTTAAGTATACGTGGTTCAAGATCTATATTAGTAAATAAAGTTACGTATGAAACAACAGTTGAATTTAATAGTTTAGCTTTACATTCAGTAGTTGAATTATTAGGAACAGGAGTTTGCGATCTTTTATACCATGATGTATTTCAAAATCTTATAAAAATCCTCAGTCATACGATGTTCTTATCATAGAGGTAATTTATTGGCACATATAGTATTTACACTATAAAAAATCGTGAGTGAATTTCACTCTCATCACTCAGAATACCGGAGTGAAGACATAAAACATTCCGAGTACGGAGTAAACACGGAGCTTTTTTAGCGGAGTTTGAAAAAAATTAAATTTTCAAAATTTTAATTTAAATATTCGAAAATAATTCTTCGTCAGTATTCGTCAGAAAATTTTTAAGAATCGAATTTTGAAAAAATTTTAATTGAGAAAAAAATGAAAACTGAAAAACGGGAAAATTAAAAAAAATTTTTTATTTCCTGAAAAAAATTTTTTTCGATTGGTAAAAAAAAACTCATCTTTTAATCTTTCAAATTAAAAAAAAATTTTTTCAATTCAATTTTTGACAGAAATTTTAAAATGTTGCATAAATTTTTATTCTAAACATCTCTCAATAAACACACAGTAAAAAATTTTTCGTCATTGTATTGAGTGTTAAAATTTGTGTGTAGAATATTACACTCTAGTGTGTACACGGAGAAAATAAAACATCAATGGTTACTGTTTTATACAAATATTAGAAAAATATTCATAGATAGTAGAGAGTGCTGTATGAGACACGACTGGTTAATGCCAGCGCACGACTCAGTAATGTGCAGAAAGTAGTCGGTAGTTTTTATATTCGCTATGAGTGCGACTGCAGCGCCAGACGAAATATGAACTACGGGAGGCTGTCAGAGTATGTTTTTATACGTATGGCAATAGCAAGAAACATAAAAATAAATAAATATTATAAATAATAGTAAAAAGAAAAAGTTATAAAAATGTGACATTTTTATAGTAATTGCAGTTTTGTTTTTAATTAAACGAATCAACAGCAAGTAAGTATAATGATAAAAAATAATAAAGAATGCAGCAAACATTCAGGTTAAGTTGTTTGAAATTTATATCAAAGTCAAAAAATGATACTAAGGAAAAATTAAAATGAAAAAAAAATAATTAAATAGTTATATCAATGGAATATATTAATATTTATTTAATTAATGTAATTTTTTTTTTTTAGTAACAAAAAAGCCATGGATATTATTATAAAGACCGGATTTCAGTGTATCACTCATCAAATTGAATTTCAGCCAGCAACAGTGAGCAAGGGCAAAAATCTCGCTCTTGCAGAACATGTAAGAGATGTCGAGGAACACAGACGGAACAATGATAGCTATTTTATAAAATCTCGTATTATTCGCCAAGCCTCGGTCCACAGTACACCTTACATTACTTCATTGAACGTAATTTGAAACTTGATCATTTATTTCGTCGTGGTAAAAATTATTAGAGTATTGTAATTAACATATTTTTTCTATTATTTTCTTTTAGATAAATTCCGAACGCTATGTAACGGATGTACACTGTAATTGTGTATATAATCAGAGTAAAAAGTGCAAACACGTCGCGGCGTTAATTTATTTTATTAACAATGAGGAAAGCGCTTCAAAAACCAGTCATGAGCAGCAGTGGGGCAAGCCGAGTGCACGTCAATTCACAAAAATAAATATTCTAAAGGAGAATATTTTAAAAATATGATACCACACAAATATACCCAATTACATGAACCTCAAAAAGTTTCAATCACTGAATTAAAAGCTGATTCACCCTTAAAACTAATAATGCAAGCACAATTGAAAGAAAATAATAAACATACAGTCAGAAATGTTATGAATTCTTTATTAGCGCAAGTCGAATTAAATTTGGAGAAAGAAGAATGCGCTGTGTGTATTGAAAATTTATTAATTTTCCAAGAGGAATATTTTATTTACAAAAGTGAATATGACATGGATAGTAAAATACGAGAGTTTTACCTAAAAAATGTGCAATTATCAGAACAGGAAATCATCAATTTGTCTTATCAAACAGTGAAACAGTCTTCCAGTAATAATTGGTTCAAAGCTCGACGGTTACGAATTTCTGCAAATTCAAACGTTCATAATATTAAAGTTTTAAGTAGAAAACCAGTTGAAGCTTTAGTTTCAGACATGTTAAACCCTAGTAAAATTGACAATGCTTCAACCAGATACGGTTTAAAAATGGAAACTCATGCCAAAGATAAATACCAAGAATTGGCAAATTGTATTGTTAAACGTGTTGGAGTGTTGGTTAGCAAATTTCAGCCTTGGCTTTGTGCAAGCCTGGATGGCGTTGTCACTGATGATGGCTCTATTTTAAAAATTGTAGAATTTAAATGTCCAAGTTCCTGCGAGAAGAAACCAATAATCAATATTGTTGATAATTCAAGTAATGTTAAGTATTTACAACTTATTGATAATAAGTTACAACTTAAGAAGACTGATATTTATTATACACAAGTTCAAGTTCAAATGTACGTCAGTGGAATGAGCGTTTGTGATTTCTTTGTCTATTCACCTGTTGAAGATGGCAGTTTCTTGATTGAAGTTAATAGAGACGAAGATTTTTTAAAAACTATGATTTTAAAAAGCGAAAAATTCTATTTTAAACATTATTTACCTGCTTTTATACGCGACCCTAACTATCGAAGATAGTGATAAAGAAAATAACAATAATAATAGTGATAATACTGATAACTTAGATAATAATGAGGAAAATGATATTGCAATGGAGAAACGAAGCTTTACTGGAAGTGATATTGAGAATATTTTTAAATAATAATAACTTATTTTTTATAATACATAACTACGTAAAAATAAGGATTGTTGTCATTGTTACCAACAAGTCAATTATTAGAAAGTTAAGTAAAGATATTTATTCGTTACTTAAAATTTATTAAGTTAATATTTATTAAGTTTAAGGTTAATATTTATTAATATTTATTAAGTTAAGTAAAGAGCGTTGTTATTCGTTATAAAAATGCCAATCTTAAAGAGTTTTAATTTAATATTTTATTTAATATTCGTTACTAATGTAAAAGTTATAAATAAGTTTAAAAGAATTTTATTGTTTATTACAAGAATTTAAACTATTTATTCATTAATTTTACAATTTATTTACAATATCTTGGAAATTTAATTTTGTATGTCATAAAAATCCATAAAATAAATATAATTTTGATGAGTAATAAGATATTTTTATATCTTATTTTCAACATCTTCTTTATTAGAAATAATTGGAGGCTGTAAATTAACCAAAACACAACAAATGTGCAAAATATCGTCTATGCAATGAAACAAGTGCTGAGGAATTTTATGCAATATTTGATAAGTCCGTAATCGTTGCATGATTCTTTCAACGTGAATCCTAACTCTTGCTACACTGTATGTTTGTTGAGTTTCTTCGGTTGAAAATTCATTTTTTTCTCAAGGAAAGGCGGCATAACCATTTGTACTTTTTTACCGCTTGCGTCAATCACTGTTTTTATTTCTGGAAAACCTTTGTCAGCCAAAACAATGTCACCATCTTCTAATAGATCTAACAGCCCAGACTCTATTGTAAGTTGAGAATCCGACTTCCGTCCTCCAGCTACGTCAGATCTTAAGGAAATAAAACCTCCAGGTGTTATTCCAATAAGAACTTTGGCTGTGAAGTTCTTTTTGTATTGGGAGTATGTAAAAACACGATTGTCGACACTTTTAGGGATATCAATTCGAAATTCTGTACGATCAATTATAACTCTGGTGTTACTGTAATTAGGTAGAAAGCAGTCAGGCATAGTTTCTTGTACAGCGTCAATATCTGGCCAAAATACTAAATTTCTAGTTGCACTAGCTAGTAGTTGCAAAGTTTCATAAAAATTGTAGAAATTGTTGTTCTGTGAACACTGAACAGTACACCAAGTGCTGAAAATGTCAATCCAGTTTTCATTTTCATTAAAAAAATTAATAGTCGATCTTTTTCGATACTATGTACTTTTTTGCGTAGACATTCTTGTCAACAAGAAATCAAAATTTTCGAATGATACCCCTGCCAGATCAATGATTTCTTGATCCTTTGTCACCGATATGAATCCATTAAAATGTTTACTATCTGCTTGACTTTCTTTATCAACAAAGGTTTTTTCAGGAGTACCACATTCTTTATCAACAAATTTTTATTACCAATATGAATTTTTATCGACCTAGTATCTTTAACAATTTCTGTCTGAGTTTCAGCATGACATAAATCGTCTTTGACATAACGATTGCAAGTAAACATTTGAGAATTGATATCAGAGTTCGAACAATAAAAATCAATTTGACACTCTTGGTCTATTTTTGAAGACACTACTGGAGGATTTTCAGTCATCACTTCTACCGATTCTATAACATTGGACTCAGCATTTGATGTTGAAGGTAATTTTGCTTTCATTCGCCGATTCATTACGCGTTTATATCTGAAAATATGAAATTATCATTGCTAAGTCGTTCAAATTGATCAAGTTTTACCAAATAATTTTTACCTGTTTAACGCAGAGGATTCATTTACTTTTGAACACTTGTAAATTGAAGGAAATATAGTTGGAATGTAGCCAGGACTTAGCTCCTCTTCTGATTTTCTGCCTCCAATAAAATGATCACTACAAATACAATCGTATGGCTTGGGAACCCACTGTGATCCATCAGCGCTAAAAAATCACGTGTTTATAAAATGTTAGAACAGTATGTTAATCTTTTTTTTTAATTTAAATTTAAGCATTTATTATAAATTAGATTTTTTTCATCACAGAATCCTAACAAAATTATTAACTTTTACTAAACTTAAAAATTTTGAAAAGGTTTTCAATACTATAATGCTAAAGTTAGCTGACGTTAATTTTTTGATTTTTTTGTTTTATTAAATTAGAATTAAAAAAAATTTTTTTTTAATTTCACTTAGAATTTTTCAAGTTTTTTACAAATTAATTTTTTTTTTTAATTTTTTCGTAATAATTTTTTCGATAAAAATAATTATAAAAATTTTTAGATGTCGGCTAACTTAATTTTTATTTAAATTTTCCGAATTATTGTTATTGATTAAATTAAGGTTATGGTAGTACTTACTTCAGCCTTTTAACTGCAGCTATCCACTGATTCCGTTGATTTCTTTTCCACTGAGCAGTCGGAAATTTATAAAACTTGCACTCACTTTTTCTGCTGGTATTTTTACAATTTACGACACAACAACTCTGGTGTCTCATTTTTTTAATTTATTTAAATTAAAACAAAATAAATACTCTCACGTGTACTTGCTTACAATTTTAGTAATAATAACCTCCCGTAACGCCAAAAGTAACCACTGCGAACGCTTCAGTCGATTTCATTTCCCCTACCATGGCTTCACTCACAGCGAATAGCGCTCTCTACTGTCTCAAGCATTTTAACCACTTTTTCTTCCGAAACACTACTGATTACTGTACAAAATAGTAATCAGTGTTGTTTTTTTTTCTCCGTGTAGAATTTAACATTATCATGTGTTGATTTAATGATTTAATACACTAGAGTATTCAATTCTACACACTAAAGTGTAATATTTTACACACAAATTTTAGACTCTACACAATGACGAAAAATTTTTTACTGTGCATTTCATAAATTTTAAACGAGTAATAACTGTTTATTATTTATTTTTATTCAATGAAAAAATTCATTCCTAGGAGTGAATTCTATTAATAATATGAACTAAATTCGTCTCAAAATGAATTTTTCCGCATTCTCTCCCAAATCACTTTAAAAATTTTTTACAGTATATTTCATGCTTACGATGATTTAATCTAATTTGTTGATTAATTAGATCAACTTTGCTGATTGTTATCTTGCGTTTGGAAAACATTTGAATACTCCCATAGTTGGAGTACTAACAGGAAAATTGGACGAATGGCTATATGAGCCATTTGGCGTTCCGTACAACCCTTCTTATACGCGTAACTCACACGCAAGTATAACCAGAGAAAGAACATTTTTTGAGAGATTAGAAAATTTCGTATTATATTTATTTACCACGTCAAAAATAAAATATTACATGGATGCAGAGATAGAACATGTTAAAAATATTTTGGACGTCAGCTTAATTCTATAAGTGATTTATATAAAGATGTGTCTTTAGTTCTTGTAAATTGGCATCATAGCCTGGATATTATGTCAGCACCACCGAAAATTGTTGAAGTTGCCGGTCTCCATGTACATGACAGTGGAGAAAAAATATCTCCAGATATCAAATCATGGCTCGATGAAAGTCATTATGGTTTTATATATTTTTCATTTGGTTCAATGGTCAAATTAGAAAGCTTTCCAAAAATATTCTTGAAGCCTTTTACAAAATGTTTGAAAGAGTTGCACCAGTTAGAGTTTTATTGAAGGTAGCTGATATTGATGACATGCCTAGTGGACTTCCAGAAAATGTTAAACTTTCATCTTGGTTGCCCCAAATTGCAATCCTAAGTATTTTTATTAATATGCTTATGATAACATATAGGGTAGAAGTTCCGTTGGTGGCCAGAGTACCTTTTTGGCCACTTTATTTTCAAATTATTGTATAAATATTTCTATACACTCAAGACTTTATGAATTCAATTCGTATACATGTACTAATTTATAAATTCATAAATTCTATAAAAATTCTACTTGAATAGTTAAATTTTTACTAACTCACTAAAACATCAACTAGCCAAAAATAGTCTTAAGATGGCCAAAACCGGTACTTCTACCCACTAGTGATTAATTCATGATTTGCTAATTATTTGAAAATAGATTCCGCAATATTTTAATTCATAAAAATGATATTTAAAATGTTTTTTAACAATCACATATTATTTTAAGTTAATTAAAATTACAATTTCAAAAATGTTAATTAAGAACATTTAGGTATAAGAGATGATAAAAATTGAAATTTTCTATTTAAGCCCTTGTAAAAATTTATCGGACTTTTCTCTGAAAAACTCTACAAAAGACTTATCTTAAGTTCTAAAAGACTTCTAAAGACTTCTTCAGAGTTTTTGAGAGAAAAGTCCGAAAAATTTTCACCAGGGAGGGGTTAGGGGTAGTCAGAGACACGAAAAAATGAGAATTTTCAATAATTTTTTTTTGCTATTAAATCATGTTATTTTACAAAAATAATATAGCATTGTTACACAATGTTTTGAATTGAAGTCATAAAAATTTGAAAAAAAACAATTTATAATTCCTAAAGTTATAGCTGTTTGTGTTGACCCAGTTCCAAAAAAGGTCTTTGCAGTGGCTATCATAAGTCCTTGGAGATTCATCTAAAATCAAATTTATAAAAACGTAGTTTTATAAATAGATAATTTTGGCCTGATCGAAGGATTTGTTTTTTCAACAATTTCTATTTTTTATGACCAATTTAACTGTTGATTTTTTCCCGAAAATCTAGAAAAAATTTCCTGAGGCCGCCACTTTGTTAATTTTTGAAAAAAAAAAAAAAAATCCTTCGATCAGGCCCAAGATTATCTATTTATAAAACTAAGTTTTTTATCCGATTGATTTTAGATGAATCTCCAAGAACTTATGATCGTCACCGCAAAGACGTTTTTTTTTGGAACTGGGTCAACACAAACAGCTATAACTTTGGGAATTATAAGTTTTTTTTTTTTTTCAAATTTTCATGACTTCAATTCAAAACATTGTGTAATAATGCCATATTATTAGTTTTGTAAAATAACATAATTTAATAGCAAAAAAAAATTACTGAAAATTCTCATTTTTTCGTGTCTCTAACTACCCGTAACCCCTTAAATTGTCTGTTATTATACGTGGAATACAAAGAGAAAAAAAAATAGAGATCGCTAGTCTTGTATAGACAAATTTTATTAATTATTTTGAGTCATAAAATTTCTTTCAAAATTAAAAATTCTGAAATTTATTGAAAAACTTGTCTTTAACTATCTTACTGATTTCTCTCATAAATGCGTTGTGAAATAGAATATTTAAAAAAATGTCTTTTCGAATGACATAAAAGTTAGCAGTCACTTGATTATTTTTTAGTTTTTTTGACAAACAAATTTGTTCCGAAAAATTATGTTTAAAAATTGCATTTTTAATTTTTAAAAATTTCTACATGTCAATTTTTTTTTGCCATAATTTATTTGTCAAAAAAATTCTTAAAATTGTCAAATATCTGCTAAATTAACTTTCATCTTTTTCGATAATCGTAGTGCGAAAAATAGGGTGAACCTTACATCTAAAAAATTATCTCACTAATTTTTATTTTTTTCAGAACATAAAAATATCAAGGTATTTGTTACTCATGGAGGCATGATGGGAACTCAGGAAGCGATTACTTACGGGGTACCTATGGTTGGAATTCCTATTTTTCGGGATCAATTTATAAATCTACATGCTTATGAACAACAGAAAATTGCTATTGTTGTGAAGCTTGATAATTTAACTGCTGATTCACTTACTTATGCGGTAAATAAAATACTCAAAGATCCAACATACAAGTACGTTAAATTTTATACATTTTAAATAAGTGAATGAAGATTTCTGTTAAAATAAAAATTAATTTCTAATTTTTTCAGTGAAAATGTTAAAAAATTGTCATCACTATTTCTTGATCGACCAACTAGTCCGATGGATACAGCTATTTATTGGGTTGAGTACACTGCGAGACATGGAAACGTTTTACAATCTCCGGGATCAGAATTATCGTGGTGGCAACTTTATTTTGTTGATATCAATTTATTCTTTACAATTTGTATTATATTCATCATTTACATTATTCGATTATTTTTCAAATTATTGTCAAAAATTATAAACATAAGAAAACTTAATAATGAAAATTCACAGATCAACTATAAAACAAAGAAAAATAAATAATTGAAAGGAATAAAAATCTAATTAAGCAATAGTAGGAAGTAGATTAATGATTAATCACAATTTTTTAATAATAAGTTTTTGGGTATCAAAATAAATATTTTTGTAAGATTTGTTTAAATATTTAATAAAAACTAGTTTTTTCTATGAGACCAGCTGTTATCAATATAATACAAATTCGGTTCTCGATGACAGTGAAATATTTAGATGTTATAAAAAAATGAAATTTAATATATTACTACAAGGAAAAAAATTAATTTGAGTCAAGAGTAAAATTCTTGAATCAAGAAAATAATTTTGAAGCTTATTTTTTTTAATCAAGACAAAAATTCTTAAATCAAATAAAATGTATTTAAACCAAGTGAAATTTCTTAGTTTGAGAATTTTTTAACTCAAACCAAGAACATGAAATTCTTCAAAATTATTTACTTGATTTAAGTATCTTATTTTTCTGTATACAACTAAAAATCATTTTTTTTTCTCCACTGCAATTTTATTAATAGTGTTTAAAAAAAATAAACTATGATATTGATATTCTATTATTTTTTTATGACATACTTTGATTAGTCAGAATTTAATAAAATTATTCAGCTTTTACAATAACAAAGTAACAAATATCGTATTTTGCTCAAATTTTATTACATCTATATTAATTATTCAACACGATAAATTTCGCTGTGACGTTGCGGCCTTACTTTATACTTTTTATGATTGCATAGTTACAAGAAAAAATTTTCTTTCCAATTCTTAGAGAAAAAAAGAAAAATTTTGAAATAAAAATGACCCTCAAGATATCATGAAATATATTTTGGAAAAAAAAAAATGTGTTCGAATACTAGAAAATCAACTTGGTTGCGTTTTAGTTTAGATTTAGTTACCAGATTTGAATTTTTTATTTATCGCATTATCGCAAATACCAAAATTTTTTTCAAAATATTGATATTTGTAATATTCTGGTTTCGTTTAAAAATTTTGATGTATACACTGAAAAATACAGATATTCATTTCGAAGTAACATACGAATAAGTTTTATTTCAAAACGTAAATTTAATGTAAGTTCGATGTAAATGTATTTTCAGAAATTTAATTTTTTAATAACGTCTGAAGTAAAATTTTGAATCCAATAGAATAAAATTTCCAAAAAAAAAAAAATCTCTGGCCAACTATTATATAGTTATAAATATACATATATATCGGAAGTTTGTTATTGTACCATTTGAAAATTTTCCCCAAAAGTAATGAGAAAAATAATCATTTCTGGAAATCCTTTTACGACGACTTACTCTTAGATAAGTAAGTAGCTTCATTTTGGTGATTATTTGTCTTTGTCAAAATTGTCTGACAAAATATACTTAGTTTTCGACTAAGATTAAATTTGTATACGTAAACAAACACTAATTACGCTTCGAATCTTCGCTTATGATAAGAAAGTTTAACTAATTAGAAAATCGTAAAGCAGCTCAAAATAAATCTTAAATTACACGAAAGAAATGACTCTTTCAAATTTACAAAAAAAAGTATACAATTTCTACAAGTGAGATTATGTAAAAACTATATTTTTTTTTTTAGTAAATTTAACAGACTGTTTTCTGTAAAATCTACATAATTACTATGGCATCGTTGAAGATAAACTTCTTGAATTAAAATTAAGCTAATTACCAATAAAAAATGTAATTAATGATTCGTTAATATTAAATTTCAAGTTTATTATATTTATTTATTTATTTAAAAATATTTTGATGCCAAGGTATTAGCCGAATGGTAAACATATGTATTTATGGTTTATTTAAAGTATATGTGGATTAATAATTTTTTTACTGGTTATAAAATAATAATTTATCCAAAAGTACACGGTAAAAAATTGTAAAAATTAAAATTTTTGAAAAAATTCAATATCTCACTAAATAATTATTAAATAATAAAAGTAAAACATTTTCATAGAAAACAATAATTCACGTTCTACTGTTTTTAAAATTACCGTACTTAAATGAAGTCGATAGTATCACTTTCAACGTTTCGTTCGGTATAGTATCTTTTATGGATCATTCGAAATGTCAGAGCAATGCGCATGAGCGTGTTATGTCGCAATAACTATAATGCTTTGGGTTGCATCTGGCAGGTGACACTACTTGTCAGATAAAACAGAATTTGAATATGTTAATTAGTTACATTTATAATTTAAATTTATATTTATATTTTATATAGATTTAGAATTTCTATTTGATTTAATTGCTGAGTTTGGTCGTTGAGTGCACACGTGTCTTCGAAAGAGAAACTTTAATCTCAAGAAAATAATACAAAGGAATATACTATTAGGTTCTTAAAAACCATAAAATCTTCGAGTAAACACAGAACATGTCCTTGCCACATTGACAACTTCAAGTCCTTAAAAGAAAAGCCATAAAAGACACGTGTGGAAAGTCAACAGTCTCTTGTTCTCTAAAAAAAAAAAAACAAGGCACTTCAACTGAATTTAACAACAAATAAATAAATAATAACTTATTTATCCACTTTATTTTAAGTAACTAAATAACATAAATAATGAGTATTTAGACGCTACAACATGTGTATATATGTATGGCTTTAATGTCACAATGGTTTTAGACAAATTTAATTACATATTAGAATAATTGAATAGTAAATGGTATTAAATTGAATTTAGAAATGATTAGCAAATATTTAAGTAAAATCCGCATCTGATATAATTTATTGAGCAGATAATACTTTAAAAGCCTTTTAAAATTATAACACGTTAATTGATTCTAATGAATATATGTTAATTAAATTATAAATAATAGATAAGGATGATCATTGTTAACAACGATCTGATATTATGTTATCATTACTGTCTGTACCTCGACCAGGTTTTCTGCGGTTTCCCTAGGTCGCTGTGCTGAATTTAAAGCCAGGTAAATACAGGTACATGAATATGTAAGCCGGCCGCAGCCGCAAATAATAAGTGTTATATAAAAGTAAGTTTATATAAGTACATGTAAGATAGTATATTACGCACTATGTATAAGGGTAGTTCTAGCAATAGTATAAGTGTATACGTGTAATCATAGTGGGGGAAAGTGAAGCTGAGGAGTCAGAGTTGAGACTTTGTGACTTCACTTCTCCCCGAGAGCTGTAACTATTCACTCCATCTCTCCGATTTCTAAATAAACATCAACATAAAGTTCAATTGAACTCTTATCATTTAAAAATCATACCTTGTCACACAATCTCAATCAGTAATTTTTTTAGTATATTTCAAATTAAGGCCATTTTGTAAGGGTGCCTCCCACTTTTTTTAAAAATAAAGTGGCGCCGCCTGGTGACCAGAACCGGTACTAAAAAATCCCTAGCGCGTTAAAATCTTCTAAATTAAAATAAAATTATAAAGAATTGATGAATATTAATAAAATTAATTTTAAAAATAATTAAAAAAATATTTTGATATTTTAAAATTAAAAAAAGGTTTTTAAAAATGAGAAAAACCGTAAAACTCGTGATTTATAATTACGTTGACCTTGAGCTGTCAATGTCGTATTTATTTTTAAGATATTATTAAAAAATAATGAAGACATTGATTAAAAAAGGCCAACGAATTTCGGATTTTGCAAGTATTAAAAATATATTAAAATTACTTACAGTTATTATCATCACACAATTGGATGTAATTTCAATAATAAATTTTATGTTGACGTTTGACATTTAGTAACTTTTTTGGTCAGATGTAAACATTAGGCTTGTATTCGTTTTGCGCATGTCCGATACACAGGAGCCGCAGCGGGAAAATTCAACTGAATGGAATTCTTTATTTTTAATCTAAGTGACACATTTGCATAAAAAATTATTGTCCCAACATAACAATTACAGCATAATAATAATATTAATAATGACTATTTATGAAATAAAAAATGAAAAATTATTGTTAAAATAAATTCACACGTTTCGATTTGATAAACATGAATTTCTTTTGAAAAATATTAATTACAAAAATTTTTTTTCTACTCTATCAGTAGATCGATATTAAAACAAGCTGACATTTACATTTAATTATAATAAAAAAATAAAAAGACCATTCAGCAGTCGAAATGGAAGTAAATTTACCATGTTGAATTTTAAAAATTTCTGTTCATACTTATTTCAGTACAAAAACTTTTTATTTCCCGCTAAGAAAAATTAAAAATTTTTTAAAATTCGGGAAATTATTGGTTTTATCCCGTTTTGCGAACAATCTAGTTTTCATCAGATCTCGACGTTTTGAGTTCCTAGGAGGCTTTCCTGACTATTCCTGCGATGGTGGGATCTATCGCGTAAACTTCTATCAGACTTTTGAGTTCGAAGAGCTCAAAAGCATAGAAAAGACAACTCTTTGAGCTCAGAGAGCCAAAACCTGAAAATCAAATACTTGGAGCTATATATAAAATAGAATTGACTATAACTATTGTTGCTCAATAATAATATTTTTATTAATTTATTTGTATAATATTTGTATTTATTTATTTAGCTGTGTAAATATAAAAATTAGTGTTATTTCCAGAAGACAAATTATGTTTTGAATTATCTTCATCATTATCTTCATCAAAATCTTTTTGCAAGTTGGTTGAATGTTTTAATTTTTTATAACATTGGTTCACCACTTGAAAAATCTCATTTTTTAACTTTCTTTTCTGGCCTCCATTCTTCCCTCTTTTACATTGTACTCCAGCTGTAAAATAATAATTTTTTTTTATAAGATATATATATATATATATATATATATATATATATATATATATATATATATATATATATATATATATATATATATATATATATATATATATATATATATTAGGTGTGCCAAAATGTAACTTCCTTGATGGACCTTATAAAATTGGAATTTTCAGTTCCGCTTTTGAAATCAGCTGTGTTTAGGCCTTTCCTAAGATATTTTGGGGTAAGACGATAAATTTGATTTTCATAGAATTTTTTAACTGGAGCTTAGTTAGGGCACTTCACACACACACACACACACACACACACACACACACACACACACACACACACACACACACACACACACACACACACACACACACACACACACACACACACACACACACACACACACACACACACACACACACACACACACACACACACACACACACACACACACACACACACACAGACATAGTGACAACCTCGCGGGGATAGTCAGGAAGCTTCCTGTGACGTTCAAACGTCGAGATCTTATGAAAACTAGATTTTCGAAAAACGGGGTAAAAACATATAACTTCCCGATTTTTGAAAATTTTTAATTTTCTTAACGGGAAGTTAAAATTTTTGTAATTGATATTTTTCAAAAGAAATTCATGTTTATCAAATCGAAACGTGTGAATTTATTTTAACAATAATTTTTCATTTTTTATTTCATAAATAGTCATTATTAATATTATTATTATGCTGTAATTGTTATGTTGGGACAATAATTTTTTATGCAAATGTATCACTTAGATTAAAAATAACGAATTCCATTCAGTTGAATTTTCCCGCTGCGGCTCCTGTGTATCGGACATGCGCAAAACGAATACAAGCCTAATGTTTACATCTGACCAAAAAAGTTACTAAATGTCAAACGTCAACATAAAATTTATTATTGAAATTACATCCAATTGTGTGATGATAATAACTGTAAGTAATTTTTAATATATTTTTAATACTTGCAAAATCCGAAAATTCGTTGGCCTTTTTTTAATCAATGTCTTCATTATTTTTTAATAATATCTTAAAAATAAATACGACATTGACAGCTCAAGGTCAACGTAATTATAAATCACGAGTTTTACGGATTTTCTCATTTTTAAAAACCTTTTTTTAATTTTAAAATATCAAAATATTTTTTTAATTATTTTTAAAATTAATTTTATTAATATTCATCAATTCTTTATAATTTTATTTTATTTTAGAAGATTTTAACGCGCTAGGGATTTTTTAGTACCGGTTCTGGTCACCAGGCGGCGCCACTTTATTTTTAAAAAAAGTGGGAGGCACCCTTACAAAATGGCCTTAAATTATAAAATCAAATCCCGCGTGACAATAAACAACCCACTTGTCCACGAGGTGTCATCATCAGCGAATCTAGTAACCTCGCAGGACATAACAAGCGCACATTTAGTTTTATTTTCAGATCTCGCGTGGTCTAACGTTTTGCAGTTTTGCTTCATGTGTTTGAGTTGAAAACTACATAACCTAAAAACTGAGATGATCGGTGATATAAATTAAAATATTGGATTGAATTTTATGTAAAAAAATACTACGAATGTATTTTAAAAAATTTTTAATTTGTTAAAAACAAATAACTTACCAACAAAATATATTAGTAATTATAAACATACTAAAAATAATTTTATTTATTTTAAACAAGCATTTAAACATCCCGAATCTGGCCCAATGAGTGAAAAAGAATTGAACAAATCCTCCAAAAAATCAAGCAATTACAAGGAGCGAAGAAAAAGAGAAATATAGTCCAAGTACAGTGACTCTACATGTAAATACAAAACTATTTATATTTTGTTAATTCATTAAAATTTATTTAAAAAAACTTTTTTCCAGGTATTAGGTAGTGATGCACGAGGAGCAACAAGGTGTCTGTATGTTTCATCAGATCACTCTAAATATATATTCAACTGTGGAGAAGGTACTCAACGATTAGCGCATGAAAATCATTTAAGGTTAACAAAATTGGATCATATTTTTTTACAACACCCACATGGCAAAATATCGGTGGCTTGCCTGGGTTATCTCTCACCATTCAAGATAGTGGAGTGTCTGATTTAACTCTCCATGGACCTAAAGGTATCTCAGAAATTTATGATGCTGTAAAAAGATTTGTTTACCTTACAGAATTAAATGTAACCGAAGCTAGTTGTGAAGAAAAAGACGTTTTTCAAGATTTGTGTATGAGCGTTCGATACGTTCATTTAAAAAATCAATACGCGATAATGATCCTGAGAGTGGTGATAAATTAGACATTGACTATAATACTGACGACAATGAAGACATTGATTATTATGCACATGAACACAACATAAATGGTAAACGAAATTATAAAATTCAAAATGGAAAAAAACCGAATCCTAAAATTGTAAAACATGAAAAAAAGAAAGTTACACGAGTTACTGGTTGTGTTGCTTATATTTGTAAATTAACAGATTTAGTTGGAAGCTTAAATGTTGAAAAATGTGTTGATTTTGGCGTTCCACCTGGCCCTCTTCTAGGTCAACTAAAATCTGGTAAAGATGTAACATTAGAAAACGGAAATATTGTAAAAAGTTCAGATGTAGTTGATCCACCGTCATCGGGTCCTGTTTTTATAGTGCTAGAATGTCCTGATGAAGATTATTTAGAATCACTGGTTAATAATGAAGTTTTTAAAAATTACCAAAAAAAGATCAATGACATCCAGAATGAGGACGATAAAAATGATTTTCCTCAGTGTATTGTGCATTTTACACCTGAAAATATTTTAAGGAATCCTAAGTACATAGATTGGATGTGTAAATTTCCATTAGAAACTGAACATATTATCATTAATGACAATAACCATTGTTTAAATTATGAAGCTCTTCATCGAATTCAGCATAAATTAAATTTATTACATCCAGAAATATTTCCTATAATACAAGATCAAGAGCAGAGAGTAGATACACCGTACGAAGAAATTGACGTAAGTAATGATGATTGATAACTTTTATTATTTTATTTAATGTGTCTTATAATTTATTATATTTATTTATAGGAGAGGCTTAAAGATTTAAAAATTCATCGTGCGAAAACTCTTAATACTTTTGAATTACGGCCATTGAAGGGTTTCAAAAACTCAGTTATCCAAATAAATAGAGAAGCTGATATAAAAGAAGCGATGGATGTTGATGGATTTCTCGATGTATTGGCTGAACTTCAAACAGAAATAAATGCACGTAAAAAATTCATTGAAAGCATGGATAAATTTCCAAAAATTGTGATGCTTGGTACTGGCTCGTGTGTTCCGAATAAAGTAAGAAATACCAGTGGAATTTTAGTGCGGATCGATGAGGAAACAAGTATTTTGTTGGACTGTGGCGAAGGAACTAAGGGACAGTTGGTGAGATTTTTGGAGATCAGTCGGACAATATTATTAAAAGTATAAAAGCTATTTATATATCACATTTACATGCGGACCATCATCTTGGATTCCTTGGAGTTCTTCAAGCCCGGAAACGTTTAACTGACGAAAAATTATTTCTCCTCGCGCCTAAACAAATTGAATCGTGGATACGATTATATCACAAAAATTTGAACCTTTTGAAGACTATATTAATTTTGTACCTAATCAAGGTCTTCTATTGACTTTAGAGTCGCTTCCATCGGACACTAAAGATGAGTTACTTCAACAACTTAAATTGAAAAAGATCAATACTATTGGAGTATTACATTGTTTGCATGCTTTCGGAATTTCTTTGACGCTTAAAAATGAAAGAAAAATTGTTTATAGGTGAGTAAATTATTTATAAATATATTATTATATAAGAAAGATCAAAACAGATGATTCAAGATTAGGGCGATATATCAAATCGCGTGCCTAATGCAAAAAGGACGTGTAGCTACAGGTTAGTAGAGATTTATGCTAAAAGGGCGCATACAAAAAAAATTTTTTATCATTTTGCTTAAAATCACTCAAAACACAAAGATCTATAAGAAAAAAATTCGAGTATCCTAAAGCTAAAAGGCCGTAACTCAAGACATGCGCCCTTTTAGCTTTTATAAAAATAGTGTCTAAAGCTAAAAGGGTGCTTAAAAAAATTTAAGTTTTATAAAAAATTTTGATAAACCGCTTGACAAGACATAAAATAAAAAAATTTAATAAATAAAAAAAAATTTCTTGACAGCCAGTCCCTACGATTGAAGTTTCATGTTTCTCTCCTAGATAAAAAGAATTTTTGAAAAAACGTTCTGCTGCGTAATAAATTTTTAATTATCTATTTTGTAGCAGAGCGTTTTTTTCGAAATTCTCATTTGTTTAAAAAAACATAAAACTGCAATAGCTTTATAATTATGAGTGCAAAAAGAAAAAGAGGGGATCGGCTGTTAACAGTACTTAAACAATATTAAAAAAATAATCATTTTAAACTATTTTTATACAAGCTGTGGATAAATAAATTAATCGAAAACTAATGAGATTAAAATAATTTTCAAATAAAAATACATTAATACAATGACGCATATTAAGCAATTTCTTAAAAATATTTTTAATTGTAATTTCAAAAGAGTGTATGTATAGTTAAAATACGCCTCTTTGACACTACCGTTTTTTTTTATTTTTAGACTAAAAATAAGCATTGTAATGAATTGTTTAGAAAAAAAATTTATAAGCCCTTTGAGCTTTAGGGAATCAATGTTTCATTTTTAGGCGAAGAATATGTCAACTAATAAAAAAAAAAAAATTATGCGCCTTTTTACCTTTTGGCACGCGAAATATCACCGAAAGTCTTGTTTTATCCGGCTAGACATTTTTTTATAATTTAAAATTACCTATAGTGCATAGAAATTAACTAAAAATTTTTATGTATTTTTAGTGGTGACACTAAACCTTGTCCTGGTTTGGTAACTCTAGGTGAGAATTGTGACTTATTAATTCATGAAGCGACAATGGAAGACGGTTTGGAGTACGAAGCTCGTAAAAAATGCATTCAACGATATCACAAGCTATCAGCATTGGTGAACAGATGAAGGCTAAATTTATACTTCTAACACATTTTAGTCAACGTTATTCTAAAATGCCACGGATACCAGAAGATGATGAAAAATTTAATTCTAATAGTATTGGAATTGCTTTTGATAACATGCAATTTAATCTCGCCGAACTTACATTATTACCCTTATTTTATCCAGCATTAAAATTAATATTTAGTGAATATTGTTATCAACTTGAAAGTAAAGCACAAAGACGATTATTTAAACAACAACAACAACAACAACAGCAACAACAAAATGAAAAGTTGAATCATAATGTTCAACATCAAAAAAATTAAAAAAAAATTGTTTTAGAATAATTTTTGTTTTTTGTTTGTATACAATAATCATTTGTAAGAATTTATTAATTTTTTTTATATGAATTGTAAAATAATGTTAAAATCTAAATATGCACAAAATTGTGCAGTAACTTTGAAAAAAAAAAAAAAAAGTAGAGTTTATAATGAAATTATTTTTTACCATTAAATAATAAAGGGGTGCCAATCATGCAAATAGCGACTATGATTACGTGACTTGAAAACCTTACAACTCTATAATATGTACTAATCTTCTCATTAGTATTCAATATTTTAAGGGCAATAAATATTACATATTAAATAATTACGTGATCATAACCGCTGATCACATAATTGCCATGGCTCCTTAATTTAAAAAATAAACATCAAGTAAAATATGTACCATACTGTATTTATAATAAATATAAAAGTGAATATTTATAACTCTTACGTATAAGTGAGTTTTTTTGTGCCGATTATTTTTTTAATACATAAAACAAATAAACATTATCATTCATATAATTAATAATTATAAGTTATCAAGTATATTGATTTATAAAATATTTTATATTGGCGTTAAGAGATAGCAATAGCAGTAGTAAAAGTCGTTACAGAATTTTTTAATATATTTACACAAAAAGTAAATGTTTCTCATTAAAGTATAAAAAACAATATTTAAACAATGAATTTTTACTTAAAATTAAAGAAATATTTTATTAAATAAATATTTTAATTATTGTTTTATTGTTTAATTGTCTACAAAAATTCTCTTTTTATAAAAAAAAAAAGTCCAAAAAATTTAGCGCTACATATTATATTGATAGAAAAAATTATTTTGTCAGTCAAATTTTCTTTTTTCTTATTATTTTATATAAAACATCATTTAGTATAAAAGTAGACAAATTGTTATAAAAAGAGAATGATCAATACGCCGAAATTGGAATGAATTCAGTGTTATTAAATGTCTTATTGACATAATTTCACCATTATGTTTGATAAATATATTTAAATATAAAAATTATTAAAGCGCCTATGGAGATAATTATACTCACAATAATATTGTTATTTTTAATTATAAATGAATATTAAAAACTCCATAAACACAAGCCGCAATTGTATTTTGTTCTTATTATTTTAAAATTTGATAGGAGATTATTGATTAATTATTCGTTTTTTTTTTTTTTTTTTTCTTTCATCTAATCGCTAATCAATAATTATGTGTTATAAATATTTTAAAACTCCCATTTTGTAGCGGACTTGTGATCAGTTTCACCTAGACGTAATGCTCCATTTTTACCAGCAGTTAAGTATCGACCATCTGTGCATTTAATACAAAGACGAGACGGTTCACGTAATTCCAAATGAAATCCTTCGGACGGTTGATCAGCATCTACAGTAACACCTTCACCATCTGCATGCCAATATTTACCATTTTGACCTAACACACGTTAATAAATAATTAATATTGGATTATTTATTTAATTACATTTAATTACTTAAATAAACATTTAATTACCTTTGAATCGAACAATACCACGCTCACAGCGTTCAACGCGAATAGTTTCATATCCAGCTTTATTACACTCTAGTTTAGGACTGGCAGCACTTTTCGGTCCAACAAAACCTTGTTCGCATCGCAATACAAGAATTGGTCTGTTCATTAGATAAAAGTAATATTTCGAAGCATCAGAATCACTTCCGTCAGGTGAATCAGAGTTTGCATAAAGATGTCCCGATCGTTTAGTCGCGAGGAATTTTCCATTGTTTGCACGTAATGCAACAGTACCATCGTCTTGCCAGACCAAATCAAATAATGCATTTGACGAACGTTTGTGATCAGATGCTTGAATACCACCACCAGCTTCTAGAGTCCAATAACGATCTTGCATTGTTCTTACGTACCACCGTTTTGTCACACGATCAAACTCTAATTGGAAAGTTTCATGTCCTGATATTTCATCTTGATTTGCCGTAACGTCTACACCTATTTATTAAAAATAAATTATCAGTAATACTATAAATATATGAGATAATAAATATTGACGAGCCGATGATGGATGAATATAAATAAAGTTCTGAGAGCAGACGTGAATGATAATTAATATGTTATAGGTGTAGCATGGAATAAAGCACATGATTCTCATGAATGTCTAATGTTAAAAATAACGTGAGTAGGAGGAGAAACAATGTTTCCGGTGTAGAATATAGATAAATAATTAAAAAAAAAAAAAAAAAAGTTTACATTCTATGTGACTTGACAGCTATACCTTGTTTAACAGATACGTAACGCTGATTCAATGCAGCAACAAAAGAAGCTTGAGGCAAAGATTCTTCAAGAGAAAATACTTCATCACGTGTTACGGTGGTTGAACGTGATTTCAATACAGCTTTACTACCAATTGGTGCCAAATACGCTCCATTAATGTCTCTATAATTATTTATTGTTTTGTTATTATTAATTTGATTAATATTTAGCTGAAAAATAAATATTAAACAATAAAATACCTCAAAGCAAGTAAACCAGCATGAAATTCAGCAGCATAAAGACAGTCACGCGTACAAGTATCTAGTAACTTTCCATCACGTGCGAGATATTTATTGTTACAAGTGTGAAGTGCATAGTGACCACCTTCAGATTTACCACGGCCAACTACATCGTTATCAGGATTTGCAGCTGGCCGGAATTCTAAAGTGAAAAGAGTATCTTCACCCCAGGGTACCGGAGCGTCTACATGGATTTCATCTTGCGACGCGCTCAAGTGAGCGAAACGTTTACGACCAGCAGATCGAAGATTCACCTGGTAACAATAGTACAGTTAAAATAAAATATAACATTTTTTTTTTTTATTAATTAAATTCTATCCTATAAATTTATCAACTACCTGAGGTCTTGCAGCAAGATGAACAAGCCAGTACTCAGCTTCACCGGGAGCTTTTGCTTGGCATTTAAGCTCATCTAAACTTGAGCCTAAGAAGTATCCACGTTGTATATTTTTCAAGGCCCATCTACCACTTCCTGTAATAAAATTGATAATAATTAATAACTTAACTTTTATCTGATAATAGTAATAAATTAACTCCTATTTTATTTAAGTCATGACAAATAAAATAGATAGACAAGAATTAAAAAGCACTTTATTACGGGATCAAAGACTTAATTAGCTTTAATAACAACAGACTTGAAAGTTTCAAGATTATTACTTTTTAAGTACCATATATCAAGTCTAATAATTACAGTTAAGTTTTACTGTACTCACAATATCATCTTATCTAAATAATTATTTTACGGGCTTTAAATTACCGTCTGAAGCCAGTTGAATTTGAAAAGCGCATCCAGGATCAGATGAATCCTCAGCCTCACAAGTGACATTACCAAATTGATCAACAGCAAGATAACGGTCTAAGTGAGAACGAAGGAAAACCTGATGTTCACTTCCCTCAAGTGTCCATAACTGCTTCTTCTTCAGGCTTGAACCATTTGCGTTTATTTTAAAACCAAATGTCTCGGCAGTTAAATATTTAAATTTTCCATTTATAAGACCAACCTGAAATAAATTTTTATTTTACCACATTTTTTTATAAATGTATTAAAATTTAATTAGTTTAAACGCTATCATTAACTTCTAACACTAATTAATTAATAGAATTTAAAATGAACAATTAACCAAGCTATAACAATTTATAATGATAATAAATAAATAACTTACAGTCCAACCGGTTCTGTCTACTCCATTCTCACTTCCGCTTTCCGCGCCGTTGCTCTGCATTGTCTTGATCTGTTACTGTTGTATCTCACAATGAGAAATAAGCTTCTCTCTTTACTTTATATTACCAACACCAATACTTTCCTCCGCACCTACTCTGGTCCTTCCTATACTTCTTTTTCTTCTTATTCCTCTTCTTTTTCTTATAATCTCGACGCTCGCCTCAAATACTTTCGGTACTCCCTTTTAACTTCTTCTCTTTCTAGATCTAGTTGGTCCTCAAAATCTAAAACAAATAACCAATTCACAATTTATTTTTTTTTTTTTTTAGACTCTTAAAAGCTAATCATCATAATATAATCATTTTTGTAGAACTATTCAGTTATAAATGTCGGTTTTAAAAATAGAACATTTTATCATTGAAATTATCAAGGAGTGATAATCCTAAAAAAACAGTTCATTCCTTAGAAGGTAACGATACTTTAGAATCAAACAGAAAACATGTAAGCTTATAAGACACGTTTTCTTAACTAGTTGTTTAAGCATTAAAGGTAAAAGTTACGCAGCTCAATAATAAATTAATCTTCCAACGCATTTAAATTATTCAACTTTCTTTTCATTTTTTTATCCATCTATCAAAAGATTACTTCTTTATATTTTTAAAATTTATCATCACAAAATAATCTCATATTCTTCTTTTACAATCAATCACATGAAATCTCTGTATTTAGTATTTAACAAAAATACGCCTGAAAGCATGTGTGTCATTACGACGTTTTTTTGCTACTTGACATTCCCTTTTATATTATTCGGACGTGTGCTGCTGCTACTTGGCACATTCTAAAAATGTTTAATCCTTTTTTTACTTTAAAATAGTATGTAGTTGAATAAACCAATCAACAGTGAAAAAGGGAAGAAAACACCAAGCACAGTGCTTCAACACATCTCGTGTGATGTAGCGTCTAGACTATTCGCGTGCGTATTGGCTGTGTCAGGTATTGATTTCGAAATTTTCACTCCACTCACACTAAGCTTGAGGCAAAAACGTCTTTTTAATCATTAATTATCATTGTCTTATCAGTAAATTTTATAAACAAAATTTCATTCAATCATTTCTTCAGAAGAAATAATTAGATAATTTTTTTTGTTTATAGAAAAAATTTTTTTTACATAAGATAATATACTTTTAAGTGTTATAAATATGTATTAATATTATTATACATAATTCGTTGAGGAAGTCGGTCGTGCAAGCCTCTCTCAAGGATACCCTGTATCCGTAACGGTCACGGGTACTTCGTTCGCCTTCATTCTATACACTTCTAAGATTTAATTTCATTCTTTAGGTCTATTTTGATTACACTGGAAATTATTTACTCAATTACATTTATATTTTGTATCGTGATAGTAAAACATTTATAAATAATATTGTAGGAAATGTCCGGCAATGATTTGAAAATTTTAAATTATTTCCTTATAACAAAAATAATACTTGTAAAAAAATAGAATAAGAAATTTTTAAAAACTTTTCTTGTAGAATTAAAAAATTTTTTTTTAAATTATGATTGAAAGTTACTTAAAAATTTTCAAAAATTTCTCACTCGTAAATAATTAATTATTATCATTAAATAAATAGCATACATCATTTGAGACTCCAACATTACTTAGAAATTTTAAACATCGTAATGAGCTCTCGGGCTCACACTCGCACATTACAAACAATGAGAGTTGCCTCTTCATGATAACTCGCACGGAAGTCTTAAATATATTTTCATTTGCGTGTAATTCAGCAGCTGGTTAATAATTACATGGATTTCCCTCTGGGTCAGTAGGTTACACATAGTTTCTATAAATTTATGCTTTTTTATCATTTTAGTTTTCTCCTTGATTTACATCATAAATCATCATTATTGTCATAATATATTATTTTGCCCTATTAACATAACGTATTGGTATTTTTTTTTAAGTGCAGATTGTCATCTATTTTACTCTACTTAAAAACAACTTTAATTTTTTATTTATTTATATTTTATCCACAAAAAAAAAGTAACGTGAGCACGATTAAATTCGAGTGACTTTGAAATGATATTTGACTCGGCGGAAGTGGGAAGGAACGGAAAAAGCATTCAAAAATAAAAGTCACAAGACCTAAGAATTGAAAAGAAAATAAAAAAGTATTGTAAGTAACAATCAGACAGTTCTTTGACATTTAAAAGACAACAAAGAATAACCGAGAAATATTTGAATAACAAAGAAATAAAGGATGATATTACATATTACGTGTTATTAATTATTTTTACATGTAAATTTACGTTGACTAAAATTTGATTTATTTTAAAACCAAGTTAGCAATATCCTAGGCAACCCCCGGATAATATTGAGACCCCACCCAGGCACCAAGGGGTACAACCGTGAGCTGGTGTGTGAGTCAGCGCACGCATGCCAAGCGATATAATATTATATCCAAATACAAAGTAAGCCAGTAAAGCGGATTGTTGTGTGTTGTATCCACCACCCTCTTACTCTCTATCTCAGCACATTTAAAATTCTAAAGCATCACATCCCTCGTCGCTTGTTTTTCTTTTTATACGTGATATTTTAAAAATAGCGTCTTCCGCACTGAAGCGAATCCACAGATAAGAGAACTCTCAGTGATAGACAAAGAATTAAAACACACAGTAAAAACTGTGGGTTTTTAATCGCTCTATTACTTTATTTTCTATTATTGAAAAAATTATGATACTGAAATAAGACATCTGATCATTTTTCAATTTTATTTAAAAAATAAATTACTCCAAAAAAATATTTTTAACATTGTATTTATAGTTTTTAAAAACGTCAGCTATTTTCTTCACAATTTATTTATTTAAAAATAATCATGAAAATTGTCAGATGTCAATTACCTTGAGTATCATAATAAATTTTGATTTTATAATCCTTTTGATCTGTAGTTCTACTTTGCCGACTCGATGACCCTAAAGATGAAGACGAACCTTCAAACACCCTCGCATTAAAATCCTGTCAAAAATGTCCGCCATAAAAATTCATGTTATTGCTTGATCATTTTACGATATTAATAATTTATATAAGTATAATATTATATAAATAACATTAATTATATATTAATATAAAAATGAACATACCTTGTACAAAGAAACTAATTAATATTAATATAAAATTGATGTTATGGTTATTTTTCCACTTTGTAAAAAATGAAAAATCACTCACAATACATTTATTATGTTTTAGATTTTTCAATCAACATCAAGACAATCAAACTTGTAAAAATTGGTTATTATTATGATTTATGATATTTATAAAAATACAAAAGCAGCGAAAACAAGTCTGAGTCTAATATATCGAATACGACGAAGGTAGACAACACCGGGCACTGACGAGCGGCGAGTGCGAACAAGGACTGGCACGGTCACAACCGGCGAGTGGGGCTATGGGCTATGGGGAATACTCACAAACTCACAAAGTAACATAAAGGCTGCGCGGGGGCGAGAGAAAACAGAACAGAACAGGGTGCTTGAGGGGCGCGAGAGAATCAACGAAATGGGTAGAAGGGGAAACATGCACATCGAACCGCGGGAGGTTAACTCCCGTAGGCCGGTGAACTCATAGATGTATAAATATACGTATATGTATACATGCTCCTATTCATATTTATGTATGAACTATGTATCACTGGAGTCTAGACCTAGACCTAAACCTCTATCTCGTTCTGCTGTCGGTTACACTTAAAATATAATGAGACGCGTGCTAAATCTTATAACCGCTAAATAATTGACTCTCAATTGGTTTGAGAAAAATTTTATCAACATCAATCATTGTTAATTATGACATTTATGTATTCGACGCAAAACATTTTATTAGAAGACTTGGATCTTGGATTAATAGTAACTTTATATTCTTTCTTTCTGAGTCATGGATTATTAATGTATAATTAAGTTTGGTTTTTAATCTGAGAAATTGATTTTTAGGTACAGGGAGAAAAGCTACCGGAGAATAAACAAGCAGACATTTAGAGAGTTTTTGGATTTTATTTAACAAGTAAATTATTTTAATATATTTTTAACAAATATCTAGTTATGGTTTCTTACAATTTCTACAAATTAATTTTTATTACACAGAAAAAAAAATTTACTTGAATCAAGTAAATAATTTTGAAAAATTTCATTGTCTTGATTTGACTTGAAAAATTCTTAAACTAAGAAATTTTTCTTGGTTTAAGTAAATTTTACTTGATTTAAAATATTAAAAATTTTTCATTTTGATTCAAGTCAATAAAACGTTTCAAAATTATTTTCTTGGTTCAAGAATTTTTCTCTTGATTCAAGATAATTTTTTTTTCAGTGTATAAACTAGAATCGAGAGCACGCTTCTGTCAAATTATTTAATAATATTTAATCGTTGCAATGTTAACTGCTGCCAAAGTGATTATCTTAACAACGAAAAGCGACAACAATAAAAACGTCACATCAACTTTTTAATAAAGGATTTTGTCATAATTTTTTTTTAACTCTGAAAACTGATCAAATTTCTGTATTATAGAGTCTAGATACTTTGGTATTGTCAAGAAATCTTTTTTTTTTTTTTTTTTTTTTTTTTTTAAAGAAGACAGCAGAAATCCAAAAGAACGTTTCGTTTCAATTGAATTTTGAGACAAAAAAAAATAATGAAAGTGAAATTATCAGATATCTGACATGTTTTTGGATTTTATGAACAAATAAATTACTATTAGGAAAATATTCAAAAATCAATTGCATCCGTAAGTTTTTTTTTATTTCTACATGTAGAATTTTTGATAACAATTTATTTTTTAAGAAAAATCCTGTAAATTATTAGATTACTGTTAGTTTCAATATTATTAATATCAGTTAAAATTCATTAATTTTAATAAATTAATTAATTAAAAAAGATTTTTTTAGGAGAGGTATGAATTTGAAGGACTAATGATTTTTTCAGCGCCGGATCAAAGTAGTATTTAATAAATTTTATTATCAAAGTAAAATTATTAATACAATTTTAGTTCATTTTTTTTATTAGAAATTAGTTGCCATAATTAAAATTGTTGCTTGTTGAGCAGATTTTTTACTAAGAAACGGAGGAAAAATAAATAATTGAATTTTTTTTTAAGTAATTAAAAGTAATCAATTGAAAGTAATAAAATGATTGAAACACATAAATTTTATTACGCTTAGATCTGCCGTTGTAATAAATGATCATTAAACTGTCACTGTCGATTTTCATATTTGCTTCATCGATCAAATGATACGTCAATAGATTTTTTTTTTTATTATAAAACTAAGAAAAACAACTAGATTATATTTCAGTATCAGGATTAAATTTCTTTGCTATATCTAAATAAGCTAATAAAACGTATAATATGTAATAAACTGTAAGATTACGAATAGAATATTTACAGAAATTTCTTTTAAATAAAGTGCATGATACGAATACAAAAAAACGACTTATAAAATTCAATAGATATAATTTTCGAATATATCTCTCTTTTTTAACAGCAATTAACGCGTAATTAATGTTTTACTTTAAAAAGAAATTGATTTTATGATCTAAAATAGCTTGGACCGTATCTAACAAGATTTCTCGTGGTTAAAAATCTCGTGTGTTATGTGAGTGTTACAATAGTAGGTAATACATCTAACAATGATACTTAAATATTTAATAGTTTGATGTATTTATTACGTCGTTTATATTTTAAATGGAATAATTGAGATGAAATAATAATACCGACTTGCAGAAAAGAATTTCTTACAATCATTAGAATGATATCTTGATAAATAGCTATTGCATATCTTTAAGAGAAAAAGTGTTCTTTACTTTTCATAAAATTACAAATTTTCATTGAAATTTTTTCATTTATTTTTAGCGATCCTCGATTGGAAATTTAAAAAAAAATTAGAGAAATTTTTTCTTTGCAAATTCTTAAAACTAATGAATTTAAATAAAATAAAACTTATCTAAAAAAATTTGTTTTAAATTATTTACAAGGGAATTTTTTTTATTAAAAATTATTTTAATTAGTTTTTAAAGTTGTGAAATGTTATAAAATAATGATTCTAAGACTTTGCTAAGAAAAGCTACTTTTCCGAAATTTTTTATCGCTCAAGAGCCTTCAAGTATTGATTTATCTATTTTTGACTTGAAACTGAACAGGTGGGCATTTTTAATGTCGTAAAAAATGTTTATTGGTCTAGATAATTAAATTTCTATTATAAAATCACTGTACTTTAAGACGATAGAAAGTAATTAAAAAATTGGATAAAACTTTATTCAACAATTAGTAACTGTAGTGGGTAACTGTGAAACTTTACTAAGTATTGTTAAAGACGATTTAACGAATCGAGACCGTCGACGTTGGCAATTAACGGGATTAACGTCATGAGTCGAATCTCTGTGAATTCCAGCTGTTATTTATAATTAAGAAATCTTTATTTTTGTTATCCTTATATGATTTCATTGAGTTTCTTTTCCGTTTTTTTTTTCTTCTTGATATGTGAAAACAGAAAAACATTTGTAATCATTATTTCAAGTTACTCATCAAAGTGATTATTTTTTATTTTATATTCCGTGACATTCTGGCGAAACATTTTTCATTTATAATATAATTTACTATGAAACTTTTGCACTTGTTTACAATATTTGAAAGAATAAACGACAATGGCGTTGAAATTGAAATGAAAGTACGATCTTTATTATTTTATTCTTCAGAACTGTCAAGTTGAAATTACATTAAAATTTTTGTGGTATAAAAATATACCAGCTTGCAATCTCAATGTTTACCACGAAGTATTTCTGTAATTATATTGAATCTGAAGTAATTAAATTCATGAATTAATGTTGCTTGTGTCGAAAAAAATCAACACTTATAAATATCATTGTGTAAATTGTAAATATTCTTACACTTGGTAACTTTCATTCTGTTGTAAAAATAAAACAATTCTAACAAATGATTTAGATCAGATATTTTTTTTAAGTATACAAACACGTGGTACAATCATAATTCTTGGAGTCATATTGTGATATGTTACATTTGCAATTTATAATTTAATTACTATCTATTGTGATTTAATTATCGTTGCTTTTGTAAATCTTCTTCTATTATTAATCATAGTTCTATTGAATTACTATTATATTATAAATTTCTCTGATACTTTCTACTGTAACTGAAAATTTTTTTATCAAAGTCATTTAAAAATTTATATGTTTAATCGCTCATTAGTTTATCATTCGTATAACAGTTATTAGTTTAATGGATTAAATTATTACTTAAATATAATTATATACAATTAGATTAGAAATTTAAATAAAATTAAATTAACTTAAACAGATTGAAAATGGAATGTCAATAACGTTGAAATTGATTTCTCCCGACTTCTGGTCTTCAAGAATTCGTTATAATTCGTTATAATTCTACAACTTTTTCTGTTAATTAATTATGAGATTAAACTTAAAAACTTGTTTCATTGTAATTTCTTAATAATGTGACTATAACTTAATTAACAGCTCGAAAAAATTTTAAATAATTAGTACTTAAATAATAAATAAATTAACTTAAGTGATTATTATCTGACATTTATTATTTCAGAAATTGAGAATATTAAAATTTTAATTTGTTCAGTAGCTGACCTAAAATTAAAAATGAAAAAGAATTAAACTGTAATTATAAACACACGACATTATCAAAGCTGTAATAGTTAAACTGTGTGTGTTTATAGAAAATATATGACGTACTTGTCTGATAATTTGGTGTATGATATAAAAGTGTTAAGGAAAATAGTAAGATATATAATTTGCGATGTTCTTGAATGCATCTGGCAAGTACAAGCTAAATGAAAGTTCGCTGACCGAGACGCTGACGACGGCGCGAATACGAAAGGTTTTATGTTTTATGGAGAGGTAGCGTAAAATGAACAGACCGTAACTGTGTCCGTGACCGTGACCGAATTGCGTTTACTCTGACGACTGGCTAGTCACTATACTCGATATATTGTTATCTCTCTATACATATAATACTTCTACATATAAATATTAGTGTCACTTAATAATTCTAACATCACACTTAAATAATAAAAGTTATTATAAAATAAAAAAACGATAAAATAATATATTACAGATAATATGTAAAATTTATATTTAATTTCATAACAGTTCGACGGTTACAATGGCATCATTTATAAATTGACGTAATTATCATTGTAGTGCGATTGTAAACATACATGAAATTTTTTTTTTATTACTATTATTGTTAATATTATTATCAATATTGTTATAATTACTTAGATGTGCGAACTCTACAGCTCAATGGACTTATATGAAGTTGTTGGAACTATATTTTTTCGTTTACTTTTTTTTTTTTTTTTTCCCCATAAAATCAATAAAAAAAAAGTTAGTATTTATCCAAAATATAATAACTATCGATGACAAATGTGAGGCACTGTTCTTATGTCACTGAATTTATTTTATTTAAGATATTATTTTTTATTTTCTCTCTTATACTAATTCTAATTGATGTTAATGACTATACTTTTGCACATTTACTTTATTTTATTCAATTGTTGCACCGAGAATTATCAGTAATCAAGTAGACAATGATTTTATTTATAATATAAAAATGCAATTTCTTTTTATTTTTAATTATAGTGCCTATTGCTTCAAAATATTATACTCAATTTTTTATTCAGTATATGAAATATTTAATAAATTTTAAAGTACATCAGATAATAGCGGCATCCTATCTATATCTCAATACATTTTTTTTTTAATTCTAATTATATTATAGTAAATTAACATGGCATTTATTCTTCATACTATTCGTAAAAATTGTAACAAAAAAAATGAATGAATCAATTGGAAAAATCATTTTGGCAATTCTCTTCGTCAATATTTATATATAATATATATAAATGCAATTATTTAATTTCTTTATTGAAGTTTAAGGCTATAGTGACTTGACGCAATTGCATAATGCAATTGAAAAAAAAAAAAAAAAAAAAAAAAATTAATTATTATTTTTATAAAATCTACTCTTTCCAATCTTTTTTAATATCAAACGACCATTCCCATTTAAGATGTTCATGTTTATCGTCATCTGTGAATAAAGAACTGACGGTGTATGATCCACGAGCCATTACTCCAGCTGGTGCATCTTCCGCTGGTGTTGTATAAGATTGTATTTCAGTTTTAGGTGGATAAGAGCCAACCATATGTGTCATCTTGTCCACTAAAAATAAAAATATAAATAAATTATTTAATTATGATAATTTTTATCTAACGAAGATTCATCTAATACCATATTTGTTTATATACGTAAACTTTGTTACCTGTCACTCCTTTAAAGGATCCAGTTAAGCGTAATTTATTTTTTTACGGTATAAATATTAGTAAGTAGTAATTAAACTATAACTTAACATAATTAAAATTATTTAAATAAATAAATAAATTAGCTTACCAGGTACTCCAAGTCTGTAAGTTTTTTGAATATATTTTAAACCATGAACAATCTCCCGCTGTACAATAAAGTCAATACGAATTCGATAACTGACACCTTCTTTAATCACAAATGTTTGTTTTTTCAATTGAGTTAGATCCTTCGATAAATCCAACTCCATGTCAGCTCTTCCAGCAACACAAAGAGCTAACTTTTTAACGATTACTTTGCGTGGATCAGTTGGATCTACAATTTATTGAACAAAAAAAAATAATAACAATCATTATTATTGTTATAACTATAATTATAGATAATAAAAAAATTACAAAAAAAAAAAAAAACAACATACCAACGACAATTCCGCCAGATTTAGCCTCTCCCAATAACGTCTCTTTATATTTTCGTAGACTCTCGTCATCTTTATCCGCCTCCAAAATTTGTTCTATCGTTTTCTCTGGTGGTGGTTTGTAATTAGACTCGACTTCCAATTCTTCTTCTCTGCGATCATCAGCATGATCTCCCGATGAGTCTGCCATACTTAATCGCTCGATCTCAATATCCTAACATTCATAACAAGAAAAAAAAAAAATAGATATAATTTGTCAATGTCAAACAGACCTCCCGAGGAGTGAAATTTACAGTGAATGAAAAATAATCAACAAAGTCACAAGTTATTTTAAAAAGTTTTAAATAATAAGTCTTAATAAAATAAGTATAAGTAAACGAAAGGCATTGAAATAAAAGAGCGAATCCTGTCATAAGCAAATATGAATCTAATTAATGTAATTGACAACTCAATGACTAAAATAATAATAATAATACTGGATATATTTTTATGAATAAAAGTATTTTACATTAAAAATTGAATGAGCTTATATTAATAAAATATTTGGGATAAATATTATTATTGTGGAATGAAAATAAAAATATTTTTTCAACTTACCAAGATAACACACACGACACTCCTCTGTTGTCACGGTCTCACTCGGCCGCAAATCGTCGTCGGCTCGAACATACGGAAAACCAACAACAACATGGCGGAGTCATCATATCAAGGGCGGATTACTTCCTGTTTTCGTGCTCTTTTAATCTCTCACTATTCATTTCATTAATGAAATATTGCATTTTATTTTATATTTATGGATTCATCATTATTGTTTTAATAAAAAAATTTCATTTTAGCAAAATTATAAATTTTTTAAGAGGGGAGAAAATAATCAATAATTAAATCACCGTGGATAAAAAGTTTTTATTTTACGATAGTGTCTGGAAGTATAATATGTGTTACACATTGCGCGCTCAATTTAAAAACACTTAGTGATGATATACTTAGTTTAATTATTTTTTAATAACTCATGACAATGTTGTAATAGTTTGTCAAGAGCTGCTTGGTTTTTAAAATTATTTTTACATTTTATTATTTTATTTGCCAATAATTCTGGATGTATTTTCGCTAGTGACATCATTGCGTCTAAAATCATTAACAAAATAAATTAATTTAAAGACAAGTAAAATATAAGATGAGTGAAGATATTTTTTGCAGATATTTCGATATTTTATAGATATATTTGTGTGTTTACACTAAAATTCTAAAAACTTTAGACCTCAACAAAAAGTTATAATTCTAATCAAGATTCAATCAGAATCTTGAAAAAATTAAATATATTTATACAACAAAAAAAAACTTATTTTTCCTAAATTTTTTTTTTTTTTTTTTTTTTTTTAAAGCAAGTAATCACGTTATTACAACTCTATATAGAAACAAAAATGTTCTTGAATCAAGTATATAATTTTGAAGAACTTGATAGTCGTGATTTGAGTAGAAAAATTCTTGATTTAAGGAAATTTTTCATGATATTAAAGTTAGCTGTCACTTGACAATTTTTAATTTTCTTTAACAAATAAATTTCTTCCAAAAAATTATTTTTAAAAATTGCATTTGTAGTTTTTAAAAATTTCTAAATTTCAATTTTTTGAATAAGTTTTTTTGGCCATAATTTATTTGTTACGAAAATTCTTAAAATTATCAACTATCTGCTAAGTTAATTTTCATAAATTTTTCTTGATTTAAAGAAATTTTACTTGATTCAAGAATATTTTGTCTTGATTCAAGACAATTACCCTCTTCAAAATTATATTCTTGGTTCGAGAATTTTTTTCTTGAATCAAGTTAATTTATTTTTCTGTGGAATACGTGTATTTACTTTAGTAAAATTCTATAAGTACAATATGCTTAACATTTGAAATTTTTTTTAGATTATGATATTTTCTAATACCAACATTTTTTTGTAAAAAAATGAACTTTTTAACTTTTGCTATGAAAAGATTGTTTTATTTATTTTTTATAATAGTGAAAGCAGCAGACATCTGGCAAATTTTTAATATTACTTAAAAAAAATTAATCTGTACAAAGAAAACATTTAAAAAAATTTGCATTTATATTTTTTCAAAATTAATTTTGAAAATTTTGATGTATTTAATTCTGAAAAATACATAAAAAAATGAACAATTAAAAAAAAAAGTTGATTATCACAATTTTAACAAATTTTCAAAAAAATTTATAAATTTTTTAGAAAATTGTGAAATTCAAATTTTTTTTTTTTAATTATTCGTTTTTTGTATTTACTTTTCAAAAAAAAAATATATCAAAAAAAGATAAAATATAAATTTTATCCAAAAACATGAGATCCAAAATTTTTTCCAACTTTTGAAGGCAAAAAAGCTATCGAAATCTTTTTTTTTTCTTTTACGATATTTTTTATCATAAATGCGCCGTAAAAACAAGCAGAATAGAAAAAAAAATTTTTTAAATGTTAATTTTTCACCTAGATATGGCCAAAAATAGGGTGAACCCCGGTTGTAAATATTTACCAATCTATTTTATAATTTTTTAAATTTTTATTGAGTGATCTTCTTGGTACGAGGAAAAAATAATTCCTCGTTTCTCCCAAAAGTCAATCAAAGTTGAGGTATAAATTTTTAGAATCCAAGTACTTAAACAATACTCAACTCATTCATAAAATATGTAAAATATTCGTAAAATGTACTTCACCACTGAAACCATTTCAAAATGATTTACTCACCAAGCATCATATTTTGAAACTCAACTTCTGGATCATCCAAATGAACAATTGTAGTCGTATATACGTAGTCAACATGACTTTTTCCAAAATCTAAATCATAATCTTTGGATAAAGCTCGCCAAACAAATACAAGAGCTTCCACTGCTCCATATCTTATATCATCACAACCGTCATCTAATCTTTTAACAAGCGCTGGATAAATTTTAATAACATCATTATCTGTGATACAAGATATTTTTAAGCCTATTTTGATAATTAAATACAAAGCTCGTAGAGCATAAAGTCTTGTTTTCTTTGCATTGTCTTCAATGAGAGACATTAAAATAGGTAAAACTTTTTCAAAAATTGGGATAAAATTTTTATCGTTAACTATAAGTTCATTGCAGCCGTTTTCTAAATCATCAAATCGTAATTTCAGTTTATTTTTGTTCTCAGAAATGGAATCATCGAATAGAGCACACAAACAACCAACAGCTGCAGTTCTTACAGCTTCAGAAGCTTTACCAGCTGACCAAATCAATCCTGGCATCAGAATATTGTCGAAAAAATCCGTTATGAACTCCGTTGGATCTTTGATTAATTTCAATGTTTCATTGCGGTGTTGAAAGAAATCCGAGAGTAAAATAAAAAATTTGAGACGCAATTCAGCATCAGCATCCTTAATCATCGTGTCTTTTAAAATTGTTAAAACAACATCCATATTTTCTGCGCTCGCTGGTTTAGCTTCAGTCAAACATAATCTAAATATATAAACTTCTGGGCTATAACCAGTCCAACTTTTTGAAGAATCCTTGATATTTAATAAAATTTCACGTATATTCAATGAAAACAATTCTTCTAAGCTTTCACCCATCGTTACAACTAATTTCTCCATTAGTTGTTTGGCAAAAATTTGTTGAGGTTCTTGATGAGACATCGACCAAACTGTGAAGATTGTTGTGAACAAGTTATTCGCAATAATATTGCAGTCCTAAAAAAAAAAAAAAAAAAAAAAAAAAAAAAAAGATTTTTAATTGTTGGCTCAGATGTAAATAGGAATTACCAACAGAAATTACAAACTTATCGTCACTTCAAATCTTCAAAAAATAAAACATATGAATTTTTATGAACAAAAAAGCAAATTCTTGAAAATTCATTATGTTTGCAACCTCTTACTATTTAAATTATTACAAAAACTATTGTTTCTCTGTATAATTTTATATTTACTTTACATAATATCGTTTAGACTATGTATCTTTATGTATTACGTTATTTTTTTTTCCTTTCATTTCACTGAACATAAAATTATTTCTCTTGAAGTTCTAAATTTACATTATAATACTTACGTGATTTAATAAAACTGTTACATTTTTGTACTTGCCATAAGGCTTATTGCCTTGGTATATAAATTAAATAAATAAATAAATATGATAGAATATTATTTGTGAATAACTTACTTCTTTAGAAACATTAATTACAGCTTCGCAACACCGTAAAATTTGTTGTTGATAATCAGCCTTTTTGCTGCGACAAATATGTGATAACTGAAGAAAACTTCCAATATCATCGAGCTTGTCAAGAAGAGATCTTCGTTCGGTACCACGTAAAATTGCAGCCAAAACTGCTAAATGGCCAGCCGTAATATTCCCATCTTCTAATGTTGGAAGTACTAATTGACAGTAAGTTTCAGGTGGAACGAAATACCCAATATATTCTGCAGCTAAAATTATATTATCTGCTACTCTGATATCTTGATCATTACAGGCCCTAGAAAATTCATTAGTAACATAAAAAATTCACGGATATTGAATTTAAAACTTAAATTGAAAAGTATAAATTACCTGTACATAGCTGGAAGTAATTTTTCAATGTGCTGAGTGATATCTTGCTCAGCATTTAAAGTAAGTACTGCTAACAATTGAGCTGATCTAACACGAATATCAGCCTTCCAGTCTTCAAGTTCTTTAACGATTCCACCAATAAGTTTACCAATATTTTGCTGAACTATTAATCTGCATCCCAAATTCGGCCTTTTGACTAGAATGAAACATTATATCATCTTCTTTTTTGTTATTAGAAAAAAATATAAAATATTTGTGTCAACGCACTGTTAGGTGGATAGTGGTCAAGATCTTCAGCTAAGAAATCCATTTTGTTTTTTATTTTTCATCAGATTCATTTTCCTTTAAAAAAGTGAACCGGCTGCATCCCAAAGATTTTGAGCTTTCAATCGTATTTCCAATATTTCATCATGAAGTCCAGTGACGAGGAGTGGAATTAATTTATACCACCAACTATATCGATCTCGTAAATTTGAAAACCAATAACCGGCAACTTCAATCACAGCTGAAAAAAAAACTAAGTGGAAGCTTATTTGCAATAATAATGTAATTATAAATAAGTATTAAATTTTATATATTTTTTACCAATTCTGACAGCTCCACTTTGATCAAACAACCGTTCAGCTAATGGGGTTGAGACTTGTTCCATAGATTTACTATTGCCGTACTGGATAACATCACCAACAGCCTTAACACTACTTACTCTTACTCGATAATGCTGGTGAGTAAAATTACTCAGTATTGGTTTTACCAGAAGTTCACTTTTGGAATAAAATTGAACGGGAATAGCCTTAGCAAGTTCTGAGATAGCTTCACAAGTTTCTCTTTTACTTTAGGATAATTATCCGTCACAGTTTTTGATAAAATTTGAACAAAATCATCAATATAAACGGACAAATGATCTTTGTAAAAACAAATTATCAAATGAAGAAGAATAATACAATTAAGACGAACCTCTTCAGAAGGTTCAAGAAGTTCTTGAGACCCCAAACGACGAACAAAAATTGGTATAATATACATAATATTTTTTCAATAATTGGTAGTGAAGTAATAAATATTTTTATTATTTCAACAGCTAATTCTCGACAAGATTCAGTGGGATCTGTCAAAACTTTAACTATATGTTTGTTCATTACTTGCCATATTTCTAAAACTTCCTTCTTACTCCATTGATTATCGTCATCAATTAAAATATCATGGAGTTTTTTTAAAACAAAAATCGTCTTTTTTATCATCTGATTGCAAAGATACACAAATTTCACTTAATTGTAAATTTTCTATTCGTGACATGTTTTAAAATTAATTTATATACTTTCTTTATAAATAAAAATTATGTCAATGAGGTTGCTTAGTTACAAAATATTTTGATACCATGGAAACGTTATTTGTTTATTTTACATTGTTTAGCCTATTGAGTATAAGAATGCTTCAAATAATAAAATAGATAAAAGAATTTGTTAATCTGATTTTTGAAAATCATCTATTTTTATTTCACAATTTAATTTCAACTACATTAATGATATATATGTAGCTCAGGTAGTACATTAATTCTAAAATAATTTCTCAACAGAGAAAAATCAGAAAGAATAATTGAGGAGCTGATTTTCAAAAGGGTATCTTTTCATATTTTAAAAGAGCGGTTTTTTTAACTTTTAAATATTAATTACTTGGAAAATTATAAAGATTTCTAAATGAGAATCGAATTGTAGCTTCATAACCGATAGCACTTCATAACTAAATTAAAAAGTTCAATAAAAATATTTATAATTAAAGATAACTAGTTTTTGTCTCGATTAATCAAAAATGAAAAGATACCCCTTGGAAACTCAACTCCTCAATTATATTCGAGAAATATAAAGTTTGATGAAAAAATTAAAACTTAAGATTTTTATATTAAAGATGCTCTAGTCGCGCTACCCTGATAAACCATTAGAAGAGTAACAAAATTCTAAAATTCATAAAAAATTCTTTCTATGTTTTTTACACTGAGAAAAAAATTTCTTAAAAAAAAATTAGCAATGGTCTAATAAGAAATTAATTTGTTGAAAATTTTCAACAATTTTGTTTCGCAGCTAAAGAAATCAAAATTTTTCTGACAGTAACTTTCTTAATGTAAGAAAGTTTTTTAGATTTGGAAAAAGACAATTTTGGAAAAAACGATTTTTCCAAATCAAAAAACCTTTCTTCCAACAAAAAAGTTGCGATGGGAAAAATTTTTATTTTTTCAGCTAACAAATAAAATTTTTGAAAATTTTCAAGAAATCAATTTCTTGTCACAAAAATGCCCATTTTTTTTTTTAATCGTCTAACGGTAAGAACATTTTTTTGAATAAATTTATACTATATTTATAGATAATTATTATATAAATATGGATATTTAGTTACAAGATTTCAATACTATGGAAACTTCATTTATTTTCTATTGTTAGACTATTGATCGTAAGATTTTATAAAAATAATAATCGAATTTGCTTAGCTCTGATTTTTTGCACACAGTTTATTTTTATAATACACAATAATTTCAACTACATTAATGATATACATGCAGAGATATTATGTGAAATATACCACAATTATCCTTACATATTCTTAATAATAATTCTTTTTTTTTTTTTATTTTAATACTTATACATAAACGATACAATTGTGTCAATTATTCAAAAATAAAAATGGAAGAAATCAAAAGATTTCTACATTTTAATACTAGTTGTATTTTTTAAATAAGTTTACAAAGAAGGTTTACATGATATTCAATAAAAAAAAAAAAATATATATATATATATATATATATATATATATATATATATATATATATATATATATATATATATATATCAATATGAAAAAAAAAAAAATAATAAATTTAATAAAAAACTATAATTCCAAATGGACTGATTATTATAAAAAATCGAAAAAGTAAGAAATAGAATATTTAAATATAAATTATTGAAGAAAAAATCTAGTACTAGTTCGTTTTGAAGATTCATTTTTTCCTCTGATTTACAATTGTTCATCGAAAAAATATATAAAAATATCATATAAAAATTGAGGAATATAGATAACCCTGATCTGGTCCCTCACTCGGAACTGTTGTACATGTTTTAGTATATATTTTCATTTTGTGTTATGACTATTACTTTTAAATTTTATATAAAACTTTCATCACTTTATCTCAAATAAAGTTATATTATATTTTTCCACCTTTTGAGGTGGTGAAATCTTATATTGTTAACTTAATATTTTATATTAAATCAAATTATTAATCTTCGGTTGTGACATTCTTAAATAAATAAGACATTGATTCTTTGTTATGAATACGGCGAATCGCTTCTGCGATAAGAATACTTATGTCAACCGTCTTAATTTTAGAACATTGACTCTTCTGGATTTCATGTGGAATAGTATTAGTAACGACAACCTATAAATGAATAACGTTGTAAATTACCAACTTGCATTTCTTTTGAATAAAAATCGAACAATTACCTCATCAATCGGTGACTCGCCGATGAGTCTTGGAGCATCTGAACTGAGTAAACCATGTGTAGCAAGAACATAAATCTTGTTAGCTCCTTGTTCTTTCAGAACCTCAGCAGCAGCAACAAATGATTGAACATCATCTACCATATCATCCTAAAGTACATAAAGTACATAAAGTACATAAAATATATTTAATTAATAACAACAGCCATTATTAAATCAGTTAATAAATCAAATAAAAAAGCAACTTACGACCATGATCGCGATACGACCATTGACATCACCAACAACATTAATCGGTGGCTTTTCTTTTTTGCTGGATGAGATGGTACACCAACACCAACTTCCATAGTTCTCGAGGACAACAAAACAGTCGGTGGTGAATTACGACCATCGTTCATGTCAGACTCTGATTCTCGTTGTTCACCATGAATAACAGCTATTCCAACTCTAAGTCTTTCAGCATAGCTAGTAGCTTTTTTAGCGCTTCCTGGATTTTTAGCAACTATCACAGAGTTACGGTAATCGGGTACCTGTTTGATTAAAATTTTAAAACCAATGTAAAAAAAAAAAGAATCATTTTATGAATGAGAAAATTAAATTAAATTTAGTAAAAGACATACACTTTCTTGAATATACTGCAAGAGGAATGGACTGGCACGCAAGTTATCAACAGGACAATCAAAAATCCTTGAATTTCTTTTTGATGTAAATCCATTGTAATGATGTGAGTCAGACCACTTTTACACATCATTTTGGCCAGTAATTTGGAAACAATGCAGCCGCGTTTACGCATTTTGCATTGCTTTGAATACGGTAAGTAAGGAATGACACCGATGATGTTTTTAGCAGACGAAGTTTTACAAGCATATGCCATGATCAATAATTCCATTATATTATTATTTACATCTTTAGTACCTGTTTGAATAATATAAATGTCCTTTCCACGGACAGAATCGGCAATTTCGACCATGGTCTCACGGTTTGTTTTGTAATACACAAAACACCCGCCATTTTTCACACCCAGTCGACTAAAAAAAAAAAAAAAAAAATTCCATTATTAATGACATTAAAGTCAGCTGTCACTTAATAATTTTTTTATTTTTTTTTAAAAATTGCATTTATAATTTTTTTAAATTTCTAGATGCTTATTTTTTGTTCTCATTTTTTTGCCATAATTTATTTGTTAAAAACATTCTAAAAATTATTAAATATCTGCTAAATTGATTCTCATTCATTATCATCACTAAAAAATATTATTAATAATTAAAAAAAATAAATATTACTTGGCAATTAGTTCTGCAAGTTCGGGATGTGAGTTTCCTGATACGATCACAATGTCTGAAGCAGCTGATTTCTCCATGTTGCTGCAACGAAATGTATGTAAACAGTCAATTAATTTTTTTTTGTTTTTGAAAAACGAAATAAAAAATTATCCCTACATTTAGTTTATTTACGTCTCAACTTCAGTATTATGTTATTCTTACCTTTAATATAATACCCGGTAATCCTCAACACGAAATTTGATATCTATTGATTAAACATTTGTTTTATATTTATCAATGACCTGATTTAAATTATTACAATGGATACATCAAATTTTACAGAAAATACGTATTAGATATCTACGGATTCGCAATGTTATTTTTTTTTTTTTTAATATTAGATTATGTTCGCTTTCTTTGCAAACATCAGCTGGTTTAACAATAGTCTCAACCCCACTAGTAAATATTTACTTACCCTAGATCAGGAATTTTTGATTCAGTAAACTCGCCGGTTAGCAGGAATTCAACATTTTTTATTACAAAATGCAGAAGTTACGAGTTGGCTGTCTACTTCTGTATTTTCAGAATTTTTATTTTTATAATTAATTTTTAAATGAACTATTCATCAAACCTTCAGTACGAATATCAGCAGTAATATATATCAGGGGTTTAAATTTGATATTTTAATTCACTCAATGAAAATATCGGGTCTAGGGTAAAATATTGTATTGGCAAAACTGTGACCGAAGTTAAGGGTGAAAAATAATTTCACTGGTACTAGCGAAAAATAATAAAACTTCACTAGTTAGTTGATTTGACGTTTCTGATTTGATTCATTCGCTTATGTCATGGTATAACAAGACTTAATCAATGAAAAAATTGCGAAAAATCTAAAAGATTATTTTAACAAAAAAAAAAAAAAAAAAAAAAAAAAAAAAAAACAAATGTTTTGCCCGAAAGGTGAATATTCTAATCACCAGTTGGCGTGGCAGTCTAGACGTTCGATAACTATGTATTTAGGATGGTTAGTAGTGTCTGGGTTCACTCTGGTTTTATGCTGGAAAATAGGCACAAAACCACTCTGGAAACACTCTGGAGTGTGGCTATTTGTACTTACCCGTGCTGGCACGGAGCACGGGTAAGTGCAAATAGCCACACTCAACACTCTGGAACCATCATGATTCCATAATGTTTCCAGAATTTTTTCAGACTGATTTCAGAATGATTTGAAAGTCGCAAGGGCGATTTTGAAATGTTCATTTAATGATATTAGTAGGATATTTATGTAAATAAAAAAAATAGTTATCACTGTTATTGTCGTAAAAATATTACTTATAGACTAAAAGGGCATATCAACTTTACAAGTTCAAAATAATTTTTTTTAAATTATTTTGAAATTTACAAAAGTTTTTTATTCTAATATTTTAATAATAGTTAGTTACGATAATGACATTACTTGTGATTTTGAAATGTTCATTTAATAATATTAGTATAATATTTACCCATACGAAGTCACCGATGCTCGGCCAAGACTAAGCTACTTATGCTAGGCCGAGCATCGGTACTCTATCATCGCCCTATGGCTGGTACACCATTGGCCACCGATCGATGCTCTTACTAATTACATACGATCATCAGTCTATCCTTGGCCGATGATGTGATGAATTTACTTCTTGCAGAACTTATAAAAAATTGTATGTAAATTACACAAATTTTATTTTTATTAACGACAAACGATCATCAGACGTTGCTTAGCCGATATGATAAATTTTCTGCTATGCATCTCCTCTAAATATCACATCAGCTGTTTCTTAAATTTTATTTACTGGCATTATTGAATATTTATGGGAGATAACAAACATTCTCAAACGAATAAGTTAGGTGATAAATTTACCGTTTTTATTAGAGAAAATTTTTCAATTAGTTATTCATTAATTACTCATAAAAATTGAGAATATAAAGTACCTATAAAACAAATTATTGGTATACATTGGAATAAAATACTTGTTGATCATTTAAATAGCTAAACTAAATTCTTTCTGTTAACTACGGCATACAGCGCAGTTGGTAATGTTCGAGACTTCCACGCAGACAGACCAGGTTCGATTTCCATCGCATTTTAATTTTAAAATTTTTTTCAAGGAACTTCGATAGGCTCGCCGCTCCTGTGCAACCCGAGGATAAAATTAAAAATCTACATAACAATACGACTAAAAAAAATCAATAATTTTGCGATACTTCAGCCTGATTTAAAAATTATTTTTCCGTTTGAATATGCTCAGCCGATGATCGGTTACTATGCTCGGCCTATGCTTAGTCGCCAGTCTTGGGACGATGTTAACATCCGATACCCAGCCAGCCTTGGCCCAATGAAAAATCCGATTCTCGGCCGATTATCAAGGATCGGATGCCTATTATCGTCCAATGATCGACCGATCCTTATTCTTTGTATGGGCTGTACATATACGTGCATAAATTTTTTGGTCACTGTTGTTTCTAAGCCTTATTTGACTTCTTCGGAGACATTGAGCAATAAATATCAGTGTAATAAATAGATTTTTATGAAATCTACCTAAAAAAAAACGCGGTAAAACCAATAAATTCCCGATTTTTTAAAATCTTCGATTTTCTTAGCGGGAAGTTAAAAAATGAATTAATTATTTCAGGGTTTCAATCTAGACATTTTATAACTTAAAAATCAACCAAATCGTTGATTTTAAATATGTACGCAATAATAAACCAATTTAATTTATAGTGAATCAATATATTTATATTATATGACTTGAAAGTAATTACCGAATTGCATTGATAGTGGAATACAGTGGTAGTCATTGTTAAAACTAGATGAGAAACCACGACAGATGAGTACTAATAATAAAACAATTATCACTTTCAAATTAAATATTTTTTTAAAAGTTCAATGGTTTTTATTTAATAAAAACTAATAATTATCATTATTTTATGTATTAATGATCATTTTCACTAATTGAAAAATAATGGCCTGCTATAATAATACATCCGCGAGTTGGCTTGAGGAAGCCAATTATAATCGCTCATAATTCCGAAATAAACATATATTTGGTAATTATTAAAATTTATACCGTAGCAATGAACATTAGAGAGTTATATAAAATTATTTTCGTAGAGATTGAATAATTGTTTAATTGTTTATTAACAATATTGCAGTTACGTCTATCGTTTTCGCAGTTGTAGTGTCTTATAAAAATTTAAATAAAACTTGCAGTTTGTCAATTATTAAAAGAAATATTTTTTTTAAAGTAATTTTTGAACATTTTGATGTAAGAAAAAATGATTTTTATAAATAAATTAACCAATATATATTGAAAAAATAATAAATTATTACAATGTTCGAACACCGCCCAATAGAATTTATCGACAAGAGTTAGGTAATAAGAAGAGCAATCTTTCTCCACGGTTCGCGTAGAATCCGTGGACGCCGCGTGAGTTTTTTAGCGCCATCATTTTATAACGGCCGTTGTTAGAAGCTTTAATCCGCATCTATCGCTTTATTATCAATAATAATCATCCTTCACGATGACTGATACCGCGCAATCTCCAGTGGAAAAAAAGGTCACCGCTAAAACTGATTCTGTTAAGAAGGCAGTCACGGCTAAAAAACCAGCTGCCAAGTCAACACATCCTAGCACCGCTGACATGGTCAAGGCCGCTATCAAACATCTTGCTGAGCGCCAGGGATCATCGCTCCAAGCTATCAAGAAGTACATCGCTTCAACTTACAAAGTTGATGTTGAGAAACAAGCTCAGTTCATTAAGAAGTTCCTCAAGTCAGCTGTAACCAAGGGAATTTTGGTTCAAACCAAAGGTAAAGGTGCGTCTGGATCCTTCAAGCTTCCAGTCACCAAAGCGGCAGTCAAGCCGAAGCCCAAGGCTGCTTCCACTGAGGAGAAAGCTGTTCCGAAAATAGCTGCCGTAAAGAAACCAGCTGTCAAGAAGACTCCTGGTGGATCGAAAGCTTCAGTGAAGAAGACAACTGCACCCAAAAAAGCTGCTGCTACGAAGTCTGTGTCAGATAAGAAAGCAGCCACTAAAGCTTCAACGAAATCTAAAGCTACTGCTGCACCAAAAGCTAAAAAAGCTGTTAAAGCTCCGACTGCCAAACCCAAGTCGCCGAAGCCCAAGAAAGTTGCTGTTCCTAAAGCGGCGAAAGCTCCTGTCAGAAAAATTGCAGCTAAGAAATAAGACCACTATTTTATTATTTAATCATTAAGAAAAAAAAATAATATAAACGGCCCTTTTCAGGGCCAACCAAATTTTTTAGAACGTAAACTACTATTAATTTTTAATGATGGTTATAATCTGTCGAATTGCTTATCAAAATTTTTGATGGTATATTGAAACTATATTTTTTTTTCAGCCATCAATTATTTTAACTCGGATTTGAGATTTCTAAGTTAGTCTTGAATCAGTCGATTTTAAACTGGTGGTTTAATGCTAAAAAAATATAAATATTTACAATGTTTAAGGCAATATTGCCAGATTTGAAATATTCACGTAAGTGGAAATATTTTCATTAGTACGTACTGTCAGGCTATAGTAAGTTATTGTTTTGACCGCCTACCGCTTGGTAATTAAAATTTAGATAAAAACTGAGTCACAAAAAAACTTGAGAGGTGTCAAGGGACACCCGGATGGAACGAAATTCTGGCTTTCTTTCTATAATTTATTAATAATTAATTTATTAATAAATTATTGATTAATAATTTATTAATGCCAAGGCACAGGCCAAATGGCAATATTGAATACAAAAATATTACATAAGATATTGCAATATAAGTAACAGTAAGTACAAAACTTAGTCTACTGAAAAATTTGAGATATAAAATAATATAAATGATTCAACCAATAACTCTGTTACAATAGCTTCAGATAACCTTTTAACTACAAAGTTCTTCAAAGTCTTTCATAGTCTTTAATAAATCTTTTTTTTTTTTTATTTTTTTATTTAGTTTAGTTAATTAGTTTAGTTTTTTATTTAGTTATCTAAAGTTAATAAATGATCAAAAACTCTATTCTTAAACACTTCTAAGCTACTTGAATTTACTAACTCATCAGGTAGTTCTTCTCTCTCAGGTAGAGAGAAATTAACTTACTTTCATTGTCTAACAGAATCACATCTAGCCATGAATCACAGTCACTTTTATGGAAAGTAGCACCATAAGGTACACAATACAGTGATGACTCCACAATGAAATCCTTCAAGTGATTTGCAATATAACTATCCTCTATCAGGTTGCAATTCAAATCACCAGCTATAATGATATTATTAAAACTTGGAGAGAGTCTTGAAAATATTTCAAAGAATTCGTTGAGAAGTAATCCTTTAGGTCTTCGATAGATACAAGATAGTAAAAGATGCGATCCTGTATTCAAAGTTAGGTCAACAATAAGAAACTCCGGTTGATTTAAGTAGTCAGAAGTTGAGATGTGAAGCACTTTGGTTTTTAAGGATTTATGTACTAGGCATGCAACACCACCTCTCTGAATGTACCGACCAGAATCAGCATGTTTTAGGACTCGATCCCTTCGGATAATGAAATAATCATCAAGTGTAAAAATGCTGTTATCAAGTGGAGGTTTGAGCCAGGTCTCAACAAGTACAATAATGTCAGGTTTTGTATCACTAACTAAAGTTAAAAACTGAGCTAAGTGACCAATAACACTATTTATATTTAAATTGAGTATATTTAATGTTGGAGCTAAGTTATCAGGAGAATTATTTGTTGAATCGTCTAAGCGTTAATCAAGTTTCATAAGATCAGATTCATAATTTATAACAAGTCTTTCAGAGTTCTCATCTTTCTTTGTAAAAATTTGCCCATTTCTCGCCCAAACAAACTTGAATTTAGCAGTTTTAGTCTTCTCCTTAGTTTTGAGTAAAAGTCGATGGGTTTCTGGTAGAAAAAATTCATTAACATAAATAGATCCCTTGAATGCAGCATCGACTTGAGTAGGAAAAACCTTCTTTACCAGAAGATTGCCAGATTGACGCTTCTTGTTGACAACAAAGTTACGAGCTTGAATCGACATCATTGAAATTATATAAGAGTGAGAGGCAGGCCTAGTTTGATCTCGCACTTGCTTGTTTTTGCTCTCAAATTTACGAGCATTTAAGATGCAGTCAGTTAGATTTGGCAAACTCAAATTCGTTAGGACGGCTGTACAAATATCATCTGGTGTTAGGTTATTCGCGAAGAGAGAGAGAGAGAGAGAGTTACGAAATATTTCACTTTTTATGAGATTCCTAAATTGTATCTACTAGGACACTTAAAAAAAATTTAAGTACACAATAACGCACACCAAGTACGTTGGATATTTTAATTTTTAATTTTATATCTTTGTAAAGAAATAAAAGTTTTTTTTCTTAATAGTCTTATGAACGTGGACTTGGCACGATTTTTTTTACAGTGAAACTGTTTTTGTTCGGATTTCAGTTTTTTTTGTAATTATAATAAAAATTGACAATTTTAATTTAACTAGACTTAACACGCTCGCCTTCATTCTTTTAAAAATCCCGCCACTATCTCAGTCGACAAATCAACAACCGAATAGTCACAGAAGTGACGTAAAACGATACGACATTCGGCCATCAACTTCTTAGAAGAGGATAAATTTCGGGTGGCAAACTATCCCCTTTAAGCTATAGTTCATGTAAAAGTTATTCTTGCGCCGCCTGGCGTGTGTAATTGCAAGCTGTCAAATATCTTTTTTTCACTGTAGTTTCCCATCTATTATAGGATTAGCATGCATCGTTATATTATTTAGTCTCTGGCCGTCCGTTTTTTACATAAGAAAAAAGTTAAAATCTAAAAATCTGGGTCGCTATATAGTTTGTGCTGATTATTTTTAATAATTTTAAATAGAAATTATAAAGATAATTGATAATAATCAAGTAATACGCGTAATAAAAAGCATGAACTACTATTAAGAAATATCATATAAAAAAAATCAAATTAAATTTGAAAAAAAAACTTGTAATTTCAAAAAACGATTCTGCTTATGGTATATACACACTCGGTAGTCTGGCTTGAGAACGGAACTTGGCGCCAGATTCTATCGAATCTGTTGATGTTGTTAATTTTAACCATGATTAAAATAGACAACTACATTATATTCAATAAACATGAAAGACGCTCTTCGTGTAAAAAATGTGGTGGTCCTGAAAAGGACCGTTTTGTTTAAATTTTTGATGAGCGAATGTAAAATTAACCACCGAAACCGTAGAGAGTACGTCCTTGACGTTTCAATGCGTATACAACATCCATAGCAGTGACTGTCTTCCTTTTGGCGTGTTCAGTGTAGGTGACAGCATCACGAATGACGTTTTCAAGGAAGACCTTGAGGACACCACGAGTCTCTTCGTAAATCAATCCAGAGATACGCTTGACTCCACCACGACGAGCCAAACGACGGATGGCTGGCTTAGTGATACCTTGGATGTTATCACGAAGAACTTTACGATGACGCTTGGCGCCTCCTTTTCCCAATCCTTTTCCTCCCTTACCGCGACCAGTCATTTTGACTAATTATGACTTGGTACAATATTACCAAGATGAGAACACACTCAAAACTAAATCGCGGAACGGGAGTGGAGATATTTATATCACTTTCTTGGACTTACTCCTTCCGCTGAAGTTTTTGTTGCTCCCACCAGTCACTCAACTTTAAACCAATCAGATTAATTCGTGAGTGAGAAACAACGATCATTATTGTTTCCTGTCGGGGATTATTTTCTCTTTGTTCGCTTTTAACCAATCAAATTGTTAGAATCTTGTATTTCCCCCACTAAGGCCACGAAAAGAGCACCGTCTGGGAGAAAGTTGACAAAACCGCGGCTTCGAAAAAATTTTTTTTCAGTTATTACAATGGCACGAACCAAGCAAACCGCTCGTAAATCAACTGGTGGCAAAGCTCCACGCAAACAGTTAGCTACTAAGGCTGCTCGCAAGAGTGCGCCAGCTACTGGAGGTGTTAAGAAGCCCCATCGTTACCGTCCAGGTACCGTCGCTCTGCGTGAAATTCGTCGATACCAGAAAAGTACCGAGTTGTTGATCCGTAAATTGCCTTTCCAACGTCTCGTCCGTGAAATCGCCCAGGACTTCAAGACTGATCTGCGATTCCAAAGCTCTGCTGTGATGGCCCTTCAGGAAGCCAGTGAGGCTTATCTCGTCGGTCTCTTTGAAGACACTAACCTCTGCGCCATTCACGCCAAGCGAGTCACGATCATGCCTAAGGATATCCAGTTGGCCCGTCGTATTCGAGGAGAACGTGCTTAAGTTATATCATCTTTAACCTTTTTAAAAACAAACCAAACGGCCCTTTTTAGGGCCACAAATTTCTTCATACGAAGAAAATCACAAGCGTATTAAATCTAATTGACCTTTTGAAATTCCTAGAAATATTTAGTACCTTTATATAATTAATATAATTCATCATTGCAATCAAACAATTTTCATGAACATGTAATAAACAATACTATCAATTCAAATAATATATAAATTCACAATTAGTATCAAATAACATGATGTGACTACAAATAAAACGATCATGTTTAAGTAAATTACGAATGATCATATGTACGTGAACTTGCTTTTTTTTTGTTTTTTAATTTAAGTATTTATTCATTTATTGACTTAATTTTTATCTACATTCTTTTTTAATCGATACTTTTTGCACATACAATATAGTTTACAATTCCAATACGGTGTCTATTTGTCTAACTTGTATTAAATATAATTTACAGTATTGACATCCCTTATTATAAAAAAGAATTTAAAATGATTTGATTTTTAATCATTTTGAATACTTTTTAATCCTTCAAATCCGTTTTAATACTATCTCTTACGGTCATTTAATATATGAGATCATTTTAATTATTTTTTTTTAAATAAGGGATAGTTTAAGAACAGTATGATTTGGTTTATTGATTTTACAGGAAAAGTTTACAAAAAACCTACACATAATTTAGTTAACAATTTCTTTTTTTCAAGCGTAGATATTGTAGAGTAATACAATAATAATAATAAATTAAATTTAGAAGTTTATAATTTTAATGTAAGATTAAACTAACTTAGGTCATAACAATATCTAATTAGGTTTTTATTGAAAAAAAAAAAAAAAAAAAAAAAAAAAATATTCTTGCTGAGAAATATACAACGAAATATCGAAACATGAAATGATGGCAAACAATCGAAACTAGATATAATATAGTAGAGCTAAAGCAAAGATTTGGAGATAACCACATTTAATTACATTTGAATTAAAATTGTAACAATTTATAAATATTAAAAAAAAAAAACAAAGACTATCAATGTAAATGTTTAAAATCTGAAAAAAATGTACTTGTTGAAGCTTAGAGGTAACATGACATTAAGGGCCAGTTTTTTAATCCGAGATAAAATTTTATCAGGGATAACATTATCATTGCCAATATATATATATATATATACATAAATATATACATAATTGGCGTAGGATAAAATTTTATCTCGGATTAAAAAACTAGCCCTAAATGATTTAACATAAATATTGAGATTTATTATAATTTTTTTTCTTTTGCAAAATTGTTTCCATCATAATTCATAATCATACTTTTACGTTATTATTTATGAGTACTTAACCTAAACATATTGGATCTGTACTTGCTATTCAGTAATTGAAAAAATATTTGTATTTATATTTGAAAAAATAAGAATGGAATTTGTTGATTGGTTTTTATATTATAACCGGGTCTCTAAATATGCAAAATATAATTGTTGTATTATTTAAGTTCGATTAAATATATGGAAATTTAAATTCATGTAACATCTATGCAACATATAAATTTTAGGTTAATCATCGTAACATATACATTTCCTCGCAACGATTAAAATTACGTACATCAAACTTTACAACATAAATTTAATGTGTAATTCTTCCTTTGATAATGTATACATTTCTTTTTCAAAAATGATTTTACATTCTTTGCATGAATAATAATAAGGAAAATATACTTGTTACTTAATTATCGAGCGATGTTGAAAAAATTTTTTAGTTAATTGCTTACTAAATTCACCACTGAAAAAATAAATTATCTAATCAAAAATATTTAAGGTTTGTAATGAATAATTAAATCACAAAATTATCACTTGAAAATCATTTGTCATTTAAGATTCAATAAAATTTTAATAAGATTGATATTACCCATTTTCACCAACAAATATATTTATCATGATAAAATTACATCAACAACGTATAAGTTTAAAAAGATGAATTCAAATATTAATTTGTTGATAAAATTAATTTATATGATAATTTATTATAATAACATCGATGTTTAATTAAAATGCTTGTAACTTATAAGTTACTGAAAGTACCAATAAAATTATTCAGTAGCTCAGTGAGTCATTTTCTCAAAAATTAAAAAATTAAGAAAAAATAAGTTATTAAAAAATGAATATTGCAATAATTCTATATAATTTCTATTATTATTGTAAGTATATATCTTTATATATGTATATTCATGTTATATATTTTTTAGACATTTTTTACCCAGAAAACTGTATCGAAACATTAAATAAATGAACATACAAACTAGATACTAAGAAACACAAATTAAACTGCGTTAATTGTTTAAACAAATAGGAACAGATAAAGTAAAATTGTAACAACTCATGTAAAAACAAAAGATAAATAAACAGATTTTTAAATTCATTATATTTTTTAAAGGTTATGTATCACATACATGGTGAATGAAATGTTAATAATTGTCAATTGGAGTGAATATGGATAAACATTTTCCTTTTAATCATTTATTTTTACTTTTCTTTCAAGATCGTTATAATTAATTTATACTAGTCATATTTGATGATTTCTTTATGGAATTTAATTTACGAATATTACAGAGGATTTGTATGTATAATTTACTCGAAAAAAATATGTCAAGTACTATCACAATAATTATGCTCGCATATTTAAAATGATCGAATTGTGCAGAAAAACAATGAAAAAAACTGAAGAACAATATCAGTATATTGATGGGATTATTTATTGAATTTGATTTATTGTTGTATTTTTATGCATTTAAATATTATCTTTATTGATATTTTAATTGTTTACAATGGTTTTATAATGTTAAGGTTTATATATTGTGTATACGAGTATTCCCATTGCAAAGTGTAATTTATGTTATAAATTAATAGATTTTAAATGTTATTTGGGTATTGACATTTTTAATGGTTTATGTAATTGATTTTGAGTAAATTATTGAATTAAAATAGTTTAGCTACTTATAACAGTAAATAGCATTATTTAAAAATTAATGTATTATACGTTATGTCATATTATAAATAGTTGATTATTTATGTTAATTTTCTATAACGGAAATTAATTTTATAAATTAAACTTGTGTTGTAAATTTTTATCTGAAATTTAATAGATTGATATTTCATAAATTTGAATATTTTTTACGTATTGAAAAATTTGGTGGCCCTAAAAAGGGCCGTTTTGTTTTATTGGATGGAGATAGTTATAAATTTATGAGCTGCTTTTTTCGGTTTTTTTGGGCAAAAGGACAGCCTGGATGTTAGGTAAGACACCTCCTTGAGCAATGGTGACTCCAGAGAGAAGTTTGTTCAATTCCTCGTCGTTACGGATGGCCAATTGGAGATGACGCGGGATGATCCTGGTCTTTTTGTTGTCACGAGCGGCGTTACCAGCCAACTCCAGAACTTCAGCCGCCAAGTATTCCATGACGGCGGCAAAGTAAACTGGAGCACCAGCACCGACACGTTCAGCGTAATTTCCCTTACGCAACATACGATGAATACGTCCCACCGGGAATTGGAGACCAGCACGACTAGAACGAGTCTTTGACTTTCCCTTTACTTTGCCTCCTTTACCGCGACCAGACATGATTATTAAATTGGAAGTAAAACTGAACGACACAAAGATATCAGAGTGAACTCTGGAGAGATTTGATAAAAAATTTTATGTAGCAATGCTTATAAAGGTTTTCGATGGGAGCATACGTGAAAGTGAGCGGCCTGGAAAAAAGTGGGGAGCGATCGCAATAATCTCATTGGCTCGCTGACGCGGACGAATTAGATCGCGGATAATCTCCCCCCCCTTTGCCGCGATTGCGTTCCACACATTCTCAATTCCCTTTCTTTCTGTCTTATAAACAAAATCAAATCAGCGCACCTCACAATCAACCCTCTATCTGAATAAGCTTGATGCTGTTATCTAAGTATAATCTTCTTAATCTCTGATTAGCTGTTATCATCATGCCGCCAAAAGCCAGTGGAAAAGCCGTGAAAAAATCTGGCAAAGCCCAGAAAAACATCACCAAGTCCGACAAGAAAAACCGCAAGAAGAAGAGGAAGGAAAGTTACGCTATTTACATCTACAAGGTATTGAAGCAAGTTCATCCTGATACTGGTGTCTCCTCTAAGGCCATGAGCATTATGAACAGCTTCGTCAACGATATCTTTGAACGTATCGCTGCTGAAGCCTCAAGACTTGCTCATTACAACAAGCGGTCAACCATCACCTCCCGGGAAATTCAAACAGCGGTTCGTCTTTTATTGCCCGGTGAATTGGCCAAGCACGCCGTCAGTGAAGGAACCAAAGCCGTCACCAAGTACACCAGCTCTAAATAGATTTCTGAACTTCGATCAAATTAAACTCATCCCAACGGCCCTTTTCAGGGCCACCAAATTTTTCAACACGTTTGAAATAATCAAATTTATTAATATGTATAGTTCTAATCCATTTCATTATAAATTAGATATTCCTTTGATATATAATCGTATGTTACGACAGATATAACCACTCACACAAAAATCGACGTTAAAGTTTTGTAATGTAACGAAATATTAGTCCCTGGATTTGATGCTCTATTATTTTCAGACAACCAAGTTATGTATAAAAAAAATCCCCTCAAAGTTAATCTATTTGAACAACATTCTATGACACATTCATTTTCCTTTTCTTTAACTAATTCGTGATAATAATTAAACAAACTATTTAAATTAAATTTGCAAAAATCATAATTAATATTTAAAAATTAATAATTAATAATTTTAACCAGTTTTAAAAATATCTATGTCAAATTATATCAATTATAAAAATATATCAATTTTTAATTAACAATGTATCATTAAGTCCTTTTTTTTGTTAAAATAATTTTTAAGTATTTAAAATTTTTTCATTTTTAAATTTACAATAATCATAATTCAATTCAATTCATAAAAGTATGCAATTTTTTATCAATGTTTCTTTATTACGTTGCCACGTAAGACTATCGTCTAGTGTGGCCAGATCGCGCGATTTTTTTACCCCCTCTTTAACGTCATTTACATGAGTGCTAGGCGCGCTCGGCGCTATAGAGGGGGTTAAAAAATCGCGCGATCTGGCCACACGCTAGTATCGTCCCTAAATAGACTTTACAGACAACCAATTTTTTTCTCTTGTTAGTAGTTAATAAATAAATTGAGACAGCTAAAATATCTTTGGAAGAAAGCACTGTACTTTCTACATTTGCAATTACTACAAAATTAACTACAGTAATGAATTGAGGAGTGAGTTTAAATTCAACTACAGTTTTTAAGTAGATATCATTCAAGTCAACTTTCAAGAAAATTTTCTTAGACCAAGAATAATTTTTTAGCTCAAGAATTTATTCTCTTGACTAAAGAAAATCATTTTCTTCAAAATAATATTCTTGGTTCTTGAGTCAAGTCAATTTTTTTATCAGTGTAAAGATTATTGACAAATTGATAAATTTTCTAACAAATTATATATCTTTGCAGTATTATTTTTGATTGTCGAAACTTTAAAATGTTTTATGCCACAATTATTTTTAGTTTTATGAAGTGAATCGCTAAAAAATGATGCTTCGTCGTATTTTTCTAAATAAATTTAAATCTAACCCATTGTACTCAAGTAAGTATTATTTTCAAATTAGCGACTTTTTAAAAATTACCAAAAAGTGTATAAATAAATCCTATTGAAACAAGTCGATATCTTAGAGTAAAGATATTAGTCCATTTTAATTATTAATTAAAATATTCTATTGCTTATTTTTTAAATTTCACCTTGTCTCCATACAAAATTCAGATAATAGAATATCTACTCAGCGCCGTATGATCCTTTTGCTAGCTTAGATACTTTTTTTACCCATGTATGTTCTCTTACTGACTAGGCTATCAATATAATCAATATTCGCATAAAAAAAAGAAACTAAGAACAATTTCGCAATCAAACTTGTACTTAGCAAACTATTATTGAATTTAGATAGTTTTTTAAGTCAGGAAGTTCTGGTAAAAAAAATAAGATATTATACCTCTGGTGTTTACTTTCAGAACATAATATGGCGGGAAAATTAAAAAATAGATCAGATAATTAATGAAACTTAAAAAAAATTTTTTTATAACTGTAACTAACATGCAATTGGCATACACTTAATAAAATGATTTAGAAAAGGATTTCTAAAACTTTAATTTAATGAATTTTTCATAAAAATCTAACTTTGAATAGCTTTTACATTTATTTTATAAAAATTTAAACATATATGTATTTTGAGAATTTGGAAACTTTAAAAACTTTATTCATATTAATTCACTCGCAAATATATGTTGCAATATGTAATGACAACATTCTACATACCAAACAGTTTTCAAATGTCTGATTGATTTTTTAGAATCGTATTTTTAAGATAAATCTAATATATGAAAACTAGTGTTACATATATCTTAGAAATACTTTTAGAATCAAAGTAATTTGAAAAAAAAAAGTGAGATCAATCATTTTAAATAATTCAAAGAAAAGTTACTAATAGAAGTTTTCACAAGATGGTAAGACAGAAACTTGACGTTTTCTCTGAACTGAGATTCGAGCATCGCAACTGCTATCGACGTCCTGGCATCACAAATCGCGAGGATACGCCAGTTGGGGTGTGACTCCCCTATGCTCAAGATGTGTTACTCATCAAAAATATTCATACTGTTCATATTTCTTAAAATTTTTTATGTAGGTGAGTGAAAAAAAAATTCTCGTAAAAAATACAAATTGTTTTAATTTATGAAATCGTTCTTCAATAATTGTGTAAGTATAATAATGTGTAAAATTTATTTTAGTTTTATGCTCAGAAGATGAAGAACGATTAGTGCGTGATTTGTTTAGAGGATATAACAAGCTCATTCGACCGGTCCAAAATATGACGGAAAAAGTTCATGTTGAATTCGGACTTGCGTTCGTACAACTTATTAATGTGGTAAAGTAAAATTTATTTTATAATATTGTTCCATGTGAAATTTTATAGTTTATATTTTTTTAATTTTTGCATCCTGTGATTTCGTCCAATCCAACAAATTATTTTATTAATTAAGTCACGACTGATTCTGAACTAATCAACTAATTTTGCTTCTATTTCAATTTTCTCGAGATTAATTTTCAAAAAATAAAACGATCAAATTTGATTGACATTTATTGAGAACTACAGACATTATTATGATTACAAGCCTCATTATATCCTACAAGCTATACAAAAATTTTTGGAAAATTGCAGCACAAGAATAATAACAATATTTAAGTTTATAAAAAAGTCTATTCACAAAAACTATCAAGAAATACTCAACTTGAAGATTTGATCCTTATGGTGGAGTAAAGGTGTAAATGTTTCGTGTGTTCAGACACTAATGTTTGCCCTCATTCCACATTGTTATAGTTTATCTTAATTACTGGTTTTAACAGCGTAATGTAATGTACCATCTGCAGCTTCAATGCCTGTTAAGTCATTCGAAATAAGACGATTTAACTTATGTTCTCATGTATTAAGCTTTCTGTAGAGTTAGTTTTATCAACGGAACATTATCCTGATAAAAAATTATGTTCTCAGACATAAAATTTCCACTTTATTTACGAATCGATATTACAACGATTAAGAAACTTAAAATCACTTTAAAAGCGTTATTGTATGATATCTCTCTTATTTTTAATATTTGGAACAATGATATATCTTCTCTAAAGATATCACTGCAGATTTTAGTTGATTAAAAATATGTCAATTAAATTAGTATAAAAAAATAAAGCGTAGTTGACAATGTTCCATAAAATAATAACTTAACCAGCTCAATTTTCATTTCCCATGAATTGTTGATGGTTATTATTATTATTATTAGATTGTTTTTTTTTAAATCTAATTCCTAATATTAATTTTAGGCAATTTTGTTTTATTGACTAAAAGGCTATTGAATTTTTAAAAGTAACTGAACTTAATGACTAATCGCTAATTTCGAATTACTATGCAGTGCAAAGAGAACTTCTATTTTTCGTAAAAAACAATTAAATAAAATCTAAAGAATCTAAAATAATTTTTCTAATATTTCTAAGATTGCATTAATAAGAGATATTCCTTCAATAACATTTGGTAAATTTAAAAATTAATCGTAATATTTTTATTTATTATTATTTTACAGTAAGCAATAATTAAACGATGTTAAAAAAATTTTTTTATCGTTCATTTTTATTAAACAAGCATTAATAAGCCTAATTATGGTATGAATTTTTAAAATAATGGTTTCAGCGTAATTGCTTATTCTTATTATCATACAATTACGGCTGATGTAAAGATTTTTTATTAAGAGCATATATGTAAGTAGCTTTAATTAACTTAATTTCATCATAGTTTGCAGAGTTATAAAAATGCGAGATAAAGACTTGTTTAAAACTTTTTTATGCAATGTCTGTCTCTGTTACTGTTAACCATTAAAATTTTAATTGTAAATTCACACTAAAATTTCTAAATATAACAATAAGAATTTCAGTTCTAAATAAAGTAAAAAATGAAATTAAAGCTCATATTTGAGAGCATACGAAAAATATTTAACGAAACTCAACTATTTAAAAATTATTTCAAAAATTTGTTATTTTTTATCAACTTTCTCTCAAAAAACTTATTTAAAAAAATTTTAAGAAACTTAAAAAACAATTTTATATCACGATTAATGAAAATTTTTGATTCAGAATATGTGTGTGCATTTTCAAAATAATCTGTTGAAAATATGCGTTAAGTTAAGTACGTAAAAGTTTACTCGAAAAAAAATTTTTTTTTTTTAATTTAAGAAGACCTAATATGACCATTTTGAAAATTTGCTGAGATCTAATGAATTGAACTCAAATTACGTTAATCTAATTTGATTTATTTAGGTAAATTTCAATTCTAATTAAAATAGATCCACTCGGATCTTCATTGATCTACTAAGATTTATTTACATTTCATTCGAAATTACTTAGACAAAATTGATTTTGTGTAATTTAACTTTAATCTCAATTGATTTAATTTTTTATCTCCGTAGATATGAAACATATATTCCGAATATATTTGGTTTGAAAGATACTACAAGTATCTCTTGAATCAATTCGGCAACTTGATTCAGAAGTGGAAACATTTTTTAAAACTCTCATTATGAAAGCAAACATAATTTTAAGAATTTTGCTAATTTTAATAGTTAATTTTTCTGACCAAAAACTAGTAAAATTATAGTTTTAAAATAAAATTCTGAATTTTTATAAAATACAAGTCTAAATGTCACTTTTTACACTTATACCAGGAATTGTGAAAATTCTATTTTGAATCTTTAATTTTTCCAGTTTTTATCTCGAGAGATCTAATTATCATAATTTGCTCTACAAACTGTAATTATTCAAGAGTTTTTTTTTTCTGTGAACTATAATAATAATCTCTTTATTTGATATCGATTTTACTGATAATATTTGATACTATTAAAATTTATTACTAATTAGAATATTTTGATATATCCAATCATAACAGAATAGTACGCATTCGATTGCGCCGGTTGATTACAAAATCAATATCCACGACTGTTTTGTAGATTCTATCCAAAATATGAAAGAAAAACGTTCTAGTATTTTAGTTTATTAATATTTATGTGGTTTAACTCAATACAATTAGTTTTATGGTACTTTACCTCCTGAAACTTTGACAAATAGCATGTATAACTGAATAATTCATTATCTTTCATCGGAAACAATAGTTTGCTGTTGTGTCGCAGCTTCTTGTTACAGTCTGCATTGTTTATAAAACGAAAGTTTTAATTGCGTATTTAATTAAATTTTTAAGTAACCATTATTATCATTGTTAATTTTAGAATGAAAAAAGTCAAATAATGAAATCGAATGTATGGTTGAGATTAACATGGAATGATTATCAACTCCAATGGGATGAGGCTGATTATGGAGGCATTAATGTACTAAGACTACCTCCTGATAAAGTTTGGAAACCCGATATCGTACTATTCAACAAGTGAGAGTTTGTCTTGATAACTAATCGTTTTAAGTGTATAAAAAATTTTCAATTATTGACAACAACATAACTGGAACAACTTTGTATAACTAAATAATCGTAAAATGATGCATCAATGTTTTTCAAAATTTTTTTTGAACAATCACAAATTTATTTTTCTTGAAAGTCATTAAAAATAAAATCATTTTTTTTAAATATCAATTTTTATGAAAAAATTAAGAAATTTACATTGAAAACTTTTCTTTTTTTCAATTTTTTGTTTTTATACGTAAATTATAAAAAAGAAACTAGAAATCGTTGGAGACACTTGATTAATGATTTTCGGTTGACACAAAATTTTTCTTAACATTATTAGCTTTAAAACTAATTAAAAAATCTGTATTTAAATATTTTAATGATTAGTATCATAAATGAGCTGTAAAAATGATAAAATATTGTGAAAATATATACTTTTCGATGTCTTATTACATAAAAAAAAGTTGGACTCTACTTTTTAAACAGTTATCAAAATTATTTTAGAAGTAAAACTTCTTGGTTGACGGAAGTAAATATATTTTCGAGTAATATGAAAAATTCAATAAAAAATTAAATTTTACCATAGCAATAGTTATTATAGCAAAGTAATATATTTAATCGGGAAAAAAATTGTACACAGAAAAAAATTGATTTGAATCAAATGAAAAATTCTTGAACCAAGAAAATAATTTTTAAAAGTTTAATTTTCTTGAATCGAGACGAAAAATTCTTGAATGAAGTAAAATTTACTGAAACCAAGAAAAATCTCTTAGTTTAAGAATTTTTCTACTTAAATTAAGAAAATGAACTTCTTCCGAACTGCTTCAAAATTATTTACTTGATTCAAATAAATTTTTTTTCTGTGTAGAAACAATTACAGTGATAGCATTATAATTCAGGACCAGACTTTCAATAAGGTCACTTTGAAAATTTAATATTTTAAAATTTACGGTATCGTTATACATAACATATATTACACTGTAAAAATTCGGATATTTACTACTTTTATAAGCATTTTTACGATGCAATGTTTTTTCAATGTAATTTTTCCTACAATTTTTTTCCGTGTATATTTTGACAGATAAAACAAAATATTCATAATTTTTCTCTGTCTACAAATTACAAACAGGAAGTTTCTCTTTTATCGCCCGTGGCCTACATAAGCGCAAACTTTTTCATCACATGAATAATTAATCATGCGATTCAAATTATTTTCTTTAGATAGTAAATGCAAATTAAAAATTATATTCTACATACATTCAATTGATCATTAAATTCGGTTATTCTGTTGTCAAATATCTAATTATGGTATCTAAATATAAATTTTAAAAATCAATACAATTCTAATAATTATTCAAATTTTTGCAGCGCTGATGGTAATTATGAAGTTCGTTACAAAAGTAACGTATTAATTTATCCAACTGGAGAAGTGTTATGGGTACCACCAGCTATTTATCAAAGTTCTTGTACGATTGACGTAACATACTTCCCCTTCGATCAACAAACATGTGTTATGAAGTTCGGCTCTTGGACATTTAACGGAGATCAAGTTTCATTAGCACTTTACAATAACAAAAATTTTGTTGATTTATCGGATTATTGGAAAAGTGGTACATGGGATATTATAAATGTACCAGCGTATTTAAATGTTTACAAAGGAGATTTTCCAACAGAGACTGATATTACATTTTACATAATAATCCGTCGAAAAACATTGTTTTACACAGTTAATTTAATTTTACCAACAGTATTAATTTCATTTCTTTGTGTATTAGTATTTTATTTACCAGCTGAAGCTGGTGAAAAAGTTACCTTAGGTATTAGTATTTTACTGTCACTAGTTGTATTTCTCCTGTTAGTAAGCAAAATTTTACCACCAACTTCTCTTGTACTGCCACTAATTGCCAAATATTTATTGTTTACATTTATTATGAATACCGTTAGTATTCTTGTTACAGTAGTTATTATAAATTGGAACTTTCGAGGTCCTAGAACCCACAGAATGCCATCACTAATACGTAAGATTTTTTTGAAATATTTACCAGCAATATTGTTAATGCGACGACCAAAAAAAACACGATTAAGATGGATGATGGAGAGCCCAAATGTAACACTGCCAGCATCTATTTACACTGGAAGTCCAACAGAATACTTTCCGGGACCAATACCTAAATCTAAGGTAGAAATGATGGAATTGTCTGATCTCCATCATCCAAATTGCAAAATAAATCATAAGCCACATTATACAACGAGTACTTCAGGCATGACTGAAGGTGCTAACGAAGCTTCCGGAGATCGAAGAGGTTCTGAAAGTTCTAATTCGGTTCTACTTAGTCCAGAGGTAGCTAAAGCCACTGAAGCTGTTGATTTCATTGCTGAACATTTAAGAAATGAGGATCTTTACATACAAGTTAGTAACTTTACTTATTTTTTAATTACGAAAAATTTTCAGCAACTGCTGGGTATCGAATCCACGCTTAGCTGGTCATTTAGTTCAAATAGCAAGGGCTCTTACCACCCGACCTCAAAAACCAGCTAATTAATGAATTTATCTTGAAATTTATAATTGTTATGATAATTTTTACAGACACGAGAGGACTGGAAATATGTTGCAATGGTGATTGATCGCCTTCAGCTCTACCTATTCTTCATCGTAACAACAGTCGGAACAGTCGGCATTCTAATGGATGCTCCTCATATTTTTGAATACGTTGATCAAGATCGAATCATCGAAATGTATCACGGAAAGTAGTGATACAATACTATTTATATATTAACATTTAGTTAACTATTTCATACGAATATTTTTATCGCCATAAATAATTAATACGTTTTTCAAGTAATTTTTAATTAATAATAACGAAAATAGTATATCTAAGAATTTTATAGAACTAAAAAATCTTATACAAATAATAATCGAATAACCAATTATTACATAATGATACTTATATTTTTTTTTATTCTTCATTAATTATAATATAGGAATAAATAATTGATAATCTCATTACACTCAAAGGAATTTGTAAATATTGTTATTTATTATTTATTTATAAATATTTCAAATCGGAAGCAACTTTTATTTAATTACTGTAATTAATTATTATCAAGCAATATATAGTAAGTCTTTCGTGTATTAATATCTCAAAATGTAAAAACTTATAGTACAAATTTTACGACTGTAATTTTGCTATTTGCTACCTCATTTTTAAATAAGTAGTGTAAATAATTTAATTGATTTATCAATGCTGATTTTTTTATTTCTGTTAATTTATTTTTGAGTAATATCAAAAAATCTTATTTCGTATGTATATTTACTCAATTAAAATTGTGATAATTTTGTTAATATACATATTTTATGCGACATAGTTTTTATATCTGCGTTAATATGTAATTAATTTTTCATAGCCTGAAAAATGTTGTTTTTTATTGAATATTTTGCAATGAATAGGGTAGAATATAAGTATTTGTAATTGTTTTTATTAGTTAAACAAATTTTTGATACTTAGCATTTACCTCATCTATTATAATAATAGTAATAATTATAATAATTAAATTTGCATGTCAAATAATAATGATACTTATTCTTAATTGTAAAATTAGAGTGCTCATAAAATGTATCATACCTAAATGCGCTGATAAACTTGAGCGAAAAAAAAAATTAATTTATGATCTATTAATATCGATAAGTAATTATCTGCATCAGTGGCATAATTTTTGTAAAATTTGCGAAAATAATTATTATAAAATTGCTGATATCATGTAAACATGTTTTATAACTTTAATTACAATTATACGTATTATATTCGCAGCTTAATTTTAATATACATCATAGACCTTAAATTATATTATTATTATAATAAATACATACTTATCGTCGATCCTATAGCGAACAAATTATCGTTAAATTAATTCTAATATTTTTTTTTTTTTTTTAATTATCATCTCAATAAATTAATGTCTTCGACAACTGATGTTCTAAACTTCATTCAAATGTATTGAAATTATTTTACAATATTGTATTAGTAAACGTTATCAGAATAATACACATAATTGTTTCTCCTCTTGCAATTAATTGTATTTGTTATAAATTATAAATTATATCTTATAATCATTTAAATCGTGTTTACTTTTTCTTATTATTATTTAAGTTATCCATATTTTTCATCAGAAAAAAACAAGTACTTAACCGTTCCTGAATAATACTTATTGATCATTTTTATTTGCTTTTATATTTATTTATTGAAATGTTCATCTTCAATATACCTCCGAATAAAAGCATTTTACATAAATGTATATTTAATAATTTCAACGAACTCACAATTTGATAAAAGGAATATATACTTTTTATTTGTATAATTATTGTAGTGAATTTTTTTCATAGTTTTCAATATGTACATAAGTTTAAAACACCTTCACTAAATTTTTTAAAAATGAATGACGTTAAAAGAATTTTGATTATAAATCAGATCGAATTTAATAACTTCCTACTTTTGAAAATTAATTAATAATATTTATAAGATCAATAATATTAATAATGATTAATAATATCCTATGTCCACTTTCCTATGAACTTATTTAATATTTAATTAATAATTTTCCAAGCGAGAAGTTGAAAATATTTTTTCAAGTCAAAAACTAAAAATGAAAACGAAAAAACGCCACTCTGAAAATTTCACAGAATTTAAGATCAAAATTTCATCTAAAAAAAAAATATCAATCATCGAGAAATTTTCGGTTTGTTTTTATTAATAAAAAAAAAATCGTTGAAATTGGATTTGTATATAATTTTATTCAAAAAATACATCTAAAAATAAAAATTTTGAAGAAAACAAAAAGTCCCAATATTTGAAAATAAAAGAGGCTTTTTTTCTAAAAATAGGTAATTTATTTTAGTTAGATAAAAAATTTGAAAAAATTCTGAAAAACACCTTTAGTAAGGTATAAAACATAAAAAATTTCAGCGAAATCGAAAGGGGTCGATCTCACGTGAATGGCCTATATACTTTTTTTCGTTTAAAAAAATTATTCTTTAGATCTTTTTAGCTATTAATTATTAACAGATTTAAAACTTTTTATATATTAATATTCAAGAAAACTTACAATTAGTCTGAATATACTAAAATTTTATTAATTTTTCTAATTATTTTATAAATTATCTAATAAAAATAATTTTTAATAGATTGTAAATTTAACAATGCATATTTCAAAAATTCGAAAATTAGAGTGTAATTTTTGTGTTTTTACTTTTAAGGATTTAAATTAGTTATATTTACTTAGACACTGTGCAGCAGTAAAAACTAATTTTTACAATTTTTTCATCACATTAATTTGAGTTAATCTGTATCTTATTAAATAAATAAAGCTTTGAAGTATTTAAATTATTTAATTGAAACCCGCAAATTTTTCATTTCTACTACTTTTATTCTTACAAGAGAACAGATTACTTATTTGATTTTTTCGGCTTTAAAATATAAAAAAATAAAATTTTTTAAAAAGTTACATTAAATAATAAATTTGTAAAAATATCATCTATACGAAAACTAAAAACATGATTATCTACTTTACAAAAATTGATAATTTTTATAATAGTAGTCATAGATAAATTTCAGTGCACGGAAAAAGTAAACTGTAATGTTCACTCGGATTCCGGTTAGTTTTTATAGTTTCAAACAGTAAAGCGGACATCGGGGTGGCAAAAATGTAAATATTACAGAACTTAATGTAGAAAGTATAAAAGCCACAATTTATAATTTAATATCCAAAATAAGTAATTAGTAGTTGTCACTATAGTAAATAACGACTCTTTTATCTTTAAAAATTACAGTTTCAAACAGTAAAAATTGCCATTTCAATATATAGTCTATATTATGAAGAGAAGGGGAACTTAGATGAAAGAGAAGGGGGTCTCACTCTGGGAGAATTTAATATTTCAAACAGTAAAAATTATACTTTTAAAATATACATTTTACCAGTCTAAGCAAGTCAATAATTACAGTTTGATTTTTAGCGTTGCGTTTAAAATTTACCATTTTACTTTGTAAATATTGACGTTGCTTGTATTAGAAATTTACTAACTTTATTCTATACTTTTTACATATCATAATATCATTTTTTATCATAACATCATTTTTTAGGTACGAAATGATAAATATTAAAGTCTGAATTCTTAATTATTATACTTTAACATTTTAGACATTTACATGGCGAATATTACTGTTTGAAATAGTATTTTCTTCCATGTAAAGAGTAAATTGTAAGGTTTAAATTGTAAATATTACAATGTGAATAGTAGAATCATGATTTTACTGTTTGAAATGGTAATTTTTAGCAGTTGATCATTACTTATTATAAATCGACTGTTATTTATTACAGTTTACTTTTTCCGTGTGCCTTATTTATCGCTTGTTCCTGACATGAAAATTAATGTAGCATACATTGAATCATTTTAAAAATTTTATTACAAATGAATTATGGCAAAAAAAAATAAGAAAAAAATTTCACATCTAGAAATTCAAAAAATAAAAATGCAATTTTAAAAACAAATTTTTTTGTTAAATAAAATTAAAAAATTGTCAAGTGACAGCTTACTTGAATGTCATGTTCCTGACATCTAGGAGAAAACTCTTGAATTTTTCTGAGGTTAGCAAAACTTGTAAGCATATGTAAATAAACCTGTAATAAATACAGAGATCTATAATGTGTTGGTAAATACTTATTTATTGTAATTTTTATATGAAAAATTAATTGAATTCAAATGTGTTAAAAAAATTAACAATTTATTTAAACGCATAAATGGATTTTTTTCGACTAACAAGCCGTAGTTTAATGTACACATCGAATTTAAAATTTACTCAGTTTGTTCGACATCAAAATTCATCAGCACTGAAAAAACCGAGTTCAAAAGAGCCAGAAATAAAAATTAGCAGAGAAACCATTGCTAAATTAGAACGTCTGTCATTAGTAGATTTTGGAAACGAAGCAGGAATAAAAGGCTTGAAGCTGCTATTAAATTTGCTGAGCAATTAAGATCGTTGAAAATAGATGACTCAATTAAACCGATGTACTGTGTTTTGGAGAACGAAAATCTTCGATTGAGACACGACAAAGTTACAGACGGTAACTATCGAAAGAAAATATTGAAAAACGCAGTTCTTACTGAAGAAGAATACTTTGTAGCACCTCCAGGAAATATACCTCTAGAAAAATGACGATAGATAAAATATTAAAAAATTTAGGTAACTCTTTTCTTAATCTCGATAGAGGATTTGTGTTTGGTCCTCAAGGAAAATTATTACGACGTAATCTGGAAAATTTATGGTTCCAAAGTAATATTATTAAACCATTTTATAATGTTTTTTAATGTCAACTGACAAAGTTTCGGAAACACTTGAAAATCTTAAGACTCTTGGTATTGAAGAAAAACCTTTGGGAATTGCTATTATTGAGGAATCAAAAAACTTATGGAACACTGAAATTCTAAATGTTTACCCGAAGTTGAACTCACACAGAACTGGTAAAGTTACAATAATTACAAATGCAAATGAAGGTAAGGAGTTGTACCACAAAACACAGCGCGAACGTAAAATATGGTGGAGAAAATTATCTCGAGAACCATCAAGATTTAAATTCACAGACTCTAAAAAATTAAGTAAAAATAAAGATACTACTGAAATAACTGTTAATTTCGAATTTGGATCTATTGTTATTGAAACAATATCCCATCAACAAGACGTTAAAAAGTTAAATAATCAGGTAGGTCGAAGCTTTTATCAATTAATGATACTGAAGTTAGAAGATACTGACAATTTTTAGAAATTTTTTTATAAATATTTATCAATAACAAAATTTAAAAATTACAATAAATGTCATTTTTTTAATATTTTCTTAGTACTTATTTATTTTTAAATAAAATAAAAAAGTGATCAAGTATTTGCTGACTTCAGTACGATTATTAAATATGACAATAAAGTTAGCCGACATCTAAAAATTTTTAGAATTTTTTTATTGAAAAATTATTACAAAAAAATAAAAAAAAATTGCACGTGTAAAAACTTTAAAAACTGCAAGTGCAATTTTTTAAAAATATTTTTTATTTTAATTTAATTATTAAAAAAGAATCAAAAAATTTATAACGTCAGCTAACTTTAATGACTTTTATTAAGTATATATTTGATTAATATAAAGTTACTAATGGATGAAATTTATTATTTAGATTGAACTAAACTCAAATGTCCATATAATCGAGCACAAAACTTCGCTAGACTGGGGTTCCCTTGGGCTGATCTGTGATGCATATGATTCAGAGTCACCAGAAAAACCTAGTCAATTAAAACTTAATCTTAAATTATCTCCTTACAAAGTCGGTTTTCATTTACCATTCACATGCGAGGAGTCATCAGAAATGTCTGAGAAGAAAAGACGATTTATGTTGTATTTGAATAATTTGTTGAGATCAAAAGGTATTGAAACAATATTTACAACAAGTTTAAAAGGAATTACAAGTTTTCAAGTCCCTTTAATAATCACTGTTGATGATACAAGTCTTCAAAATGGTATCATTCAAGTATGGAACCAATTAACGACGTTAGCTGAATCAGTTCACATTACAGAGTTACCTAAATATGTTCTATCACATTGTAATTAGTTTATAATAAACGTTTAAAATTTAATTTTTAGCGTTTTTGTTTTTTTATTATTGATATCTTTGTAAGTAGTTATTATTCAATAAAAATTCTATTACAACAACTTAATAATAATACGAGCTCACAAAAACATTCATTGACGCGTTTGTTTACAATTCTTGGGTATGTTAATAGTACAATTTAATTAATATAATTAAGTTTACATTCAAATATATGGTGTATATACCCTCTAGAGGCAGTTACGATTCAAGCAAATTATTACAATTTATATATATATATATGTGTGTGTATGTATATATTTAAAAATTTTAATCGTAAAATTATAGCCTCGTTATTTACAAAAGAAAAACTGTATTTTTAATTTAATAAAAAATAAAGAGGAATAGAAGTAACTTTTGATATAAAAATTCATATGAAATAAATGAGAATGAGCGACAAATGTAAAAATAAATCAAATAATTTTGTTCTTAATAAATTTATTTCTCAAGTCTTTAAATTTTATACAAATAATTCAAATGACATGAGAAATAAAATAAATAATTTAATCAAAATGATAAACAAATTTATGTAAATAATTTTATTAATAATCTTTTTGTGCGTTCGCTCAAACATCTTTGATTGCTGGATCATATCCTCTTCTATTTTAGTATTTAGCTTAATTTAAAACGGCAATATCACGATTGTTTAATAATTATCGTGATATACCAAACACTGACTTATTGTCAATGTTTATTACTTTTAATTTTTATGATTTCTATATAAAAATCCAATTCACTCACTGAATAGCTAAGCAGGTAACTGTAATTTTTTTCCTTTGAGGACTTTGGTAATATAAAGATAGAAAAAGTCACAGTACAATACAGTTTGAACGACTCCAGCAATGATTGCAATGAGATCATAATGGCTTTCAGCATAATAACGATAAATCCAATTGAATATGTAAAGACCACGGTAAGAACCCAATGCAAATAGATAATGACTGGTAATACTTTCTGCTTCTCCAGTTTTCGATACTAAAAACAGCTGTGGCAAAATAGCTACAGATTCCAAGTAAATACTGAATGTCCAGAGAATTTCTAGAATTGTAAATTCATGGTTTATGAATACAGCAAGAATTATCGTTGGTAGAATCAAAATTCAATTCTAAAAATAAAAACAAGTCAATATTAATAATTTATATGTATGTATAATGGAATAAATTTGACAATTAAAAAACTTACCTGAACGAATCATGGTTATGGTCATATGTTGCCTTGAATTTTGCATACATAAGGAAGATCGTAGCATATGATGCACCAATAAAAATTACTTTCATAAACGTGTTGTACGCTGATATATATGTAGTCACTAAATCAAGATATCTTGTGGTGTAAACAATGGCAAAAAGTATTTGTGATTTGCCACTTATGCCTGAAAAAACAAAAAAACAATAATAATAATAAAGTTGTTATTAAAAAGCTTATCTCCACTATTATGACACTCTAAATGAAATCACTGACAGTTATTTAACAACTTAATTATTTCAAAGAATTTCAATAAAAAATATCGACTTTGGTGGTTATGCATAAAAGGTTGTGATGAAAATAGCCATAGAGATGATTTATAATAGATTGCAGTAAAATAACATACCGGCACAACTTCTTGTGTTCCATATTTTCAGGAGCAAAATAATAATAGCTAACAAATGGGACAAGTCACCGAGCAAACGAAATATATTCATCTCGGATATTTAATATTATTATTGATAACTATTATGGAGTTAATAAAAAAACAGTGGTGTGTAATTAAAGCCCGTAGCGATCAACGAAACCGACAGAACACACGACACACAAATATGACGTGTCACTACAAGCTCTATGCTAAACCAGCATTTGAGTCCGGTTTAGCCAACATAATACGTGGCACATGTTTTTGACTTAGACAATACATTTGTTATAACCTAAACTTATCCCTACACGTCTTTTATAATAAATTTGTTAATTTTTAATGCTCCATTTTTACTTTTTATTATTATGTTAAATAATTATCGTTTCTAATGTTTTTATTTTTTTAAATAATATTTATTAACATTGTATTTGTAAAAAACACTTATTTTATTTTTGCAAGTACTAGATACTTGACAATTTATTTTTATTAGAAAAAGAAAAAAATTTATAAACATTTTAATAAGAAATTTTTAAAGATCCGCAAAAAAAAAAAAATATTGAAAATTTTGCATGTACACTTTTTAAACAATTTTATTATATAACTAATTGATAAAAATATAAAAATTTTTACAGTCCACTATTATGAAAACTGAATTTTTAATAATCGTTGATAAATTTTTAATTTATTTTTGTTTTTGAAAAATAAATATTTTAATAAAAAACAAATATGTATTATCGTTTCAAATAAAAATTTTACGCCTGCGTAATGGCGGGCTTATTTAAATCCTAAAAAAAAAAAAAAAAAAATTAGAGTGATTAATACATTCAAACTATAGAAAAGTTTTTATCGAAATAAATAATAATAATAATAAAAAATTTATAGTATTATTTAAAATAATGCATTTGACCAGACCATGAATCATTGAATATAGGAAGTGATTGGTGGGACAGAGTAACGAGGAAGAGAAGTTAGACAAAGGAAAAAGAAAAGAGTGAATAAGCGAGCAATAAAGACAGAGAAAGAAAGAGGGAGAGGTGAAGCTGGTTAGGTCAGCCGTTTTCTAAGGTGTTCTCTGGTATTATACTCATATATTAATTAGTAGTATTCTTATAAGTTGAAATCGACGAAACGAATGGAAATATTGGTTCGTATAAAAGCGATTTGATATAAATATTTATTTATTTGCCATCACTTGAGTGGTACAACTAAACAAACTGTATATATTATTGTGATAAATGCAAAGAACACAATGATATGCGAACAGAATGCCTGAGATACCGTCCAAGTTGTTGGTTCGTGCCGAAAAAGGTGTGAGTTTAAAGTCAAATTGTGGCATATCGTTTACTCGCCGAGATATACTAGGATCTTAATATCAAGGATTTTTTTAGTAAAATATTGATGTGATTTAAAATTATTGAGGAGTTATTTATTAAATAACCCCGGGAAGCTAAATTCCTGATAGTTGGGAATGAGGATGCCCGGGGAAAAGTAGCCCTAATTAAGAAAACATGGAAAAATGCATTTGGTAACACAGCTCGGAATGAGTAAGCTCGGAGTATTGTTGATATGTTGGCTCTATCAAAAACTTCCTGGAGCTCTTGCTTTTCCAGTTAGTTCATCCAGTACTTCAGGTAATACAATTTTTTTTTTTAGTCAGAAGACAATAATTATTTATTTTAATTAATATTAATAATGATTATATGAATTTCAGATTCCACTGAATCAAAATTATGGTTTCCACAATTTCACTATATTTTGGGTTCAGTTGTAATCGTAGCAATGGTATCAGCTTTTCTTGGATGCCTTTGCTGTCGACGAGAACGTCGAGCAAAAGGGTTTCAGGTAAATTAGTTTATTTAAATAACTATTGAAACAAGTGAAAATAAGAAGCTTAGAATCAAAACAGAACATTAAAATACCTTGCTTAAAATCTGATTATTTTTATGATAACAGCGATAAAATTCTGAAACATTTTAAGTAAATAAAAGAAAACAATTGATCATTTTATGTTTTTATAAGATCAAACTGGAGTAGTTATTTTTAGTAGAGAAAATCATAAAAAAATTTCGCATTGCAGATATCAAAATTAAATTTTTTCTGTGTGTTTAGAAAGTTAAAAAAAAAAAAAAGGAGCACTGAGAGATACTGTGTACAATAGTTAAAGTTACCTTGATCCTAAGCTTCTTAGAAAATGTAAATAAAAATAAAAACAAACCATTTATAATATACATACATTTATGTTATTGTAAAAATTTAAATGACCGCGTTAATAAATGGTTTTGAATGCTGCTTTTTATTGTAGGATACTAAAGGAAATAAAGAGCAGGTAATATTTATTAATTTTAAGTAATAGATTTAGTAAAATTAAATAGACTAGGAAAATTTTCTATACAAGTTTAAAGATTGAGAATTAGAAATACATAAATTTGATTTATTTTAGGAATTTAAAGATGGGAGCATAGTCGGAAGTGAAACAATTATTGAACGTGGCTTGGAGTTGGAAGTACCCCGATCAACTAATTCAACAAATCAGTTTCAATTTGAGCCTTTGACTGTTGAACGTTTTGTTCCTGAAACAAGAGGTATATTAAATAAACCATCAAAACCACCATCACCTTCGCTTATAAGCGATAATAGTCTTGATAAAGATGAAAATAATTTATCACCGTGTCAAGAATGGTTTTCACCAAGTCTACATGTGCCACGTGAACGACTTAAATATCTTCGAGAAATAGGCCGTGGTTGGTTTGGAAAAGTAGTAGAAGGTACTCAAGATTTAGATCCTGGAGGAATATCACCAAAAACGATGGGGTAGTTGTAAGGATTCTTACAGAAGAAGCGTCGACGAGTGAACGAGCGTGGTTTTTGGGTGAAGCTTTACCTTATCTTAAATTACAACACCAAAATCTGTTAAAATTACTCGGTGTTTGTTTAGAAACTGACCCTTATTTATTGCTTTTTGAATCTTGTCCCGGAGGTGATTTAAAGACATTTTTAAAATCTAATCGTCACTCTAATGAAACTTTAATTCAAACAAATATACCTATAAAAATGGCTATAGACATTTCAATTGCTTTAGATCATATGCATCGTCATGGTTTTGCCCACACTGATCTTTCAGCAAGAAATTGTCTTGTTGCATCAGATTTATCAGCTAAAATTGGTGATTATGGAATTGGTGTTGAAAAATATCCGGGTGATTATTATGTCGTTGGAGATCGAGCACTTCCAATACGATGGTCTGCGCCTGAAAGCTTAGTTTGTACAGATACGACGATTGAAACACGTACAATAACACCACAAGCCAATCTTTGGAGCTTTGCAATACTTCTTTGGGAGATTGGTAGCTGGGGAGACCGGCCTTACGATGACCTTGGTGATGATCAAGTTATTGAAATGATTCTATCATGCAGATTTTATGACCATCTTCCATTCAGAAATCTTAAGGAATCTCCAGAAAATCTTCTAGAAGCTATTAAATCTTGTCTGAAGTTAGAACCAAATGATCGAGCAGGTCTGAACCAAATAATTGAGATATTGAAAGAAAAAAACTTGGATTTCGATCTACGATGGGAGACATTAAAACCTAATACTAAAGAACCAATGAGAAGTCTCAGTTTGAAAGAACTCCGACAGAGTACTGATTCAGACTTGTGGCAAGCTGGCGATAAAGCATTTAGTACACCTCAAGCAAGTTTTAAACTTGGCCCTGGAGAACCAATCAGAAACGCTCCGTTAGCTAGAACTGATGTTAATTTAGAATCTGGATCAGAAACTGAAGAAGAAAGTTGGAGAGGTAGGGTCGAACGAGGTGCTTATACAGAAAAAGTTCGACAGAAATCTAAATCTGTTGCCGATTTGATGGTACTTGTACATATTGATTCGGATTCAGAAGCCGAATGGTCCTTAGGCCCTCAAGTTAATGAAAAACCAAGGAAGAAATTAGCATCTGGAAGTGTTGGTGACTTGAGAAGTACCGCTCGTGCAGATGAATTTGATGAGGCTCTGAAAAACTTCGCAATTCTAACTCTGTAAAAATCTTGAAAGAATCAAATGAAAAAAAGCTCAGAATCTGCTGAGTCAATTTCTAAAGAAGAAAATGAAAATATTGTAGAGTATACATCAACACCAAAAATAATTTAACATCAGCTCCTAATAATTTTGTTGATGTTGAGCTCTGGAAAAATGCTTTAGAATTTGAATTAGAACGTAAAGTTTCAGGATTTGATCTTGAGTCGATCGATTTTGGAAAATTGATTGGTGATAAATGTGAATCAAGGTCAGCTTCTGACTTGCTTGAAATTTCAATTTCTGCTCCAAATACTCCGCAATCTCGTGGTGAGGATTTATCTGTTGACAATGAGGATTTTTCTAATAGCGAAGAAGTTGAAACTGAGAGACGGAGATTTCCCGATGGCGATGAAGAGGAAGATCGGAAACATTTATCAACCCCAGATGATGAGAGAAGTTCAGACAGTGGTTTCAGAGATAAAGAATCGTGTGAAGAAGAAGAAAATCCAATACCGTGTAGTCTATCCCATTCGGCTTTAAATTCTTATAGTGCTTTATTTAATACTCCACTTTCGGCATCAACAGAGGAAGAACAGCTTAAAGTTTTATTAGAGCTTGATAATATTCTTGATGCAGAGGACTGCAAGAGCTTAGATGGGCAAGATATATCTTTATCGTCCAGTAAAATAAATTTAAATATTTTAGAAGAGGATTCTATAATTTCAGCTTTAAAATCACAACTTGATTCTCCTATTAATGATACTGATTTAAAATTAATTGATGAAAAAAATTTTCGATAAACTAGATATTAAAATTAATGAAAAAATATTGATTCTCCAGAAAAGCAAATAGAAGAAGCCTCAAATTTAGAACCAACTGAAAATACTGTAAATAAATTAGATATTAAAGATAATAAAGACACTAATTTTGTAGAAAAAACAAATGAAGAGATTCTAGATTTTAAACTGATTAGCACACAAGCTTATGAAAAATCAATCGCGAAAGATGAAAAAGAAATATTTCCTGATAACAAACAAACTGTAGAACCAGATTTAGAATTAATTGAAAAAAATGTAGATGAATTAATCGCAGAAGTTGAAAGGAATCTTAATTCTATAGAGAAAAAATTTGAAGAACCATTGGCAAAACTTGAAAGCTTAGATAAGTCAAATATTGAAGCATCGATGAAATCTCAGGATCCTGAAAATGATAATGATGATGAAGATAGTTCAACAATGAGTCTTCGTAGTGATAATTCTTACGTTTCTTTTAATCTTGATGAAGAATTTGTTGCGGCGATTAGAAATGAACTTCAGGAGAAACTTCCACGTGCTCAGATGTCGATTGTTGAGTCACAAGAATTGCGAGATGACGAAGTATCAGCAGTAAATCTTTCGGAGAATGAGAAAAAGTCATGGGAATACGAAGATGAAACGAATGAACGTGAAAGTAGTAATATTGATATTGCAATCAGATACAATGTGTATGGAACTCCTTTGAGTCCTATTCTTGAGGAACGTGAGAGCAATGCAACATCTGAATCACTTGGAGATGCATCGATCGCGTCAAAATTGTCAGGATTTTCAGAAGATGTTTTAGTTGTTGACACTAAAACAAATCGAGTTTTGCTAGTAGAAGGCAGTTTCGATTGCCAAGATGACGATAGAGATACGTCTCACGGTGATATGACAGACGACGAAAGTGCTGATTGTGATTCAAATAATTTTGGAAATAATTTATTAGGAATTCAAGACAAAATAACTGGTGTACCAATGCCTAGTCCTGAAGAAGAATCCAAGTGGCAAGCACAATTTCCTATTCAACTCCAAGATGATCTTATGTCTACAAGTTTTAGTACTGAACATGATTGGGATAGTCAGGATGAGGATGAAAAAGCTGGTGAAGATGCAACTGAAGAAGATGAAGATGATAGTTCGAGTTCTGGAGAATTTGTCTGGAAGGTATTTGATCTACTATTTATTACAATTCTGTTATATTGTTTAATTACTACAACTTTTTAAAATTCAATCTTTACAGCGCTACGACGATATACCTGAAAACGAATCAAAAATGCGGAAACTGAGGGAAAAATTGAAGAAGAAGCTGAATACGAAGACGAAGATGAAGAAGAGTTTACACCTTCTGCTTGGGATGCAACTTTAGCTCCTCATAGATCAGCATTAAGGTCACCAGAAAAAACTCTCAAAACAGGAGTAAGTTTTATTATTTTTTTAATTACATTTCATTTTTAAATTATAAATACATAAAACAATGAATGGATTTATTAATGCAAACAAAGGATTTATGTGTTAATACTTACTGTCAGGAGGATCTGGTAAGCATAAGTAACTTTTTTCAATTAAAAAAATATTACGCCACAATTTAATATTACTTGCTTGATTATTTATGAACAAAAATAATAAATTAAATTTTAAATATTTTTTAAGGATCAGAAAAAAAATGTTTGGTTTAAAAAACAACGTTATCACTGTGTTTACGAATATCCAAAAGAAACCTTAGTCCCCGAATGCCAAGGCCAAGCTACAACAACGTGGGAACCAACATCTTACGCCGGTAATTATTTATATTAAAATGAATGTATTTATACAATATTTCAAGAAATAATTAATTATGTTTACTTTATTTTAGACTGGGAAGAAATGTTGGAAGAGCCAAAGGTTGATCATTATCCAATTGACTACGAATCTAATCACGGTAACTATATTTATTTTGATTGTAAATTATTATTAAAAAAAAAAAAAAAAAAAAATTAATAAAATTTTTGATTTAGATGACGAAGAATTCTTCGTCAGTAGTGGAAATAGACCTTTTCAATTTCAAGTAGGCGATGGAAAGTATGTCAGTCAATTTTTTCCTGGAGCTGCTGAATCATCACAAGAAAATGAATCACACGAAAATTTAAAAATAAATACAGTTGATGATAATCAAAGTCAGCAACAGCAACAAATACAATTGGGTAAACTCAGACATACTAGAGATAGATTAAAGCTCAATTTACCAATAAAAAATACTTCAGACACTTCAAGCACTGTGATTATTACTGAAATTGAAACTGACCAAAATGAACAGGTCAACCGCATAAATGATGAAAGTGATACGAAAACTGAAAAGACTGAAACCAGTACAGAATCTTCCATTTCAAAAGATGACCAATCAATTATTTCTGTCATAAGATCTCCAATGGAATCATCATTTGAAAATTCAAACCACGAAGATATTAAAAGCTCGAGCAATGCAGAAAGTGACGGAGAAGTCAGCGAACTCGAGATTTCTTTTTCTTGTAAAGAAGGTGCACCGGTTAAATCATCACGTAGACCACTTGTTATTTCTCATAAAGATAATGTTGCTAATAAAAATAATCTTGCTAGTAAGGATAATCTTCCGGATCAACCTCATGATGTGATTGAAAGGGTAGATGATACATTGACCAACATTCAAAAAGTATCGGAAACTATTAAAGAACAGGAACAAAAGCTATTGGTAATGGAGAAGAAACAGGATGAAGTTCTATCAAAAGACGAATGTTCATTAAAACCGCCTGAAAATTATCATGTGATAAAAACAAGTGAAACGGGTGTTGAATAATTCAATAAATCCGTCCGTGAGCCTACTTAAAGTCCAATAAACAACTTTAGAGTGTTACTTTTTTTTTGCTTCTTACAAATAAGGTCCATATTAAAATGCAAAAAATTAAAATAAATGAAAAGTAATGAATGAATAACTTAAGTAGATGAATGAGAAAGTCTCAATGGAAAGATGAGTTTTCTCGATAGAGAGCTCAATTGGCAAAAGTCCGTCCTAATAATGAGATAATTTTCAAAAGTAATATTTTTTATTTGATATCATTTTTTTGTAAATAATTGAATGGTAAAATTACAAGCGCAATCTTGATTCATAAATTAGTTTTTAATTCGACTCTAATTGTTTCGTTTTAATCATTTTAAATGAGCGAAAAATTAATTTAAAAAAAAAAAAAACCAAGAAAGAAACATTGGTTCTTCGTTAAATAATTGTAAATATTTATTAATTTATTGTAGATGCATCGAAAATCGTGCCTATAAAATTGACATTTTTTTTTTTCAATATGTTTTTGTTATATTAAAAAAGTGTCGTGAATTGTTTCAGATTATAAAAGAAAATTCTTATGTACTTGGCGTTCAATAGCTCTCTAATATCTAAAGTATTATTATTAAAAGAAAAAAAAAAGGCAAAACGAACAAACAAGTAACAAATTAAAGAGAAAGCTAACCAAAAAATCATGGAAATAATAGAAAAACAATTTTGATAGACGCTGCTAAAGATACCACCAATTACGATAGAATAACAATAATATTGTCACTCACAAGAATTTACCCTGTGATAATGAAATTAAAGATTTTTTGTTTTCTTTGTTTCAAATGAAATGGCGATAAAATAATTAGGTAAAGCACGAAAGAAATAACAAATTTATTAAAGAGTTTTATATTGTAGTACAATTAATTTGCACATTAAGAAAATATGTTAAATTGATATTTTTTGTCGTTATAATATATAATATGTATAGTTAACTTTTTAATCTTTCGAATTGACATTAATTTCACATGAAAATGATTATTTATGTTAGATTATTTATATTGAATATTTTATTCGGAACGTATAGAAAATTTAATTTTAAAAAGAAATAAAATTACATCAGACAATCGTCTTAGAAAAAAAAAATATACAAAAGGTTTTTTTACTTCTTCACTATTAATATGAAAACAATAATAAGAAAAACGAAATAATTTTTCTTTGTACAGATGAAAGTTAGAATACAAAATGTCAAAATACTGTAATTTTTGCAGGTAAAGCGATTAGTAACGAATAAAATATTTTTATTTTAAGATAGCGGTTATGACTATTGTTATTATTAATACGCTAGATATTGTTAAAATTAAAAACACCGAACGCACCGTCGCTACAATTTGTAGGATATTATTTCAATAGAGGATGATTAATATATTGCTAAATTATGGTATTTTTTGTGTAACCCATCTTTAAGTTTTATTTATTTACACTAAGGTTTTAAAAATAGTATTTTTCTAGTTTAATTTTTTTGATTTTATAGAGGTACAAATACGTTTATGTAATTTATAAACAAATTAATTTGTATAAATATGATTTTTTTTTTTAATTTATCAGATATATTAATTTAGAAAAAAAAATTACTTATAATTTAATTCCGCCAAATAATAATAAGACCCTGATGATCACCGGTAGCAAGATGTGATTCGTCGTAGTTAAAGCTGAGGGCGAGAATTGGGGCGGAATGTCCATGTAGTCTATTAACCTGTGCAGCTTTGCCATCACGTGAGGTATCCAATAGATGAACCGAACCATCTTCTGATCCACTGGCTATTAAGCACGCGCCCATTTGCGGACAGAACGTTGATCTCACTAGATATTGCCTTTATAAAAATAATGAGTGATAAAAAAAAAAAAAAAAAACAGATACACAGAACAAAGCCAAAAGAAATTATCATTTAGTTAAACAGAGCATAACGTTATTTTAGGTCAGTATGAATATAAAAAAAAACGTACAATAATAATAGTAGATAACTCAAGCTACCTATGTTTCAACGGATAATTTCTCCAGATTTTCAGAGTACCCTGAAGATCGGTGACTCGATAGAGAAAAACAGCATTGCATGCACTGCTGATAAGAAGCGTTGGTGATGGGGCATCTCTTGATAACCATGATCTCCAAGATAAGCTTGTGATAGCAGCGTTACCCACAGTTTCAATTCTTCTTAACTTAGATAATCGTCCAGAGCCTGATTCTAATCTTAGTGATACAATAATACCTTTATCGTTTCCGGCCCAAATTAGTGATCCACCACTTTCTTCACAAGTCAGTGATAAAACCTTAGAAAAATTTTTTTTTCAAGATAAATATTTACTTGAAATTAATTCAAACCTCATGAATTTTTTACCTTTCCTCCGATTTTAGATGTTCCTCCACGAGGATAGATTCCAGTTGAAATATTAAGGACTTGAAGAAGTCCTACAGCGTTACCTGTGATAACTAAATTGTTATTAGCCGGTACAAAACCACAACAGAGTACTTCAGATCTAACTTGATCGCCTACAGTTCGTAAGCAAACAGTAGTGGAATCTTCAGTGATACCCCAAAGTCTTACAGTAGCATCTAGAGATGAAGAAACTATAAAATCATTACTGATACTCCAATCTATTGCAGTGACACCCTTTTTATGATCTTCTAATCGAACCAAAATTTTAGGTGGCGTGCTTGTTACATCACATATCGTGATTGTACCGTCAAATGAAGCGCAGCAGAGTCTTGATCGATCATTATTAGCGAATTTTAGCGAAGTTATCGCAGCTTTATGTTGATCAAATACATGATGAACACCAGCAAAAGCAAAACTTTCTGCTGTTGATTTTTTTATTGTTCTTTCTTTTATTATACTGCTTTCCGAAATTCCATCTATTGAAGCACGAGATGATAAACTTACGCAGTCAGATGGTGATCCATAGCGTAAATTAAATAGTTCAGCCCTTAATTTCACATATGATAATCGAGCTTCTGTGTTTGCAGGATTTTTTTCACGTAGAAGCTGATTTCGTCGCCGAAGGTATAGTAAGCCTAGGTAATTCGAATAAATCAAATTTTTATAAACATATTGTTTACTGACAATAGAATGATGATAATAATAACTTACCAAATCCCGGTTGACCAGAAGCTCTACGTGAATTATATTTTGCATCAAGTGCAAATACTTGTTGTTGCCACATTAACCCAGTTTTATTGGCAATTGATGAATTTGTGCTCATTTTCATATAATAAAATTATTTACTAATCAAATTACTGTATTTAACCTCAATCAATGTTTATTAATTTTGATTCATTTGATTGGAATTAAAATTTCAATTTTTTTTTTTTTAACTTCGACAATAAATATAAAATAGTTGAATTTTAAGAGAAATTTTCATTTTGACACAATTTTTTTAATGACATTTGTTGTTAAGTTTTGTAAAAGAATAATATTTTTCTCTTCCAGTTTGACCCAATTATGTTCAATCGGTAAAATCATTTTTGTATAATTTTATTTTTAATTTTTTATATTGTCATTGAACGAGAATGTAATTATAACTTTTTTTTTTTTATTCTTGATGAGTGTTCAGAATACTTTGTATTAAAAAAACACTAATTCTGCTAGTTAATTTTTTTAATTAAAACAAAATCTTTCACTAATAAAAGTATAAGTAAAGTAGAATAAAATTTTAGGCAAAAGTTTAAAATTTAAAAGTATAAAAAAATAATTCATTTGTATTGAATATTTTATCATATTTTAAGATAAGTTGATAGAAATTTGCCATACCACGGAGATTTAAATATCGAAACCATACTAATCGAATAAATTAACAAACCAGTACTCTGCCCCAAAAACGTACTTAAAAATCCGCGCCGTTCAATCAACGCCATTAAACTTGAAGGTTTCTTAGAAAATTAATGACGCATCACAATTAATTATTTAACGAACTGCAACCGTGGCAAGTCCTCAGTCCAAGTCCAGTCATAACCATGAGGAATGTGGTCATTATTAATGACGTCACTAGAAAAAACATAGTGATAACAAGTATTGAACTTGATGTATCATCAAGACTAAAATATTCCATTCTATTTGTATTCAAGAAATTAATGGATGATACATGTTACACCTTAAACATATAATTATTTAGCTTCCTCTCGCTATTTTTCTCTTTTTATCTATAAAATATAATCTCAAAACAATCTTAAACTCTCCTCGTTACGTTGCTCGTGGTATTTTTGTAATAAATTTTGACGAAAGCTATTTGAGCTCTAATACCTCCTGCTATGCCACGGTATATAATCTTGATTCTGTGAAAATAAATATATACATACATAAATTTGGTGAAAAAAAGCACACAGTAAAATAATTTTCATCTACTTCAATTTTATCAATTAATTTAAAATACTAAATATTGTAGATTGTATACTATTTTCATTATTAATCATCATCAGATATTTAATACATTTTTTAAAAACTATTGTATATATAAATTATGGCAAACTAAATTTAGAAAAAAAAATTTGTAGAAAGAAATTGTTAAAAATAATTAAAATAATAATTTAAAAATAATTTTTTTTTAGTACTAATTAAATTATTATGCAAAACCACAAAATATTATCAGATTGCTGGTGTCAATACCAACTTACACTCGAAAATATTGGTAAAAAAATGAAACTGAAATTAGCAAACATTTGATATTTTTTTATGATAAATTTAATTGTTAAATAAAATTAAAACTTGTTCAGATGACAGATAACTTTAATGTCATTATTTTTTTGGTTAATTGAAACAAAAATATATTAATAATTTTAAAAAATTCTTACAAGTAAAATTTATTTTTATTTTTCTTTAATATAATAACTATTTTGTCAAAAAATGATAAAATTATTGTAAAAAAAATTATCAGAATATAAATAAATAATTTACATACTGTAAAAACTTTCTGAAACATTTCTTCTTTATAAACTATATACAAAAAATTTTCAAAATTCCATTATAACTCTTGAGTTTGTTTATTTAAAATAAAAAACATTTGAGTTGGCCGATGGCTGGTACTTTCTGTCTCATATATACTTCCTATACAATACCATTCTGCTCATAAAGAGTAAAGACCAAAAGTAGCATACTCCGTAAGCCTCATCTAGACTTAAATCCTTCTCTGTCGCTGAAAACGCAAAAAAAGTAAGTCATATTATTATCTCATTCCCGCCAGCGATACTCTCGCCATCTCTATCTCTATTTACAATACGACAAAAATACTTACAGTTTTACCACAGTTCTTTCCAACAGTAGGAGCGACAAAGAGAGAAGATGCGAGTTCCCTCTCTCCGAGTGATCGTACCCGCCTCGATGAGAGTTGGCTCTTTGTCTAACTCACCTCAGAGCAGTCAGTTGTCTCGCTCTCTCTTCGTAGCTCGAATCGAATAACGTCGGAGGATTCTCGTCTCTCACGGCTGGCTCACGGTGCAACGTTTAAGCCTGACTCGGTACAGTTCTCTGTTCTCGGGTTCGTAATCCAACGACGAGCCATTAACATTGACGTAAATAATAATATTATTATTTAAATAACGATGCAAGCTATCAAGTGTGTCGTTGTTGGTGATGGGTAAGTAATATTATTTTTATTTTAATTAAATATAGGTGGAGTTATAATTATATTGTAAGCTACAAGTGTATGTTGATTTATCTATTGTACTGTATGAATATGGAGTGCTGAGTGTTCAGTGTAATATTGGTGCTAAAGGGGGACTAGGTCCTAGAGGGCTTAGAGAGGACGGGTGTTGTACGTGGACGCTCTTGTAGCTTGATAAAAAAAAAAAAATTATATATTATAGTATTATTTTTTACAAGCCGGGGGATATATTAATCTCTCGTTATTGCTCGTGGGTGTTCGACATACGGGCGTGGTGTAAATTTTCGCGGGTATCTGTGACGTTTATTTGCAACTGGATGTTATATGTGTTACCTAAAAAATAGAATGGGATGAGTTATTAAGGACGCTAGTGTTGGATACCTTTTCTCAGATAATCAATTTTTATCATCATTGTCATTATTATTACTATTTATTATTATTGTTATTATTTATTATTAATATTATATTGTGTTTGAGTTATATATTATTTGTACAATATTTTTCTAAAATATAATTATTTTATTTGCAGAGCTGTTGGTAAGACATGTTTACTCATAAGTTATACTACCAATGCCTTTCCTGGTGAGTATATACCAACTGTTTTCGACAATTATTCAGCGAATGTAATGGTCGATGGAAAACCCATTAATTTGGGACTATGGGATACTGCTGGACAAGAAGATTACGATAGATTACGACCATTATCTTATCCACAAACTGATGTGTTTTTAATATGCTTTTCGCTTGTCAATCCAGCGAGTTTTGAAAATGTTAGAGCTAAATGGTATCCTGAAGTACGTCATCACTGTCCTAACACTCCAATCATTCTTGTGGGGACTAAGTTAGATTTACGTGAAGATAAAGAAACTATTGAGCGACTCAAAGATAAAAATTAGCTCCTATTACTTATCCTCAAGTAAGTATTCAATTTTTACAACATTGTTTACTACATGTCTTGAGTTTCTGATGATAAAACTAATTACAGTTTAGGGTTATATTTTTTCTTTTTTTTCATCAGTAAACTATTTTTGTCAAAGTATATAATCAGTTTAAATGCGTTCAAAATATATATTATGGTTCTTAAAACAAGCAGGCCTGTATCAACTAAATTTTATGACCTTAGCTATGTCGGGTCAAAGGATAACTTTGACATCAAGAGCTACGAATTTTAAATAATTAAGACATGTGTTTCTCTTCAGGTTGTAAGCATATATTTTGAACTGATTAAATATATATTTGTTGAATAAAACAAGGGGATACCTTTAAATCTCTCTGTTAATAATTAATAAAAGTATTGACAGGGATCAATTTAATTTAGTTTTTATTTAAATGAGTTCTTTAGTTTTGAAGTAATTAATATCAGAAAAATGAATCCTCTTGGAATTAATTAGTAAAAAATTTCAAGCAACTAAAATTAAAAATTATAACCTATGTACTTGGATTAATTTTTTAAAATCATTCTAATTGTTCTAGTGTTATGATTATTTGTCATAACTTAGAATTAATGACTGATTAAAATTGTGGTCGGTAAGATTAATTTCATCAGGAAATTACTCAATCTTCTTAAATACAAAATTATCTTGTAAGATAATATGATCTGTATAGTCAAACTATAGTTGCTTTTTCTTTAAAATAAAAAACTAAGATTGACTTGAATTTAATACTGATTCATAAAGTTTGAAAAGCATTATATTTTTGATTTTTGAACAAGAAAAAAAATTTTATTTAATTGAATCAATTCAGAAAAAAAAAAGTTAATCTGATTGTTATTCCCTTCGATTGTTTGTAATCATTGTTTTCTTTCAGACTATACTTTTTTATCAGTAGTCCATTGTAGAATTCATATTTTAAACTTGAATCAACAATTCATATTATTTATTTTATAATTACCACAGCGATACATTTCTAACAAATTATCTATATTTATAATTATTTTTTTTTGTACAGGGATTAGCAATGGCTAAAGAAATTGGTGCCGTGAAATATCTTGAATGCTCGGCATTAACGCAAAAAGGATTAAAAACTGTTTTTGATGAAGCGATACGTGCAGTATTGTGTCCAGTTCCACAGGTAAAGCCTAAACATAAATGTTGTCTCCTATAATATTAATTATTTAACGACACCCGATCGACCGCAAGCGTGTGCCACCTTCGTCTTTATCGTTATTTTTCTCTTGAGCTTATATTATACTAAACTCGAGACGACGGTGTATAAAAAAGGCTGTTGGCAATATTCAACATGCGTCGTACCTCCTTGAGTTTTGTGCCGTTTATCATCATCAAAGTTATCATTAATTGTTCTATAATGTTTTTACATTCATATTAATGTGAAGATTTAGAGTTAATATACAGCGCACAATTGGTTACATAATTATGTTTTAGAAACAAAAACTTGAATTCAATCATTTTTATTCAATTATTGTTTTCTTTTTTAAAGCATTTTTTGTATAATAAATTGAATTAATATGATCGGGATTTGTCGTAATTAAAAATCGACTATCATTCATGATAAAAACAGAAAACAATATAAGTTAGTAAAAAAATTCGGATAAGAGAGTTAATCAGAGAGTCTAGTAGCTAACAAAAAACTTAAGTACTAATCAAATTTCGAATTTAATTAATCAATAAATTAAAAATTCAATAATTCTTATTCAATATACAATAATGGATAATTACAGAGTACATTATTGGTACTCTCTTAGCCGACTTTTAATATTAAGCTCTTACTGTTATGGGCTTTTTTATGATTTATTAAGAGGAATATGATTAATATTATTATTATTATTATTATTATTATTATTATTATTATTATTGGATCAAAAGTTAAAAATCTATTCTCACGCACAATTCGCAAGGATCGAGATGATAATTAAAAAAAATTAACAAATGAATTAAACAGCATAAACATGGGGGACGAAAATGATTAAAAAAAAAAATCAAGGGAAGAATAATAATAGCGAGCGCGTGTTATTTAAAAAGACGTATTCTACAGATAAAAAAAAAAAAGAAAAATAAAAAAACTAGAAAAAAACAAAGCTGAAAATTAAAAATTATAGAATGATTTTGTTTGATTCGTCCTTGAAGTGTTTAAAATGTATGCATGTTAATGAATGTGAAAAAATATAATAATAAAAGTGAAAAAAAAAAAAAAAATTAATAAATAAAACAAAAACGAGTTAAAGAATGCGAATGAGTGAGAAAATGATGTAATCAATATATAATTGTAAATAATTGCTGGAATTCAAATTTATTTCTATTATATTGTCATCATCGTGTATCATGTAAGCTACTACTAATTGAATTTAAATCGAAGAAAAAAAAAACGTTAATTGTTTTTTATAAATATATTTGAGTATATATAAGTATATACAAAAATGATTACAAGAATCGATAATTAATTGTAAGTTGATAATATTAATAATAATAAATGAATAAATAAAATTTAAAAGAGAACATGAATTTGAAAATATACTGATTTTTTTAAAATCATGTTTAAAATAGTATTTTTTTAATTATTCTCGAAAGTAATAATAATTTTAATTAGTCAAATATTTAATGATCTTGGTTATCATAAAAAAGATAAGTGTTTCGAAGAATTGATGCATAAATATAATTTTTCGGATAATGAATCGATAGTCTGCCAAGTATCACTGCTATCGATTGATTTATTTTCTTTCGAGATATATAAAATAATTGTTATAAATAAATGTATAATGAATATTCGATCCGGAAAAATAAAACAAAATAGGTGTAATTTCATTTGCTTTATTAAATGGGTGTTTATTGAAACAAAGTACATTACTCTATGATTATTTATTATCATTAATCATTATAATAATTTCTATAATTTGTATTATATTAAATATCTTTATGAATTTGTATATTTTTTAATTTATGAGGTTGCTTTCCTGTTACGATAACAATTATCATTGTGTTTCTTTTTATTTATTACGCGGCGGTATCAAAAAATGTTTTTATCATTGCGGCAACTTGTTCCGGTGTATATTTGATATATTTTCCCGGATTTTTTGAAAACGGAGTATTGTGATATTTAGCATAAAAATGTTTGTATTGTGGTATTAATGATTGCTGCAGTTCACGTAGTAATGTTTCACGTAAACGTGCATCAGGGACTGAGTATAATCGTTGATTCTTTGCAGCTTCTTCAAGTTCACGAGAAAAACCAGAAAATCGTTCTTTTAATATTTTTGCTGCTAAATCTGAAACATAATATTTTTTTTATGATTACTTGCATGGTTTGTTTTAAATAAGCATGACTGGATTTTAAAATACAAACCAGAATCATCTGGTGGTTGTTCAAGATATACTTTAGCCTTAGCAAAAGTAGCAGCTACGTAATTAGCCTTGTCTTTAATAAGAAAATCTTGATACGTTTGCGCTGCTGTAGATTCTGCTAACAGTAAAAGTTCCATTAAAGAACTGTTACGTAATTTGTCAATAACGTAGTTGTGATTGTTGAGACGAAAGAGTGCACGTAATGCTGGATCTGAATATGAAGCATCACTTTTGCTGACTAATGCAAGATTTAACTGAGCTAATACTTTTTCTATAAATAATTTTAGAGTAATAATAAATTAGTACTATTAAATATTGCAAATAAAAATCAAATAATAAATGTTTAATATTTTTACTTATATAAACTCCAACTAAAACACGATGAGTGTTATCAGTTTGTTTAGCACTTGATGTTGATATCGAATCAACTTCATTATTTTTGCGTAATACAATCCCTGCAGTTTCGGCATTTTCTGATAATTGTTCAAGAAACACAAGAACATTACTCGTTGACTCAGCTACAGTTCCATCCTTTGGTAATGTTGTGCCTGATTCATTTCTTACACTTTCAGCGAAATCTTCTAGAGCTTTTGCACCCTAAAAAAAAATATTAATAAATTATTCATCATAGTTTTTTCTTTTTAACCAAAATTATAGATAGATTTTAATATATCATTTACCGTAGCGTTCAGAGTATTTAATATAGACGCAAATTTTGATCTCAAAGCATAATCACATCCTTCAACAGTCCGCTCAAGATCGGGCTTCAAATCTCCAAGATGCTTTAGGATCGGAAAAACAACAAGTACAGCGGAAAAATCACGTCTAATAATACATCTTTTTGCACGTGCAGCAATGCTTTCACCATCATGAGCTACAAGATCCATGGCATCGCGGACAGTTGCCTCTAATACCTGAGGCTGCAGAGGCGCTGGAATAATTCTAGCAACTAGACTTCGTTCAGCTTGCATAAGTTTATGGAGCCCAGCCGTCAATAACAGATAATTTTCCATTTCTTGTTCATCAGGTGCTGCATCTTCAGGTGCATAACTTAGTGGTGCTGGAGTAGGTTTTCTTGATGATGGAAAAGCGAGTCCCAAGCCAGTTGACTGCGAAGCTCTCATTAACATTTTACTAGCTTTTTTCTCTATAGCATGCTGTAAGCGGCGAGATGTACGGCGACTGACGGTTTCTCCACCAGTCATTGAATGTCGATGAGCAAATTTTGCCCTCTAAAAAATTAAATAAATCAATACGTAATTATAGTAGGCCTTTCTTTTACTTCTAGTGGTTTTATATTATTACATTTAATCCCACTAATATATTTTGCGTAGTGTAAAAATTCAAGTAACGGTTAAATAAATATAATATTCAGGGATAGTGAAGTATTTATTTATTATTTTTTAAGTGAAATGATCAAGGTTAATTGTCAACGATTTTACTATTGTACAATTTTTTAGTTTGCCATTAATTAATGTAGAAGATGTTAAATTGAGAATTAGTTAAAAATAATAATTAATTAATTAATAATAAATAAAATAATTAATAAGAATTAATGGAAATAAATTATTAACTCAAATATGCGTAAAGATAAAAATTAAAAATAGACGAAAAAAAAGTTCATTTGAAATAATGATGATAAAAAAAAAAATATTTATATTTAAATAAAATATTCTTACCGGCATAGGACTACTAGCATGTGTACTACCACCACTAGCACTTCGTTGATGTTCTTTGAGAAGTTGTAATGACCTCAACACAATAGCAGAACGTACAGACGAATAAATTTTTGAATGTCTACGATGACCACGTTCATCCAACCAATTAGCGATTTTGACAAGTTCTGCTAGAGAATTTTCGGGTAGTTGATTTAGTGATTGAGGTGCATCTTCACCACTCGTATCTTCATCGGAACCAATTAAATCTAATAAAACTATAGGTAAAATAGGTTTGCTTTGTCTGGCTAGGATATCGTGAAATTCGGAGCATAGTGAGTCTAATCCAACTCCGAATAACAAGGATATATTTTCTAATTCAACGGAACTTGGATTATTCTTCTGAAAGTATCTTTCTGCATTATGAAGCCTATTCATAGCATCGAGAAAACCTTCGAGACCACCCGGACCGGTAGGTCCACTTCTAATAGCTCCTTCAACTTCTTGGCAAACTCCATAGTACCCAATAGCATGATCTAAAGCTGTCAATGTTCTTTCAATATCTAAAAATAAATTAAATATGTTAGATTTAGAATAATTATTATATTCGTTAAAGCAAGTAACACTTACTGTGCTGCTGTGCTTGAAGATTTCCAGTTTCATTGTAAACTGGTAAAATTGTTCTTCTTAATGTTGCTAATCTTTGCTCTAATGATGTTAATATTGCAACAACACCAGATGTCAATTTTCTACTTCTCTCTTCAGTATCTCTCAACGCATCTAACGCAGCTATTTCACTTTCTAGTTTACATTCTATTTCAAATCTGCGTTCTGATGTATCACTTTTATTAAATTGCATTTTTTTTCTATTTAATTCCTTTTTTATTTACATAATTTGACAGATTTGACACCCATGTAACATGAACTGTTTTGAAGAGGTTATAAAAATTGTGCAGTGTGGGTTCAAAGGGAACACACTATACCAAAAGAAATAACTAGATCAAAGTGATACGGTTATTATTATTTATTAGTCGATAGAATACACTCAAATAATTAATTATTATTTTTTTAATGAGCCTTTATTATCTGAGATCGCGTCCACAGCTGTAGAGGTTTGTAAATCTGAATTCCTATATTATCGATCCAACTCCTAGTTTTTGACGCTTGGTGGTGTTGAGGCGTTTTTTGTTGCAGCTCGGCCACCAGAGGCGTGACTGCGCTGACAGTACCGCCACAGCAGGATGACGAAAGCGCTATCTTTTAGTATAATTTTAAATTACTTACTATCTTCGTTAATTCGAATGTAAGTATCTTTTTTCACAGATTAACAGATTCGGTAGAATCTGGCGCCAAGTTCCGTTGTAAACGGAGCGCCAGACTACCGACTGTATTTACTGTAAGCATCACGTTTTTTAGAGGTTGCAAATTTATTTTTTAATCTACGGTCCTTTTTTTTCTTAAATTTGTATTATAACGGTAGTTCATACCTTATTTTCCTGATATTAATTGATTATATCTAATTATAACAATTAATCTGCTCAATATTATAAAATTTAATCAGCAAAACTATAGCAACGCAAAAATTTCGATCCTGACTTTTTTTCGATGGGCAAAGTGATCTGCCACAGACTAAATAACTCGAGAAACGCATAGTAATCCTCCGATAGATGGGAAACTACAGTTAAAAAAATATATTTCGCAGCTTGGACCTACACTCGCCAGGGTGCACTGGAATTCTTTCTACATAAACTGTAGATTCAACGGGATAACTCACTAAAGTTAGCACCCCAGAGTTTTTTTATTAATTTTTGATTTTCATTTTTATCACGTCGTTAGCTCGTCGTTTGTTCTTTATTGTTTGATATCAACATTTGTTAGTTCTCCATTTATTCATTTTAAAGAAAATTTATTAATAATGTACTTTTAAGTCAGCTCCTCTATCGCATTTTTTTATATTTTGGTAGCAATTTGGGTCATTAAACCTCTATTTTTGATTGTTCATGTATATTAAACATTTGTTTCTACTTTACATTGTTTATTTGTTGTTTAATCAACATTTGTAATTAGCTGAATGTATGTATTCTAAATATTCGCACTGCGCATGCGTCATTTTTACATATATAGACTTTTAGCGCGGTCTTTTGAAAATTATAGTGACAAGCACATCTAACGTGTAAAAAATTAAAAAATCTACAACTGTAATCTTTTAAGAATCAATTTTCAATTAATTTAAATAATTATAAAAAAATTGTTTGACGTCAGCCAATTTCAATATCATTAAGTAAATAAATAAATCACTAATAAATATCTATTTCATTTTGAATTTCTTAAAAAATATAGAATCAACTTTGAGTCAATGCATGTATATTTTTTTTCATACTCATCTGTTCTATTCCCATGAATAATACGAACTAGTATCAAAATAAAAAAGAAATAACAAATAACAATAAATTTTTAATACTTTATTAAAATAAAACTTTTTATAAAATTATTAAAAACTACACGTTGCCTTTTCGTCCTGTAATTTCTACTATAATGCAACAATAATATACTTACTCTAATCACTGTCATTATAATTTTCAAAAGACCGCGCTAAAAGTCTAAACGTAATGTTGACGCATGCGCAGTGCAAATATTTTGAATACAAATATTCAGCTAATTAAAAATTTTACTTAAAGAGTCATTAATAGAGCAGCCTTATTCTATGACAAATAACGATCCTGTATCAGTATTTCTTAAAATTTGTAATGATAATTGTGATATTAGAAATTTAGTACAATTTAAATTAGAAATTAATGATCGATGCAAAACATGCAATTATTCTAATTCTTACAGTATACTAGAAAATGTATTACATGTTTCAATATATGATGAGAAAAAAACATTTGAACTACAAGAATTAATTGATTCATCATTTGGATATGGGTTTACTAATTTCAAATTTTGTGAAAATTGTATAGAAGTCAAAGAAACGCTAACAAAAATTTCATTAAATTCCTTGCAACAGATATTAGTTGTGAAGTTACATGTGTCCATCAAAGGAAAAAATAAATTAATAAATAGGAAAAAGGGTTTATAAAATCGGTACCCAAAGCAAAAATATCAATATGTAATACAAACTATGCTGTTGTAAGTGCTATATTTAACTCTTCAAAAGATGGTAATTCTGAAAATCATCATGTTGCGATGATTAAACATAATTTATCATGGATCCAAATAGATGATGAGACTGTACAATCAGTAAGATGGCCTGCGAATTCTAAAAGTGCTTACGTATTTTTCTTACAAAAGAAGTAAATTGAAAACTTGAGGTACACCGAAAGAAAGAAAGTCTTAAGTCAAGCGTAAATTTTCTTAAATCAAAAAAATCTTAAGGAAGATTGAAAATTTCTTGAATGAAGTTCATTTTTTTTAAGCCAAGAAAATTCCTTCTTGCTCCAAAATAACTTCGGTCTTCCTTACAATTTTCTTAGTTCAAGAAATTTTCTTTTTCTATGTATATATGACATTTGAATACTTAAAATATATTAACTTATCTTAAACTTAACAAGAAATTAAATAAAATAACTACTACTAACTTCTTTTAAAGTTAAAAAAATACTTAAGTAAATGAGCACAAACAACAAAACAAAAATTTTTAAAATTATAATACTAAATAAAAAAAAAAAAATAATCCACAGATTCGGTAGAATCTGGGACCAAGTTCCGTTCAAAAATTTCGTTGTAAACGGAGCGTCAGACTACCGACTGTGTTTACTGTAAGCATGACGTTTTTCTGAGGTTGCAAATTTTATTTTAAATTCTACGTTCTTTCTTTTTCTTAAATTTCTATTATAACAGTAGTTCATACCTTTTTTTCCTAATATTAATTAATTGAAAAAATATGAAAAAATTGTTTAGTTCTATGAATCAGAATTATTTCGGTTCAGACAGTGTTGAATATAACTGCTTAAATTTTGTCCCTATTATAATTTTTTATTCAGATATCTCTGCATAGGAAAACTTTTTAACAATAATACTAATTATAATACTAAAAGTAATAATATCGGTAATAATAAATTGATGTTAAAAATGACAGCAATAATAATATTTATCATTATCATTATTATTACTAAAATAATTGTTTGTTATTTTCATTGAATTAATGTGTATTGCAGTATTAAATCTAAATTAAAATTTTTCTTATTAAGAAAATGTCAAAATTCTCTTTGTATATATAAGAAATGTATAATTTTCATCGATAATTTAAGTTATCGATTTAAACCGGAGGCGTTTTCGCGGATTAGTCAGTTTAAATTTTTAATACGACTAGCTAATATGAGAAAAGAAAACTTTAATTTTTTTATCATAATTTGAGCTGTAAAATCAAAGAACGAACGACTTTTCATATGATTATAGCTTTGCCTGAAAAAATTCATTTATTTATGAATTTTTAATATTGCGCGGGAAAAGTTTACGTTTGAAATTAAAAATGTAAAAGTATCTTATGAAACAAAAAATTTTATAGAACAAATTATCATACAACCTTCCATGTTTATGTTTGAAACATATTTTTTTAATTAAATTTTATTTGTTAACCAGTTTAAACACACAAACATTGTATGAGTTATACTTTCTTCGGATAAACCAGATGTTCAGTGTCTGGGGAATTCTCATTAAAAAGTGTGAACATTCTGTGATCTTATGGTTATTGCCTGTAGGTGGCACTGTCATCCAATTGAGCGGGTTTCAAATAATCTTAATCTCTTGATAATACGAAACATGACTATGCGTTTGATATATTGCGTCATTTACTAACAACAATATCATAATAACAATAAATAATATTGGTAACCATAATAAAAATAACAATAATAGTAATTATAATACTGAAAGTATTAATATCGGTAATAATAAATTGATGTTAAAAATGAAAGCAATAATAATGTTTATCATTATCATTATTATTACTAAAATGATTGTTGTTATTAATAAATCCGAATAAAAACAGTTTCACTGTAAAAAATTGCGCCAAGTCCACGTTCATAAAACTCATCTCAATAACGTTTGCACTTTACAAAAAAATAAGACTCAATATAATAATTGTCATTCTCTTCAAAAAAGTGAAATACAAAAAATACCAAGAAACTGTCATAATGTTAAAAAAATTGAAAGAAAATTTGTTGAAAATTTAAAAATTAAAAAAATTTTTTTATCGTACTTGGCGCGCGTCATTGAGTACCCCAAATTTTTTCAGGATAAATAAACATCCTTTGAATGATTAAAAATTTATAATTAAGTCAACCTATAAAATGCATGAATTTAATTAATCAACTATTATTATTTAATAATAAGTTTTACAAAATTTAGGTAAAATCGACATGTCATACATATGTTATTTGAAATTTTTAATCTTCCAGACATCATTTATGATTTTACTAAAACGCCCTCTCGTGTTTGGTTATGAAAACTACTTCAAAGTGGATACAATTGAGTGCTCTAGAAAAGAAAACATATGGCCGACTAAATTGAGAAAATGCGGTGTGATTGCCAATCAAAATGTGTTAATTACAATTAAACTAAGCAATATCAAGTTTCTTCATTGAAGCTTAATGACAGAGCTGAAAAAAATTGGATCCAAAAATTTTATATAATTTCAGATGATTTCACCACACCACCATATTGATAGTTATGTCCACTAAAAATTAAAAAAAAAATTTAAAAACGGATTTTTTCACTGAAACCGATAATTAATCGAGTAAGCAGTGTTTTTAATGAGTTGAGTATGCTTGACTAATGTAAATTTATAAGTATAAGAATGTATGAAATCATATATTATGTAATTAGAGCTGATTAGCCCGAATATGTATAACTATACATAATTACATAAATTCGAGCAAAATCGTTTTTTCTCGGGTTGAAATTCTTCCGAAAAAATTTAGGGTACTCAATGACGCGCGCCAAGTACGATAAAAAAATTTTTTTTTTTTTAATTTTTAAATTTTCAACAAATTTTCTTTCAATTTTTTTAACATTATGACAGTTTCTTGGTATTTTTTTGTTTTTCACTTTTTTTTGTAGAGAATGACAATTATTATATTGAGTCTTATTTATTTTTGTAAAGTGCAAACGTCATTGAGATGAGTTTTATGAACGTGGACTTGGCGCAATTTTTTTACAGTGAAACTGTTTTTATTCGGATATACCTATTTGCAATCCACAACTATCCAACAACATGCGCCGAGGGCCCTATCAAAAATATTTAGATCGCTTCGGCAATTGTGTAATGTCTCGTTCAACGTACTATTTTAAAATGAAACAGCGTATTAGAACTGTAAGTAGCATTATTGTTTAAAAAAATAATTACAATTGATATATTATTAATATAATATGATGAGTATGCTTTGATGTAGAAACAGCAAATCAAAAAGATTTAAGAAAGATTTCAATAAATTTTTGTGGGAAGCTTTCTTCTACAGAATTAAAAAATTTTACCACTTTAATTGTTTTTTGCTTGTTCTTCAAGAATCTTTAAAACTGGAACGTAAAAATTTACAGTGTTTATTTAGAACAGAATTATTGGGGCAATGGTGAAAATGATATAAAAAAAAAAACTTAAGAAATTTTCATTTTCGAGAAATTTATAATTTTTAAAAACTGTCAAGAATAGGGTTTGACGGAAAATATTTGGTTTAAACGTGTATTGTAATTTTCTCCTATTGATCTGAAAAGATTCAATAATATTTAAAACAGCATTTTTATTTTTTTTTTCAAAAATAAAAATTTTACATTTTTCTGAATAGTTAAGGGATTATTTACTTCGACTATCATTAAATATCCTAAGAATCTTTTGGATGGCGTTTATTACTTTTTTTGGAAATATTAAAAAAAAATCACATTGACAATTAAAAAATTCATATTATATGAAAGAAACACTTATAAAATTAAAAAATCTTAAGATTAGTAAGAAGTGTTTAGTAGAAAAGTCAGAGCCTACAATTTTATATCGGTTATACACATTGAAAATGAAAAGAAGTGAGAAATTGTATTCATTTGAAAAAACAAAGAATTTGGTTTTATAAATTTTATGATTTTTTTTAAATATGTTCAGGAATTCAACTGCAATATTTAAATAAATAAAAAATACTATTGTGAAAAATAATTCTAAAAAGTTTTGAAAAATTGGTTGTGGAGGAAGCATTCTCGAAGATAATTTGAGCACAAAATTTATTATTGAAAAAGTATTTTAAGAGTTCTGAAGTATTAAAAATTATACAAATTCGGCATAGTTCGAATGTTTCTCTTTTGGAATGTTTGTTTTATAACGTTGAGTAAACTTAATAAAACTAATCTTGAATTCTTTTCTATTCATAAATGTTATAGTTTTCAATATATTCCCTAAATAATTTAAAAGTAGGCTAAAATAGTTATATTTTTAACATTACCCTGCTTTTAAAGAAAATATTAAAAATTTAATTTCTCTAGTAGAATTTTATTTTATGGTAAAAGAAAGCTTTCGTCATTTGAATTGAAATTAAATTATCCATATATTATTAAAAAAGATAAATTTAACTTTTGAAATTTATTGAAATATTAAATTTTTACGGATTACAGCAGGATAACGAAGAAATAGAAAATTCTTCAGTCGCTGATGGTAACAATTGTTGCAGTCACAGTTCAAAATATCTTTCAGACAATATTGATGATAACCAACAATTATATACTGAACAACATGTTGAAATTAGTGATATAAATTCGAGCAATGATAATGAAAATCGCAAGGTCAAGGAAAATTATTTAAATTAGTGGCTCCATGAAGAATATAATCAAAAAAGTGAAGATAATGAAGCTTGGTTTGACGTAATTATGTTTAAGGGGGGAGACTCATGTAAAATTTTCAAAAAATCGATTTTTTTTTTTTTCGATATTCTGAAAGTATACTATGTTGAGCGTGTACTGACGAGCCGGAAAAAAAAAATCTCGAATATTTACAAAGTTATGGCTAATACAGTGGAGCGGGTCGGAGTACGTATTGTCAAGTAACGAGCCAGGTAGTCGGGGCGCTTGAAAAGGACCTTTCTATTATAATACCTAGAAATATTTATTTTGTTCAACTACCGAGAATCCCTTTTAGTATATATATATATATACATACTTTTACATTCCTGCACACGTGTAACATTAGTACACGAATAACCGTTAGTATAGAAATATATTTAGTTTAGCTGGAGATTTCTTCGTGTTCAGTCGATTTTTAAAAGCAAAAATGCCGAATTATAAAAAGGCACACGTGGCAATATTGCACGAAATATCTCCAAAAAACGAAGTTATCAGGGTAATCAGTTCACCAATAAAGAAGGTGAAAATTTCGAAGCCAATACAAGCCACAATGAGAGTGCCAGTGGCAAAAAACTCCATACCCGTGATAGTGAAGAAATTATAACAAATCCTTTACACGGGTACAGGACAATTGAATTTTTTACGGTGTTCACAGCTTTGTCGGAAATTGTGAAGTGCTCGGTGTGTAATCAGAAGATAAAATTCAGTGAGTGTGGTTCCAGAGGTCTTGGTTTTAAAATTGTTATCACATGTCCATGTGGTAATAAAATAATCAATTCAGGTCCTTTCATTCACAACGGATTTGAAATAAACCGGAGAATAGTGTTTATCATGAGACTTTTGGGTGTTGGAAGAGAAGGAATAAATGTATTTTGTAACCTGATGGATCTATGCACTGGTTTGAGTAAAAGTTGTTACGCTAACATTGTGGAACACATTTATAATACAGTGAAATTATCATTTGAATTTTTATCGCAGAAGGCAGTGAAAGAAGAGATGGAAAAAAATGTTGAGCAAGGAAGAGAAAAAAATATTTTAAAAGTATCTGGAGATGGTACTTGGAAAAAACGTGGTTTCAAATCAACGTACGGTGTTGCAACGCTCATAGGATATTATTCAGGGAAAGTTATTGATTTGAAAACAAAAAGTAGTTACTGTCAAGGCTGTGTTTACTGGAAGAACAAGACTCATACAGAAGAATTCCGTAAGTGGAGTGAGTATCATGAGGGTGAGTGTCAACAAAATCACGAAGGTTCGTCAGGAAAGATGGAAGTCGATGCCATGAAAGAAATGTTCTCGACTTCAGAAGAAAAATTTGGAGTAAAATATGGTAACTACATTGGTGACGGAGATTTTAAGACATTCAAGGCTATTCTAGATTTAGAACCTTACGGTAATGAGTTACCAGTAGTGAAGAGTGAATGTATTGGTCATGTAGAAAAAGAATGGGCTCTCGACTTAGAAATGTAAGAAAAGAAAAGAAACTTTCGGGGAGAGGAAAACTAACTGATAAAGTGGTAAAAAAATTAACAAAATATTATGGTTTAAGTATTCAGAGAAATGTTAACAGTGTTGAAAATATGAAAAAAGCCATAATGGCTACTTATGATCATATTTTTCCACTACAGAAAATCCCCAACATGATAACTGCCCTGAAGGCGTTGATAGCTGGTGCAAATGGCAGAAGGCTATTGCTCTAAATCGAGATCCTCGAGAGGAAAATTTAGCTCCATTACTTGGTGAAGACTTAAAACAGCATCTTTTACCAATATATCAAGATTTGTCCAAAGATGATTTACTTGAGCGATGCCTTGGTGGTCATACGCAGAACGCGAACGAAAGTTTTAACGCTACAGTTTGGCGATTATCCCCAAAACACCTGCATTCCGGACTAAAAGTAGTCGAAATTTCAGCTTACATTGCTGCTGGGATATTTAATGAAGGTTATACTTCCATATAAAGAATAATGAACCTTCTGAATCTGAATATTGGCACTTATGCTAAGATATTTGCGGATAGTACAGACGAAGAGCGAATAACCCGACAGAATCGTAAAAGCCTTTCAGAGACCAAAGAAGCTCGTTCAGCTCGCAGACAACATCAAATAGATGAAAATCAACTTTTTGAGGAGGCAGAAGGACTGTTATATGGACCTGGAATTGCAAATTAGTCGGTAAGTAATTAATAATTCAGTAAAACTACTCATTTTCCTGTACTGAAACTTTAAACGCGATTATCTCGAAACTACTTTTGAAAAACTGCTCGTGTTGTAGCTCAAAAAATTATTGACCGATTTGTTTGAAATTTGGTGAGGCTTTTCTCTACATTACTACCGGAAGGATAAACCTGAAACTTCAGGTATTTCTGATTGATTACTAATTTTTTTTGGGGGTAAAAGGATAAAAAAAATAGCCCAAAATCGTAACTTTTTTTTAAGGCTGATTTTATATTGGATTTTATCCTTTTTTTTTTTAATTTTAAAGGTTTATCCTTTCCGTTTATATCTCCTGAAAAAAAAAAATTTTTTTTTTTTTGTTTCAGATCAACGGTTCATGAGTGACAAATAGAGCAGTTTCGGACCTCGCGTCGGAGGCAGCCTACAAGACATCATGCTGAGCCGCCATTTTGTATTAAAAAAAAAAAAAAAATGTTTTTTTATAATCTTAAAATGTTTAATAAAGTTGTGTTAAAAGTTCGAAACAATGAAATTATTTTATCACTGTAAAAAAAAATGTTAAAAAATGACCGATTTCGGGGCATTTACATGAGTCTCCCCCCTTAAGTATGATTTTAAAAAATTAAATTCGGAAATCTATTTTTTAACTATAATGTAAATTTTTTTTAGGCTGAAATCTTGGATGAACCTTTTGATGACCCTTCTTCAAATGATCTGCATGATAAGGTATTTTCAAGAATAAATGTATTTATATTACAGAATTACAAAATTTCTATAAAACGATGTTTTCATAATATAAATTTTTGAAATAATTTAACCGGGAAACTTGATTAATTTAGCTTGAACTTAATTTATTCATCAGTAAGAAAATTGATTTTTTTGTGCTTTTAATCAATTTTGAATTTAAAAAAAAATACAAAAGCAAATGAATTTAGTTTATTGCATAATAACTGAAAATTTAAACCTTACGGTAATTAAATAACGTTACAGATGTCATAGGGATGTATTATACGCGTTTTATTGATTTTATTTGGTCATATAAGACCAAAGATGTTATAAAAAAGCATAAGAAGTTAAAATTTTTTTGGAATCTACTTTAGGGGTAATAATATTTTGAACATATTCGACTTCGTATAAAGTCGGTGGATAAGTAAAGGTAAATATAAAAATTTTTTTATAATGTATGATGTAAAAATCGTTAAAGTCATGTGCTGGAAAATATAAAAAATTAGTCATAACAATTAACTAAAGGAAATTAACAATTTAAATTGGTACATAGTTATATTATACTAGATTAAATAGTTGTTAGTCTGAAAGCAGATAAATTCGTAAAAAAATTTGATGGATACTTTCCTTATAAAAGATTAAAATGATGAATTTTAAGTTACAAATATAGAACTTAAAAAGTGTGATTTAATAATTTTTAGTTCAATAAAACCAATAGTTACCTTTCTTATTTTAACGCAAAAGACACCTCTGCTGACCAGTTTAGACGAAATTTTTGTTAAGTTACTATTTAAATAAAAATAATGAATTCAAGAGTTAAGTAATTATACTGTTTTGAAGTTTACAAATGCAATTTAAAAATTGAGAAACAAAATATTTCAGCATTAGCTGAACGAACTTAAATAAAATTGTCAAATATAAGTAGAATGAGTTATACTACATTTTGTAATAACAAAAATAAAATTGATTCTTTATAGACATTTGTTTCATGGCAAAGCATTAAAAATAATATATTTGATTATATAATTCAAAAATATTAATTAAATATTTTAATTAAACTATTTGTTTCCAAAGATAATTATTTTTATTACTATATTTCAATTTAAATACATATTTCTCTCGGTTATTGATCAGCTATTTAATTTAGGCTGAAAAATCTTAAGAGTAGTTATAATGGTTAATATTTAAAATTCGTAAAATTACCTTTTGAATTATGAAAAAATAAATTTTTGGATGTAAGCTCATGAATTATATTTTAATTTATTCATATTTCAAATATGTATGCAAAAAAAATTATTTGACGTGATTTCATTTGTAGTTTAATGAAGATTGCAATTAAACCTGTTCTTCCATTGTTAAATGAGCAAATCAAGTAAACAGAAAAAAATTCACAGTTGATCGTAAACAATTTTATCATACCTATGTCTATACATTAACTTTTAATATCGTTAAAAAATGGTGAAACGATATTACTTTATCAGTAAAAATCAAGCTGAAAGTTTTGCAAATTTTTTTGGTGGAATCATAAATAATTATGTAATAACACTGCGTATAAATATTTATTCTGTAGTATACATATAGTAGGAACATTTGAAACCGTAATACAGTAATTTTATAACTATAATTTTGTTTTAGGAATCCCAAAATTTCAACAACCAATCTTTAAATCTAGAGCAGCAACAAATATTAGAAGAAGAACAACAACAACGATTAAAAGAATTACAAAGAAAACAAGACCAACGAAAACAACATGAGCGATACCAATTATAACAAGAACAACAAGAATTAGAAGAAGAACAAAGACGACAGCAATCAAAGGAAGAACAACGAAAACAATACCAACGAGAACGACTGGAA